>NC_057796.1:331331709-331641116 GCF_018294505.1 Triticum aestivum | reverse complement strand
TGGCTTCGGGCGGCGGCGTCGGGGTTGGTTACCCCCGATCCAGATCGGGGGAAGAGGGAGGAGTGGACCTTGGGGGGAGTGGGGATCGTGGGATGGGGGCTAGGTCACGGTGGGGGGTTAAGCAGGGGGGAGCCAGCTGGGCCGGCCTGGTCGACGGGGCCGACTGGGCCAAGAGGCCCAATGGGGAAAGGGGGGCGGCCTTTGCCTTTTTATTTCTTTTTCTTTTCCTTTATTTATTTTATTTCTTTTTCTGTTTTAGCTTAGTTTCCTTTTATTTTTGTTTTAGAAAAATACCAAAATGGCACCTAATTTGATGTTACCAAATATGCCATAACCACACTAACTTGCAACCCAGACTAAAATAGTTCTGTAATTATTTAAATTTAAAAGTATTTAGATAATAGTTTTCGCTACTGTTTTATTCATCTAATAGTATTTAAATATTTTATAAAGGTGTGGTTTCTCCACCATAATTACCTATGCATCATTTGGTTCACTCCAAACATTTTTAGTTTCAATACTTGAAAACTTTTATTGTTTGCTTGATTTTGAATTTGAATTCAAATCGGTTTCGAACTAACATGAGATTAGCAATAGTAATCGAAGTGACGTGGCATCATTAGCAGAGAATTACTGTAGCTTAATTATCCGGGTGTCACATCCTCCCCCCTGGTCCTTTATAGACGGGGGCAGGGGGGCACCTCTAGACACAACAATTGATCTCTTGATCTCTTAGCCGTGTGCGGTGCCCCCCTCCACCATATTCCACCTCGATCATATCGTAGCGGTGCTTAGGCGAAGCCCTGCGTCGGTAGCATCATCATCACCGTCACCACGCCATCGTGCTGACGGAACTCTTCCGTGAAGCTCGGCTGGATCGGAGTTCGCGGGACGTCATCGACCTGAACGTGTGCTGAACTCGGAGGTGCCGTATGTTCGGTACTTGGATCGGTCGGATCGTGAAGACGTATGACTACATCAACCGCGTTGTGCTAACGCTTCCGCTTTCGGTCTACGAGGGTACGTGGACAACACTCTCCCCTCTCGTTGCTATGCATCACCATGATCCTGTGTGTGCGTAGGAAAATTTTGAAATTACTACGTTCCCCAACAGTGGTATCCGAGCCAGGTTTTATGCGTAGATGTTATATGCACGAGTAGAACACAAGTGAGTTGTGGGCGATACAAGTCATACTGCTTACCAGCATGTCATACTTTGGTTCGGCGGTATTATTGGATGAAGCGGCCCGGACCGACATTACGCGTACGCTTACGCGAGACTGGTTCTACCGACGTGCTTTGCACACAGGTGGATGGCGGGTGTCAGTTTCTCCAACTTTAGTTGAACCGAGTGTGGCTACGCCTGGTCCTTGAGAAGGTTAGAACAGCACCAACTTGACGAACTATCGTTGTGGTTTTGATGCGTAGGTAAGAACGGTTCTTGCTCAGCCCATAGCAGCCACGTAAAACTTGCAACAACAAAGTAGAGGACGTCTAACTTTTTTTGCAGGGCATGTTGTGATGTGATATGGTCAAGACATGATGCTATATTTATTGTATGAGATGATCATGTTTTGTAACCGAGTTATCGGCAACTGGCAGGAGCCATATGGTTGTCGCTTTATTGTATGCAATGCAATCGCCCTGTAATTGCTTTACTTTATCACTAAGCGGTAGCGATAGTCGTAGAAGCAATAGTTGGCGAGATGACAACGATGCTGCGATGGAGATCAAGGAGTCGCGCCGGTGATGATGATGATCATGACGGTGCTTCGGAGATGGAGATCACAAGCACAAGATGATGATGGCCATATCATATCACTTATATTGATTGCATGTGATGTTTATCCTTTATGCATCTTATTTTGCTTTGATTGACGGTAGCATTATAAGATGATCTCTCACTAAATTTCAAGATAAAAGTGTTCCCCTGAGTATGCACCGTTGCCAAAGTTCGTCGTGCCGAGACACCACGTGATGATCGGGTGTGATAAGCTCTACATTCATCTACAACGGGTGCAAGCCAGTTTTACACACGCAGAATACTCGGGTTAAACTTGACGAGCCTAGCATATGCAGATATGGCCTCAGAACACTGAGACCGAAAGGTCGAGCGTGAATCATATAATAGATATGATCAACATAGTGATGTTCACCATTGAAAACTACTCCATCTCACGTGATGATCGGACATGGTTTAGTTGATTTGGATCACGTGATCACTTAGATGATCAGAGGGATATCTATCTAAGTGGGAGTTCTTAAGTAATATGATTAATTGAACTTCAATTTATCATGAACTTAGTTCTGGTAGTATTAGCATATCTATGTTGTAGATCAATAGCTCGCGTTTAGCTCCTCTATTTTATTTTGATATGTTCCTAGAGAAAACTAAGTTGAAAGATGTTAGTAGCAATGATGCGGATTGGATCTGTGATCTGAGGATTTTCCTCATTGCTGCACAGAAGAATTATGTCCTTGATGCACCGCTAGGTGACAGAACTATTGCAGGAGCAGATGCAGACGTTGTGAACGTTTTGACAAAAGCTCGGTATGATGACTACTTGATAGTTTAGTGCACCATGCTTTACGGCTTAGAACCGGGACTTCAAAAACCTTTTGAACGCCACGGAGCATATAAGATGTTCCAAGAGCTGAAATTGGTATTTCATACTCATGCCCGTGTCGAGAGGTATGAGACCTCTGACATTACTTTGCCTACAAGATGGAGGAGAATTGCTCAGCTAGTGAGCATGTGCTCAGAATGTCCGAGTACTACAATCACTTGAATCAAGTGGGAGTTAATCTTCCAGATAAGATAGTGATTGACAGAGTTCTCCAGTCACTATCACCAAGTTACTAGAACTTCGTGATGAACTATAATATGCAAGGGATAACGGAAACGATTCCCAAGCTCTTCGTGATGCTGAAATCGACGAAGGTAGAAATCAAGAAAAACATCAAGTGTTGATGGTTGACAAGACCACTAGTTTCAAGAAAAGGGCAAAGGGAAGAAGGGGAACTTCAAAAAGAACGGCAAGCAAGTTCCTGCTCAAGTGAAGAAGCCCAAGTCTGGACCTAAGCCTGAGACTAAGTGCTTCTACTGCAAAGGGACTGGTCACTGGAAGCGGAACTGCCCCAAGTATTTGGCGGATAAGAAGGATGGCAAAGTGAACAAAGGTATATTTGATATACATGCTATTGATGTGTACTTTACTAGTGTTTATAGCAACCCCGCGGTATTTGATACTAGTTCAGTTGCTAAGAGTAGTAACTCGAAACGGGAGTTGCAGAATAAACAGAAACTAGTTAAGGGTGAAGTGACGATGTGTGTTGGAAGCAGTTCCAAGATTGATATGATCATCATCGCACACTCCCTATACTTTCGGGATTAGTGTTGAACCTAAATAAATGTTATTTGGTGTTTGCGTTGAGCATAAATATGATTTGATCATGCTTGTTGCAATACGGTTATTCATTTAAATTAGAGAATAATTGTTGTTCTGTTTACATGAATAAAACCTTCTATGGTCATACACCCAATGAAAATGGTTTGTTGGATCTCGATTTTAGTGATACACATATTCATAATATTGAAGCCAAAAGATGCAAAGTTAATAATGATAGTGCAACTTATTTGTGGCACTGCCGTTTAGGTCATATTGGTGTAAAGCGCATGAAGAAACTCCATGCTGATGGGCTTTTGGAATCACTTGATTATGAATCAGTTGATGCTTGCGAACCATGCCTCATGGGCAAGATGACTAAGATTCCGTTCTCCGGAACAATGGAGCGAGCTACTGACTTATTGGAAATAATACATACCGATGTATGCGGTCCGATGAGTGTTGAGGCTCATGGCGGGTATCGTTATTTCCTGACCTTCACAGATGATTTGAGCAGATATGGGTATATCTACTTAATGAAACTGAAACAGTTGAAAAGTTCAAAGAATTTCAGAGTGAAGTGGAGAATCATTGTAACAAGAAAATAAAAGTTTTTCTGCAATTTGATCGCGGAGACGAATATTTGAGTTACAAGTTTGGCCTTCAATTAAAACAATATGGAATAGTTTTGCAACTCACGCCACCTGGAACACCACAGCGTAATGGTGTGTCCGAATGTCATAACCGTACTTTATTGGATATAGTGCAATCTATGATGTCTCTTACCGATTTACCACTATCGTTCTGGGGTTATGCATTAGAGACAGCTGCATTCACATTAAATAGGGCACCGTCTAATCCGTTGAGACGACACCATATGAGCTATGGTTTAGCAAGAAACTTGAGCTATCGTTTCTTAAAGTTAGGGGATACGATGCTTATGTGAAAAAGTTTCAACCTGATAGCTCGAACCCAAATCGGAGAAATGTGTCTTCATAGGATACCCAAAGGAGACAGTTGGGTACACCTTCTATCACAGATCCGAAGGCAAGACATTCGTTGCTAAGAATGGATCCTTTCTAGAGAAGGAGTTTCTCTCGAAAGAAGTGAGTGGGAGGAAAGTAGAACTTGATGAGGTAACTGTACCTGCTCCCTTATTGGAAAGTAGTTCATCACAGAAACCGGTTCCTGTGACAACTACACCCATTAGTGAGAAAGCTAATGATGTTGATCATGAAGCTTCAGATCAAGTTACTACCGAACCTCGTAGGTCAACCAGAGTAAGATCCGCACCAGAGTGGTACGGTAATCCTGTTCTGGAGGTCATGTTACTTGACCATGAGGAACCTACGAACTATGAAGAAGCAATGGTGAGCCCAGATTCCGCAAAATGGCTTGAAGCCATGAAACCTGAGATGGGATCCATGTATGTGAACAAAGTGTGGACTTTGGTTGACTTGCCCGATGATCGGCATGCCATAGAAAATAAATGGATCTTCAAGAGGAAGACAGACGCTGATAGTAGTGTTACTATCTACAAAGCTAGACTTGTTGAAAAAGGTTTTGACAAAGTTCAAGGTGTTGACTACGATGAGATTTTCTCACTCGTAGCGATGCTTAAGTCTGTCCAAATCATGTTAGAAAATTGCCACATTTTATGAAATCTGGCAAATGGATGTCAAAACTACATTCCTTAATGGATTTCTTAAAGAATAGTTGTATATGATGCAACCAGAAGGTTTTGTCGATCCTAAAGGTGCTAACAAAATGTGCAAGCTCCAGTGATCTATCTATGGACTGGTGCAAGCATCTCGGAGTTGGAATATACGCTTTGATGAGTTGATCAAAGCATATAGTTTTATACAGACTTGCGATGAAGCCTGTATTTACAACAAAGTGAGTGGGAGCACTACAACATTTCTGATAAGTATATGTGAATGACATATTGTTGATCGGAAATAATGTAGAATTTTCTGGAAAGCATAAAGGAGTATTTAAAAGGAGTTTTTCAAAGAAAGACCTCGGTGAAGCTGCTTATATATTGGGCATCAAGATCTATTGAGATAGATCAAGACGCTTGATTGGACTTTCACAAAACACATACCTTGATAAAGTTTTGAAAAGGTTCAAAATGTATCGAGCAAAGAAAAGGTTCTTGCCTGTGTTACAAGGTGTGAAGTTGAGTCAGACTCAAAACCCGACCAAGGCAGAAAATAGAAAGAGAATGAAAAGTCATTTCCTATGCCTCAGTCATAGGTTCTATAAAGTATGCTATGCTGTGTACCAGACCTATTGTGTACCTCACCAAGAGTTTGGCAAGAGGGTACAATAGTGATCTAGGAATAGATCACTGGACATCAGTCAAAATTATCCTTAGTGGAATAAGGAAATATTTCTCGTTTATGGAGGTGATGAAGAGTTCGTCGTAAAGAGTTACGTCGATACAAGCTTTGACACCAATCTGGATGACTCTAAGTCTCGATCTAGATACATATTGAAAGTGGGAGCTATTAGCTAGAGTAGCTCCATGCAGAGCATTGTAGACATAGAAATTTGCAAAATACTTACGGATCTGAATGTGACAGACCCGTTGACTAAAATTATCTCACAAGCAAAACATGATCACACCTTAGTACTCTTTGGGTGTTAATCACATAGCGATGTGAACTAGATTACTGAGTCTAGTAAACCCTTTGGGTGTTGGTCATATGTCAATGTGAACTATGGGTGTTAACCACATAAAGATGTGAACTATTGATGTTAAATCACATGGCGATATGAACTAGATTATTGACTCTAGTGCAAGTGGGAGACTGGAGGAAATAGGCCCTAGAGGCAATAATAAAGTTATTATTTATTTCCTTATTTCATGATAAATGTTTATTATTCATGCTAGAATTGTATTAACCGGAAACATAATACATGTGTGAATACATAGACAAAAAGAGTGTCACTAGTATGCCTCTACTTGACTAGCGCATTGATCAAAGATGGTTGAGTTTCCTAGCCATGGACATGAGTTGTCATTTGATTAACGGGATCACATCATTAGGAGAATGATGTGATTGACTTGACCCATTCTGTTAGCTTAGCACTTGATCGTTTAGTATGTTGCTATTGCTTTCTTCATGACTTATACATGTTCCTATGACTATGAGATTATGCAACTCCCGTTTACCAGAGGAACACTTTGTGCGCTACCAAACGTCACAACGTAATTGGGTGATTATAAAGGTGCTCTACAGGTGTCTCTGAAGGTACTTGTTGGGTTGGCGTATTTCGAGATTAGGATTTGTCACTCCGATTGTTGGAGAGGTATCTTTGGGCCCACTCGGTAATGCACATCAGTATAAGCCTTGCAAGCATTGTAACTAATGAGTTAGTTGCGAGATGATGTATTACGAAACGAGTAAAGACACTTGCCGGTAACGAGATTGAACTAGGTATTGAGATACCGACGATCGAATCTCGAGCAAGTAACATACCGATGACAAAGGGAACAACGTATGTTGTTATGCGGTTTGACCGATAAAGATCTTCGTAGAATATGTAGGAGCCAATATGAGCATCCAGGTTCCGCTATTGGTTATTGGCCGGAGACGTGTCTCGGTCATGTCTACATTGTTCTCGAACCCATAGGGTCCGCACACTTAAAGTTTTGGTGACGATTGTATTATGAGTTTTTGTGTTTTGATGTACCGAAGGTTGTTCGGAGTCCCGGATGTGATCATGGACATGACGAGGAGTCTCGAAATGGTCGAGATGTAAAGATCGATATATTGGACGACTATGTTCGGACACCGGAATGGTTTCGGGGAGTTTCGGACATATACCGGAGTACCGGGGGGTTACCGGAACCCCCCGTGGAGTTTAATGGGCCAAGATGGGCCTTAGTGGAGAAGAGGAGGGGCGGCTAGGGCTGGCCGCGCGCCCACTCCCCCTCTAGTCCGAATTGGACAAGGAGGGGGCCTTTCCTTCCCCCTCTCTCCTTTCCTTCCTTTCCCCCTCCTACTCCAAATAGGAAAAGAGGGAGTCCTACTCCCGGTGGGAGTAGGACTCCTCCCTGGCACGCCCTCCCCTGGCCAGCCGCCTCCTCCCCCTGGTCCTTTATATACAGGGGCAGGGGGGCACCTCTAGACACAACAATTGATCTCTTGATCTCTTAGCCGTGTGCGGTGCCCCCCTCCACCATATTCCACCTCAATCATATTGTAGCGGTGCTTAGGCGAAGCACTGCGTCGGTAACATCATCATCACCATCACCACGCCATCGTGCTGATGGAACTCTCCTGTGAAGCTCGGCTGGATCGGAGTTCGCGGGACGTCATCGACCTGAACGTGTGCTGAACTCGGAGGTGCCGTACGTTCAGTACTTGGATCGGTAGGATCGTGAAGACGTACGACTACATCAATCGCGTTATGCTAACGCTTCCGCTTTCGGTCTACGAGGGTACGTGGACAACACTCTCCCCTCTCGTTGCTATGCATCACCATGATCCTGTGTGTGCGTAGGAAAATTTTGAAATTACTACGTTCCCCAACAATCTATTCGATGTAATTCTTTTTGCGGTGTGTTTGTCGAGATCCGATGAATTGTGGGTTTATGATCAAGATTATCTATGAACAATATTTGAATCTTCTCTGAATTCTTTTATGCATGATTTAATTATCTTTGCAAGTCTCTTCGAATTATCAGTTTGGTTTGGCCTACTAGATTGATCTTTCTTGCAATGGGAGAAGTGCTTAGCTTTGGGTTCAATCCTGCGGTGTCCTTTCCCAGTGACAGCAGGGGCAACAAGGCACGTATTGTATTGTTGCCATCGAGGATAAAAAGATGGGGTTTATATCATATTTCTTCAGTTTATCCCTCTACATCATGTCATCTTGCCTAATGCGTTACTCTGTTCTTATGAACTTAATACTCTAGATGCATGCTGGATAGCGATCGATGTGTGGAGTAATAGTAGTAGATGCAGAATCGTTTCGGTCTACTTGTCGCGGACGTGATGCCTATATACATGATCATGCCTAGATATTCTCATAACTATGCGCTTTTCTATCAATTGCTCGACAGTAATTCATTCACCCACCGTAAATTATGCTATCTTGAGAGAAGCCACTAGTGAACCTATGGCCCCCGGGTCTATCTTTCATCATATTATCTTCCTATCAATTTACTATTCCTTCCGTCTTTTATTTTGCAATCTTTACTTTCCAATCTATATCATAAAAATACCAAAAATATTTATCTTATTATCTCTATCAGATCTCACTTTTGCAAGTGGCCGTGAAGGGATTGACAACCCCTTTATCGCGTTGGTTGCAAGGTTCTTATTTGTTTGTGTAGGCACGAGGTGACTTGTGTGTAACCTCCTACTGGATTGATACCTTGGTTCTCAAAATTGAGGGAAATACTTACGCTACTTTGCTGCATCACCCTTTCCTCCTCAAGGGAAAACCAACGCGGTGCTCAAGAGGTAGCAAGAAGGATCTCTGGCGCCGTTGCCGGGGAGGCTAACGCCAAGTCAAGACATACCAAGTACCCATCACAACTCTTATCCCTCGCATTACATTATTTGCCATTTGCCTCTCGTTTTCCTCTCCCCCACTTCACCCTTGCCGTTTTATTCGCCCTCTTTTTCGTTCGCCCTTTTCCTTGCTTTTTGTGTGCTCGTTCTTTGTGCAATTTGCTGCCATCATGTCTGAAACTAGGGAGCTTATCGTTGATAAGGATAGTGGTAATAACATGGAAAACTTTGATGCTTTGGATGATCCTCATGAAGAACCTACTATTTTACACATTAAAGGTTTTTGGATTGGTAGAGGTAATATTATTGGAAAAGGAGTTATTCAAGATTTCTTTACTTGTGCTGGTGCCCTACCCTCTATGGGGTGGGTCTACTCTTCATAGAACTAGTAGTCTTGCGGATGCTATATCCTCTCTCGTAGTTGAACTTGAAAGACAATTTATTCATATGCATCCTTGCATACAAAGGATTTTTCTAGAATTTTCCAATATCGAGCATTCTTCTGTTAAGCGAGCAGCTACTATCTTTTTGGCACATGAGTTCAGGTTTATAATGAAAGAGGCCAATGAAATTTTTGCACATTATAGGGTGGACGCCGGTCGTCCCCCCATAGAAGCTATCCTTTTTAATCAAGAAGACTTAATGCGTTTACGATCTTTAGATCATGTTGCTTACAATGAAAACCTTAGAAAGAAGGTTCCTACCGATGTTCTAGTTGATAGAATTTCTGAACTCAATGATGACTTTGCCATTCAGAACAATGGGTTAGGTTTTTCTCTTGAACAAAGGCTTATGACTTATTGCCAAAAGAATGCTTATAATGATGAATTGGTTGTGCAATATAAGGGGCCAAAGGAGGATCCCATACTCCCGAGCATGATCTTGGGGACTTTTGTCCCTTTAAATTTAGCCCTTTTGATTACTTTTGCTTGCCACAAAGAAAACTTGCTGCTGAACGTAGGGAATATGAGATGAGTTTCCGCAATTTTCCCTACCATTATTATGATAATACCTAGATCTATTCTTGCCTTTATGCCTAGCTAGGGGCGTTAAACGATAGCGCTTGTTGGGAGGCAACCCAATTTTATTTTTTGTTTCTTGCTTTTTGTTTCTGTTTAGTGATAAATAATTATTCTAGCTTCTGTTAATATATGCTTTCATGTTTTAAATTAGTGTTTGTGTCAAGTAGAACCTTTGGGAAGACTTGGGTGAAGTCTTTATGATCTTGCTGTAAAAAACAGAAACTTTAGTGCTCACGAGATTAGATGCCATGTTTTACTGGAGAGTGCTTTTAGGTTGATTCTTTTTGAAGATGATTAATATACAAATTCCTCACGTCCACCAATTTATTTCAGAATTTTTGGAGTTGCAGAAGTATACGTTTGATCCAGATTACTACAGACTGTTCTGTTTTTGACAGATTCTGTTTTTTGTGTGTTGTTTGCTTATTTTGATGAATCTATGGCTAGTATCGGGGGGTATGAACCATAGAGAAGTTGGAATACAGTAGGTTTAACACCAATATAAATAAAGAATTAGTTCATTACAGTACATTATGGTGGTGATTTTTTTTCTTATACTAACGGAGCTCATGAGCTTTTCTGTTGAGTTTTGTGTTGTGAAGTTTTCAAGTTTTGGGTAAAGATTTGATGGATTATGGAATAAGGAGTGGCAAGATCATAAGCTTGGCGATTCACAAGGCACCCCAAGGTAAAATTCAAGGACAACCAAAATCCTAAGCTTGGGGATGCCCCGGAAGGCATCCCCTGTTTCGTCTTCGTCTATCGGTAACTTTACTTGAGGCTATATTTTTATTCACCACATGATATATGTTTTGCTTGGAGCGTCATGTATGATTTGAGTCTTTGGTTTTTAGTTTACCACAATCATCCTTGCTGTACACACCTTTTGGAGAGACACGCATGAATCGGAATTTATTAGAATACTCTATGTGCTTCACTTATATCTTTTGAGCTAGATAATTTTGCTCTAGTGCTTCACTTATATGTTTTTAGAGCACGGTGGTGGTTTTATTTTATAGAAATAATTGATCTCTCATGCTTCACTTATATTATTTTGAGAGTCTTTTAGAACAGCATGGTAGTTTGCTTTGGCTATAAAATTAGTCCTAATATGATGAACATCCAAGATAGGTATAATAAAAACTATCATATAAAGTGCATCGAATACTATGAGAAGTTTGATACTTGATAATTGTTTTGAGATATGAAGATGGTGATATTAGAGTCATGCTAGTTGAGTACTTGTGAATTTGAGAAATACTTGTTCTAAAGTTTGTGATTCCCGTAGCATGCACGTATGGTGAACCGTTATGTGATGAAGTCGGAGCATGATTTATTTATTTATTGTCTTCCTTATGAGTGGCGGTCGGGGACGAGTGATGGTCTTTTCCTACCAACCTATCCCCCTAGGAGCATGCGCATAGTACTTCGTTTCAATAACTAATAGATTTTTGCAATAAGTATGTGAGTTCTTTATGACTAATGATGAGTCCATGGATTATACGCACTCAAACCCTTCCACCATTGCTAGCCTCTCTAATATCGTGCACCTTTCGCCGGTATCATACACCCACCATATACCTTCCTCAAAACAGCCACCATACCTACCTATTATGGCATTTCCATAGCCATTCTGAGATATATTGCCATGCAACTTACCACCGTTCCGTTTATTATGACACGTTCCATCATTGTCATATTGCTTTGCATGATCATGTAGTTTACATCGTATTTGTGGCAAAGCCACCTTTATAATTCTTTCATACATGTCACTCTTGATTCATTGCATATCCCGGTACACCGCCGGAGGCATTCACATAGAGTCATATTTTGTTCCAAGTATTGAGTTGTAATTTTTGAGTTGTAAGTAAATAAAAGTGTGATGGTCATCATTATTAGTGTTGGAAATATGCCCTAGAGGCAAAAATAAAATGGTTATTTTTTTATTTCCTTGTTCATGATAATTGTCTATTGTTCATGCTATAATTGTATTAACTAGAAACCGTAATACATGTGTGAATACATAGACCACAACATGTCCCTAGTAAGCCTCTACTTGACTAGCTCATTGATCAATAGATGGTTATGGTTTCCTGACCATGGACATTGGATGTCATTGATAACGGGATCACATCATTAGGAGAATGATGTGATGGACAAGACCCAATCCTAAGCATAGCACAAGATCGTGTAGTTCGTTTGCTAAGAGCTTTTCTAATGTCAAGTATCATTTCCTTAGACCATGAGATTGTGGAACTCCCGGATACCGTAGGAATGCTTTGGGTGTACCAAACGTCACAACGTAACTGGGTGGCTATAAAGGTACACTACAGGTATCTCTGAAAGTGTCTGTTGGGTTGGTACGAATCGAGACTGGGATTTGTCACTCCGTCTGACGGAGAGGTATCTCTGGGCCCACTCGGTAATGCATCATCATAATGAGCTCAATGTGACTAAGTAGTTAGCCACGGGATCATGCATTACGGAACGAGTAAAGTGACTTGCCGGTAACGAGATTGAACGAGGTATTGGGATACCGGCGATCGAATCTCGGGCAAGTAACATACCGATTGACAAAGGGAATTGTATACGGGATTGATTGAATCCCCGACATCGTGGTTCATCCGATGATATCATCATGGAACATGTGGTTGCCAACATGGGTATCCAGATCCCGCTCTTGGTTATTGGCCGGAGAACGTCTCGGTCATGTCTGCATGGTTCCCGAACCCGTAGGGTCTACACACTTAAGGTTCGATGACGCTAGGGTTATAGGGAATAGATATACGTGGTTACTGAATGTTGTTCGGAGTCCCGGATGAGATCCCGGACGCACGAGGAGTTCCGGAATGGTCCGGAGGTAAAGAATAATATATAGGAAGTGAGGTTTTGGCCACCGGAAGAGTTTCGGGCGTCACCGGTAATGTACCGGGACCACCGGAGGGTTCCGGGGGTCTACCGGGAGGGGCCACCAACCCCGGAGGCCTGCGTGGGCCAAGTGTGGGAAGGGACCAGCCCCTAGGTGGGCTGGTGCGCCTCCCACAAGAGGCCCAAGGCGCAGGGAAGGGGGAAAGGGGAAAACCCTAGGCGCAGATGGGCCTCAGGCCCACCCTAGGGCGCGCCCCCCTCTCTCCCCCTCTTGGCCGCCCCCTCCATCCAATCTAGGGCTGGCCGCCACCCCTAGGGGTGGGAACTCTACAGGGGGCGCACCCTCCTCCCCTCCTCCTATAAATAGTGGGGGTTTTGGGGTTGCAGAAGACACGAGTCTCCCTCTCTCTTGGCGCAGCCCTACCCCTCTCCCTCCTCGTCTCTCGCAGTGCTTGGCGAAGCCCTGCTAGAGTGCCATGCTCCTCCACCACCACCACGCCGTCGTGCTGCTGCTGGATGGAGTCTTCCCCAACCTCTCCCTCTCCCTTCCTGGATCAAGGAGCGGGAGACGTCACCGGGCTGCATGTGTGTTGAACGCAGAGGCACCGTTGTTCGGTGCTTAGATCGGATTCGGCCGCGATCTGAATCGCTTCGTGTATGACTCCACCGACCGCGTTCTTGCCACGCTTCCGCATCGCGATCTTCAAGGGTATGAAGATGCACTCCCCTCTCTCTCGTTGCTAGTTAATCCATAGATTGATCTTGGTGATGCGTAGAAAATTTTGAATTTCTGCTACGTTCCCCAACAGTGGCATCATGAGCTAGGTTTATGCGTAGTTTCTATGCACGAGTAGAACACAAAGTAGTTGTGGGCGATGATTTGTTCAATTTGCTTGCCGTTACTAGTCTTATCTTGATTCGGCGGCATTGTGGGATGAAGCGGCCCGGACCGACCTTACACGTACTCTTACGTGAGATAGGTTCCACCGACTGACATGCACTTGATGCATAAGGTGGCTAGCGGGTGTCTGTCTCTCCCACTTTAGTCGGATCGGATTCGATGAAGAGGTCCTTATGAAGGGTAAATAGCAATTGGCATATCACCGTTGTGGCTTTTGCGTAGGTAGGAAACGTTCTTGCTAGAAACCCATAGGAGCCACGTAAAACATGCAACAACAATTAGAGGACGTCTAACTTGTTTTTGCAGGGTATGCTATGTGATGTGATATGGCCAAAAGGATGTGATGAATTATATATATGTGATGTATGAGATTGATCGTGTTCTTGTAATAGGAATCACGACTTGCATGTCGATGAGTATGACAACCGGCAGGAGCCATAGGAGTTGTCTTAATTTATTGTATGACCTGCGTGTCAATGAAAAACGCCATGTAATTACTTTACTTTATTGCTAACCGTTAGCCATAGTAGTAGAAGTAATAGTTGGCGAGACAAGTTCATGAAGACACGATGATGGAGATCATGATGATGGAGATCATGGTGTCATGCCGGTGACGAAGGTGATCATGCCGCGCCTCGAAGATGGAGATCAAAAGGCGCAAGATGATATTGGCCATATCATGTCACTTTATGATTTGCATGTGATGTTTGTCATGTTTACATCTTATTTGCTTAGAACGACGGTAGCATAAATAAGATGATCCCTCACTAAAATTTCAAGAGATGTGTTCCCCCTAACTGTGCACCATGGCGAAGGTTCGTTGTTTCGAAGCACCACGTGATGATCGGGTGTGATAGATTCTAACGTTCGCATACAACGGGTGTAGGCCAGATTTACACATGCGAAACACTTAGGTTGACTTGACGAGCCTAGCATGTACAGACATGGCCTCGGAACACAAGAGACCGAAAGGTCGAACATGAGTCGTATAGTAGATACGATCAACATGGAGATGTTCACCGATGATGACTAGTCCGTCTCACGTGATGATCGGACACGGCCTAGTTGACTCGGATCATGTATCACTTAGATGACTAGAGGGATGTCTATCTGAGTGGGAGTTCATTAAATAATCAGATAAACTTAATTATCATGAACATAGTCAAAAGGTCTTTGCAAATTATGTCGTAGCTTACGCTTTAGTTCTACTAAGATATGTTCCTAGAGAAAATTTAGTTGAAAGTTGATAGTAGCAATTATGCGGACTGGGTCCGTAAACTGAGGATTGTCCTCATTGCTGCACAAAAGGCTTATGTCCTTAATGCACCGCTCGGTGTGCTGAACCTCGAGCGTGGTTTGTGGATGTTGCGAACATCTGACATACACGTTTTGATGACTACGTGATAGTTCAGTGCATAATGCTAACGGTTTAGAATTGAGGCGCCAAAGACGTTTTTGAAACGTCGCAGAACATATGAGATGTTCCAAAGACTGAAATTGGGATTTCAGACTAGTGCCCACGTGAAGAGGTATGAGACCTCTAACAAGTTTCTTAAGCCTGCAAACTAAGGGAGAAAAGCTCAATCGTTGAGCATGTGCTCAGATTGTCTGAGTACTACAATAGCTTGAATCGAGTGGAGTTAATCTTCCAGATGAGATAGTGATGGTTCTCCATAGTCACTGCCACCAAGCTATTAGAGCTTCGTGATGAACTATAACATATCAGGGATAGACATGATGATCCTTGAGCAACTCGCGATGTTTGACACCGCGAAAGTAGAAATCAAGTAGGAGCATCAATTGTTGATGGTTAGTAAAACCACTAGTTTCAAGAAGGGCAAGGGCAAGAAGGGATACTTCATGAAACAGCAAATCAGTTGCTGCTCCAGCGAAGAAACCCAAGGTTGAACCCAAACCCGAGACTAAGTGCTTCTGTAATGAGGGGAACGGTCACTGAAGCAGAACTACCCTAGATACTTGGTAGATGAGAAGGCAGGCAAGGTCGACAGAAGTATATTGGATATACATTATATTAATGTGTACTTTACTAGTACTCCTAGTAGCACCAGGGTATTAGATACCGGTTCGGTTGCTAAGTGTTGGTAACTCGAAATAAAAGGCTACGGAATAAACGGAGACTAGCTAAAGGTGAGATGACGATATGTGTTGGAAGTGTTTCCAAGGTTGATGTGATCAAGCATCGCATGCTCCCTCTACCATCGAGATTGGTGTTAAACCTAAATAATTGTTATTTGGTGTTTACGTTGAGCATAGACATGATTGGATTATGTTTATCGCAATACGGTTATTCATTTAAGGAGAATAATGGTTACTTTGTCTATTTGAATAATACCTTCAATGGTCTTGCACCTAAAATGAATGGTTTATTGAATCTCGATCATAGTGATACACATGTTCATGCCAAAAGATATAAGATAGTAATGATAGTACCACATATTTGTGGCACTGCCACTTGAGTCATATTGGTATAAAACGCATGAAGAAGCTCCATGTTGATGGATCTTTGGACTCACTCGTTTTTGAAAAGATTGAGACATGCGAACCATGTCTATTAGTATATATGCATGAAGAAAGTCCATACAGATGGATCGTTTGGACTCACTTGATTTTGAATCACTTGAGACATGCAAATCATACCACATGGGCAAGATGACTGGAAGGCCTCGTTTTCAGTAAGATGGAACAAGAAAGCAACTTGTTGGAAGTAATACATTTTGATGTGTGCAGTCCAATGAGTGTTGAGGCATGCAGTGGATATTATGTTCTTACTTCACAGATGATTTGAGTAGATGCTGAGTATATTTACTTGATGAAACACAAGTCTGAATTATTGAAAGGTTCAAGTAATTTCAGGGTGAAGTTGAAGATCGTCGTGACAAGAGGATAAAATGTCTGTGATATGATCATAGAGATGAATATCTGAGTTACGAGTTTGGCACACAATTAAGACATTGTGGAAATTGTTTCACAACTAATACTGCCTGGAACACCATAGTGTGATGGTGTGTCCGAACATCATAACTGCACCCTATTGGATATGGTGCATACCATGTGTCTCTTATCGATTTACCGCTATCGTTTATGGGCTAGGCATTAGAGACAACCGCATTCACTTTAAATAGGGCACCACGCAATTCCGTTGAGACGACACCATATGAACTATGGTTTAGAGAAACCTAAGCTGTCGTTTCTTAAAAGTTTGGGGATGCGACGCTTATGTAAAAAAGTTTCAGGCTGATAAGCTCGAACCCAAAGCGGATAAATGCATCTTCATAGAATACCCAAAACAGTTGGGTATACCTCCTATTTCAGATCTGGAAGCAAAAGTGATTGCTTCTAGAAACGGGTCCTTTCTCGAGGAAAAGTTTCTCTCGAAAGAATTGAGTGGGAGGATGGTGGAGACTTGATGAGGTTATTGAACCGTCACTTCAACTAGTGTGTAGCAGGGCACAAGAAGTTGTTCCTGTGGCACCTACACCAATTGAAGTGGAAGCCTATGATAGTGATCATGAAACTTCGGATCAAGTCACTACCAAACCTCGTAGGATGACAGGGATGCGTACTACTTCAGAGTGGTACGTAATCCTGTCTTGGAAGTCATGTTGCTAGACAACAATGAACCTACGAGCTATGGAGAAGCGATGGTGGGCCCAGATTCCGACGAATGGCTCGAGGCCATAAAATCCGAGAGAGGATCCATGTATAAAACAAAGTATAGACTTTGGAAGAACTACTTAATGGTCGTAAGGCTGTTGGGTACAGATGGATTTTAAAGGGAAAACGGACAATGATGGTAAGTATCACCATTAAGAAAGCTAGACTTGTCGTTAAGATGTTTTCTGACAAGTTCAAGGAGTTGACTACGATGAGACTTTCTCACTCGTAGCGATGCTAAGAGTATGTTGGAATTATATTAGCAGTTACTGCATTATTTATGAAACCTTGCAGATAGGATGTCAAAACATTGTTTCCTCGACGATTTTATTGAGGAAAGGTTGTATGTGATACAACCAGAAGGTTTTGTCAATCCTGAAAGATGCTAACAAGTATGCAAAGCTCCAGCAATCCTTCTAAGGACTGGGGTAAGCATCTCGGAGATGG
This sequence comes from Triticum aestivum, assembly GCF_018294505.1. Lineage (NCBI taxonomy): Eukaryota > Viridiplantae > Streptophyta > Magnoliopsida > Poales > Poaceae > Triticum > Triticum aestivum. Next base: position 331,623,289 of record NC_057796.1, on the reverse strand, counting down.
AATGTACGCTTTGATGAGATGATCAAAGATTTTGGGTTTATACAAAGTTTATGAGAAACTTGTATTTCCAAAGAAGTGAGTGGGAGCACTATAGAATTTTTGATGAGTATATGTTGTTAACATATTGTTGATCAGAAATGATGTAGAATTTCTGGAAAGCATACAAGGTTATTTGAAAAGTGTTTTTCAATGGAAAACATGGATTAAGCTACTTGAACATTGAGCATCAAGATCTATAAGGATAGATCAAAAACGCTTAATAGTACTTTCAAATGAATACATACCGTGACAAGATTTTGAAGGAGTTCAAAATAGATCAACAAAGAAGGAGTTCTTGGCTGTGTTACAAGGTGTGAGTATTGAGTAAGACTCAAGACCTGACCACGGCAGAAGAGAGAGAAAGGACGAAGGTCGTCCCCTATGCTTTAGACGTAGGCTCTACAGTATGCTATGCTGTGTACCGCACCTGAAGTGTGCCTTGCCATGAGTCAGTCAAGGGGTACAAGAGTGATCCAGGAATGGATCACATGACAGCGGTCGAACTTATCCTTAGTAACTAGTGGACTAAGGAATTTTCTCGATTATGGAGGTGGTAAAAGAGTTCGTCGTAAAGGGTTACGTCGATGCAAACTTTGACACTAATCCGGATGACTCTGAGTAGTAAACCGGATTCGTATAGTAGAGCAGTTATTTGGAATAGCTCCAAGTAGCACGTGGTAGCCGCATCTACAAGATGACATAGAGATTTGTAAAGCACACACGGATCTGGAAGGTTCAGACCCGTTGACTAAAAACTTCTCTCACAAGCGAGATATGAACAAACCCCATGGGTGTTGGATTCATTACAATCACATAGTGATGTGAACTAGATTATTGACTCTAGTGCAAGTGGGAGACTGTTGAAAATATTCCCTAGAGGCAATAATAAAATGGTAATTATTGTATTTCCTTGTTCATGATAATTGTCTATTGTTCATGCTATAATTGTATTAACTAGAAACCGTAATACATGTGTGAATACATAGACCACAACATGTCCCTAGTAAGCCTCTACTTGACTAGCTCGTTGATCAATAGATGGTTATGGTTTCCTGACCATGGACATTGGATGTCATTGATAACGGGATCACATCATTAGGAGAATGATGTGATGGACAAGACCCAATCCTAAGCATAGCACAAGATCGTGTAGTTCGTTTGCTAAGAGCTTTTCTAATGTCAAGTATCATTTCCTTAGACCATGAGATTGTGGAACTCCCGGATACCGTAGGAATGCTTTGGGTGTACCAAACGTCACAACGTAACTGGGTGGCTATAAAGGTCCACTACAGGTATCTCCGAAAGTGTCTGTTGGGTTGGTACGAATCGAGACTGGGATTTGTCACTCCGTATGACGGAGAGGTATCTCTAGGCCCACTCGGTAATGCATCATCATAATGAGCTCAATGTGACTAAGTAGTTAGTCACGGGATCATGCATTACGGGACGAGTAAAGTGACTTGCCGGTAACGAGATTGAACGAGGTATTGGGATACCGGCGATCGAATCTCGGGCAAGTAACATACCGATTGACAAAGGGAATTGTATACGGGATTGATTGAATCCCCGACATCGTGGTTCATCCGATGAGATCATCGTGGAACATGTGGGAGCCAACATGGGTATCCAGATCCCGCTGTTGGTTATTGGCCGGAGAACGTCTCGGTCATGTCTGCATGGTTCCCGAACCCGTAGGGTCTACACACTTAAGGTTCGATGACGCTAGGGTTATAGGGAATAGATATACGTGGTTACTGAATGTTGTTCGGAGTCCCGGATGAGATCCCGGACGCACGAGGAGTTCCGGAATGGTCCGGAGGTAAAGAATAATATATATGAAGTGAGGTTTTGGCCACCGGAAGAGTTTTGGGCGTCACCGGTAATGTACCGGGACCACCGGAGGGTTCCGGGGGTCTACCGGGAGGGGCCACCAACCCCGGAGGCCTGCGTGGGCCAAGTGTGGGAAGGGCCCAGCCCCTAGGTGGGCTGGTGCGCCTCCCACAAGAGGCCCAAGGCGCAGGGAAGGGGGAAAGGGGAAAACCCTAGGCGCAGATGGGCCTCAGGCCCACCCTAGGGCGCGCCCCCCTCTCTCCCCCTCTTGGCCGCCCCCTCCATCCAATCTAGGGCTGGCCGCCACCCCTAGGGGTGGGAACCCTACAGGGGGCGCACCCTCCTCCCCTCCTCCTATAAATAGTGGGGGTTTTGGGGCTGCAGAAGACACGAGTCTCCCTCTCTCTTGGCGCAGCCCTACCCCTCTCCCTCCTCATCTCTCGCAGTGCTTGGCGAAGCCCTGCTAGAGTGCCACGCTCCTCCACCACCACCACGCCGCCGTGCTGCTGCTGGACGGAGTCTTCCCCAACCTCTCCCTCTGCCTTGCTGGATCAAGGCGCGGGAGACGTCACCGGGCTGCATGTGTGTTGAACGCGGAGGCACCGTTGTTCGGTGCTTAGATCGGATTCGGCCGCGATCTGAATCGCTTCGTGTACGACTCCACCAACCGCGTTCTTGCAACGCTTCCGCATCGCGATCTTCAAGGGTATGAAGATGCACTCCCCTCTCTCTCTTTGCTAGTTAATCCATAGATTGATCTTGGTGATGCGTAGAAAATTTTCTATTTCTGCTACGTTCCCCAACAATTAGAGCATTGTCCCAAGTGAGGAAAGGATGATGGAGACTATGATTCCCCCACAAGTCGGGATGAGACTCCGGACGAAAAGAAAAAAATAAGAAAAAGGAGGCCATAAAAAAAGGGAAGAGAAAAAGGCCCAAATAAAAAAATGAGAGAAAAAAGAGAGAAGGGACAATGTTACTATCCTTTTACCACACTTGTACTTCAAAGTAGCACCATGATCTTCATGACAGAGAGTCTCCTATGTTGTCACTTTCATATACCAGTGGGAATTTTACATTATAGAACTTGGCTTGTATATTCCAATGATGGGCTTCCTCAAAATGACCTAGGTCTTCGTGAGCAAGCGAGTTGGATGCACACCCACTTAGTTTCTTGTGTTGAGCTTTCATACACTTATAGCTCTAGTGCATCCGTTGCATGGAAATCCCTACTCACTAACATTGATATCTATTGATGGGCATCTCCATAGCCCATTGATACGCCTAGTTGATGTGAGACTATCTTCTCCTTTTTGTCTTATCCACAACCACCATTCTATTCCACATATAGTGCTATGTCCATGGCTCACGCGCATGTATTGCGTGAAAATTGAAAAAGTTTGAGAACATCAAAAGTATGAAACAATTGATTGGCTTGTCATCGGGGTTGTGCGTGATTAAATACTTTGTGTCATGAAGATAGAGCACAACTAGACTATATGATTTTGTAGGGATAACTTTCTTTGGCCATGTTATTTTGAGAAGACATGATTGCTTTGTTAGTATGCTTGAAGTATTATTATTTTTATGTCAATATTAAACTTTTATCTTGAATCTTTCGGATCTGAACATTCATGCCACAATAAAGAAAATTACATTGATAATTATGCTAGGTAGCATTCCACATCAAAAATTCTGTTTTTATCACTTACCTACTCGAGGACGAGCAGGAATTAAGCTTGGGGATGCTTGATATGTCTCCAACGTATCTATAATTTTTTATTGTTCCATGCTATTATATTATCTGTTTTGGATGTTTAATGGGCTTTATTATGCACTTTTATATCATTTTTGGGACTAACCTATTAACCGAAGGCCCAGTGCAAATTGTTGTTTTTTGTTTCCTATTTCAGTGTTTCGTAGAAAAGGAATATCAAACGGAGTCCACATGGAATGAAACCTTCGGGAGAGTTATTTTTGGAACAAACGCAATCCAGGAGACTTGGAGTGGACGTAAGGAAGCAACAAGGTGGCCACGAGGCAGGGAGCCGCGCCCAGGGGGGTAGGCGCGCCCCCACCCTCGTGGGCCCCTCGTGGCTCCACTGACCTACTTCTTTCGCCTATATATACTCATATACCCTGAAAACATCTGAGAGCACCACGAAACCCTATTTCCACCGAGATCCCATCTTGGTGCCTTTTCTGGCGCTCCACCGGAGGGGGAGTCGATCATGGAGGGCTTCTACATCAACACCATAGGCTCTCCGACGATGTGTGAGTAGTTTACCACAGACCTTCGGGTCCATAGTTATTAGTTAGATGGCTTCTTCTCTCTCTTTGGATCTCAATATAAAGTTCTCCTCGATTCTCTTGGAGATCTATTCGATGTAATTCTTTTTGCGGTGTGTTTGTCGAGATCCGATGAATTGTGGGTTTATGATCAAGATTATCTATGAACAATATTTGAATCTTCTCTGAATTCTTTTATGCATGATTTAATTATCTTTGCAAGTCTCTTTGAATTATCAGTTTGGTTTGGCCTACTAGATTGATCTTTCTTGCAATGGGAGAAGTGCTTAGCTTTGGGTTCAATCTTGCGGTGTCCTTTCCTAGTGACAGCAGGGGCAGCAAGGCACGTATTGTATTGTTGCCATCGAGGATAAAAAGATGGGGTTTATATCATATTGCTTGAGTTTATTCCTCTACATCATGTCATCTTGCCTAATGCGTTACTCTGTTCTTATGAACTTAATACTCTAGATGCATGCTGGAGAGCGATCGATGTGTGGAGTAATAGTAGTAGATGCAAAATCGTTTCGGTCTACTTGTCGCGGACGTGATGCCAATACACATGATCATGCCTAGATATTCTCATAACTATGCGCTTTTCTATCAATTGCTCGACAGTAATTCGTTCACCCACCATAAATTATGCTATCTTGAGAGAAGCCACTAGTGAAACCTATGGCCCCCAGGTCTATCTTTCATCATATTATCTTCCTATCAATTTACTATTCCTTTCGTCTTTTATTTTGCAATCTTTACTTTCCAATCTATATCATAAAAATACGAAAATTATTTATCTTATTATCTCTATCAGATCTCACTTTTGCAAGTGGCCGTGAAGGGATTGACAACCCCTTTATCGCGTTGGTTGCAAGGTTCTTATTTGTTTGTGTAGGTACGAGGCGACTTGTGCGTAACCTCCTACTGGATTGATACCTTGGTTCTCAAAACTGAGGGAAATACTTACGCTACTTTGCTGCATCACCCTTTCCTCTTTAAGGGAAAACCAACGCAGTGCTCAAGAGGTAGCAGATATTTATGATGAAACTACTTCTATGCTTGATAATACTATGCCACTAGGTGAATTTCTTGATGAACAACTTGCTAGGGTTAGAGAGAATGAAATTATTGAAACTAATAATATTGATGAAAGTGATGATGAAGATTTTCTCCCTAGATATGAATTGCCTGATGTGCCTGAGGGTTATGTTATGGATGAAGAAAGTGCTAGAGACTTTTTTGCTTGCAAAGATAGATATGATCTTAAGAAACTGCTAGTTAAGCTGAAAGAAAAGTCTTTGAATGCTAGAATGAAATATGACCCTGCTTTTGCTACTTCACCTATCTGTATTTCCGATAAGGATTATGATTTCTCTGTCGATCCTGAGATAATTACTTTGGTTGAATCTGATCCTTTTTATGGCTATGAATCTAAAACTGTTGTGGCACACCTTACTAAATTAAATGATATAGCCACCCTATTCACTCATGAGGAGAAAATTCGTTACTACTATATCCTTAAATTATTTCCGTTCTCATTGAAGGGTGATGCTGAAACATGGTTAAATTCTCTTGATCCTGGTTGTGTGCGTAGTCCCCAGGATATGATTTATTACTTCTCTCCTAAATATTTCCCCGCTCATAAGAAACAAGCTGCCTTAAGGGAAATATATAATTTTGTGCAAATTGAAGAAGAGAGTCCCACAAGCTTGGGGGAGGCTTCTCCGATTACTTAATGCTCTGCCTGATCATCCTCTCAAGAAAAATGAAATACTTGATATCTTTTATAATGGACTAAACGATGCTTCCAGAGACCACCTGGATAGTTGTGCTGGTCAAGGAAAGAACTGTTGATCAAGCTGAATTGCTATTGAATAATATGTTGAGTAACGAAAATGATTGGACACTTCCTGAACCAACTCCTAAGCCAACTCCGAAGAAAAGGGGTATTCTATTTCTCAGTCCTGAAGATATGCAAGAGGCAAAGAAATCTATGAAAGAAAAGGGTATTAAAGCTGAAGTTGTTAAGAATTTACCACCTATTGAGGAAATACATGGTCTTGATAACCCGACACAGGTAGTAAAGGTAAATTCTCTCTATGGATTTGATGAAGGTGATATTCCTCGTTATAAGTCTGCTAGCCAATGCTTAGATGAGTTCGATAATTTTATTGTTAAACAAGAAAATTTCAATGCTTATGTTGGTAGGCAATTGAAATGAAATGCTTATATGATTGAACAGTTGAGTGATTATATGTCTAGCGTTAAAGGTGAACTTAAACTTATTAGTAAACATGCTTCTATGGTTACCACTCAAGTAGAACAAGTGCTTAAAGCTCAAAATGATTTGCTCAAGGAATTAAATAATAAGAAAAATGATAATGTTGTTAGAGTTATGACTAGAGGGTGTAAAATGACTCAGGAACCTTTGTATCCTGAGGGCCACCCTAAGAGAATTGAGCAAGATTCTGAGAGAACTAATGTTGATGCACCTAGTCCTTTTAAGAAGAAGAAAAAGAAAAATGATAGGACTTTGCATGCTTCTAGTGAACCTGTTGTTGACACACCTGAGAATCCCAATGATATTTCTATTTCTGATGCTGAAACACAATCTAGTGATGAACATGAACCTAGTGATAATGTTAATGCTGATGTTCATGTTGATGCTCAAACTAGCAATAACAATGATGTAGAGATCGAACCTGCTGTTGATCTTGATAACCCACAATCAAAGAATCAACGCTATGATAAGAGAGATTTCATTGCTAGGAAGCACGGTAAAGAAAGAGAACCATGGGTTTAGAAACCCATGCCTTTTCCTCCTAAACCATCCAAGAAAAAGAATGATGAGGATTTTGAGCGCTTTGCTGAAATGATTAGACCTATCTTTTTGCGTATGCGTTTGACTGATATGCTTAAAATGAATCCTTATGCTAAGTATATGAAAGATATTGTTACGAATAAAAGAAAGATACCGGAAGCTAAAATTTTCACCATGCTTGCTAATTATACTTTTAAAGGTGGAATACCAAAGAAACTAGGAGATCCTGGAGTACCAACTATAACATGCTCCATTAAAAGAAACTATGTTAAAACTGCTTTATGTGATCTTGGAGCCGGTGTTAGTGTTATATCATAGACTTTATTTGAATAAGTTGACACCTACTGAAATATCTTTGCAAATGACCGATAAATCAACTGCTATACCTGTCGGTATTGGTGAGGATGTGCCTGTTGTGGTTGCAAACATTACTATTTTAACGGACTTTGTTATCCTTGATATTCCCGAGGACGACAGTATGTCGATTATCCTTGGTAGACCCTTTTTGAATACTGCAGGGGCTGTTATTGATTGCAACAAAGGCAATGTCACTTTCCATGTTAATGGTAATGAGCATACGATACACTTTCCGAGGAAACAACCTCAAGTCCACCGTATCAATTCTATTGGAAAAATTCCAATGATTACTATTGGAGGTTTTGAATTCCCTCCTATTGTCAAGAAGAAATATGATATTCTTATTGTTGGGGACGTACATATCCCTGTTGACGTAACCTAGTGTTATTCGAAATTTCTCCGGTTCCATGTTATTCGAAATGAGTTTGTTAACAAGACTTGATCAACCTTCTTAGTGGATTCCTTTTGATGAGCATGAGATGGATGAAGTTAGAAAGCACAACTCTCTGTACCCTCCTTTTACTTTTTGTTATTTAGATTAAATAAAGCAAAAAATAGTATTTTCTGAATTATCCATGCAATAAAAATACCCCAAAAATAAAAGGGAAATTGAATTTATACCCTTAGTTGGGTCACCCTCGACTGATTTGCCCCTAATTTTGGAAAACACGCGGTCTTGCCCAGCTCTGACCGCTCCCCTTGCATTTTTGCCCTTCCGGCACGTCTCCGTCTAGTCAGCGTTGTTTGACCGCAAACAATGCGTTACTTTGGGCATTTTTGCCCCTGCCGGTGCTATACCGGATACCCCTTCGTCCTCAATGTGCTAGCGCAAGCAAACAGAGCAGAGCGAGAACGCCGGCAAGGAAAAAGGAGTGGGAGGCAAGGCGTGGCGCGGTAGAGCAAGGAGCGGCGACGCATGGTGAGCTCGGGCTCTTCCATCTTCTCGTCGGTGGTCGGAGAGGTAAGTAAAACTCCGGCAACGCTTCTTCCTCCCCCCCCCCCCAATGCGTTCTAGGGTTTGTGATAATTGGGGAAATTTCTTATTTAGGTTGAAGGGTCGGGATTGTGGAGCATGTCTCCGAGCTCTATCTTCCAGATGAAAGTTATTGCGGATTGGAGCTTTTATCAAAGCATCGCTGCCCTGGTCATGGCCTTGTTCCTGCCCGGCGTGTTGCGTGGGGAGGAGCTAACACTGGCCGCCGTTTTTTAGGGTGTCCTCTAGATGTAAGATCTTGTGAATTATACCATGTTTAAGATGGTGTTTATGCAATCTCTAATGTTTTGTTAATTTGATGTTCAAGCAGTTACCACATGAGTGTCACTGGGTCGTTTGGGTCGATCCTCCTCCTCCATTGCGTGCTGCCCTTGCTTTTGAAGACCTGCACAAAGAGCTAGAACAAAGCTGGATCAGAAGCCACAAAATGCAGAAGCAAAACATGGAGTTGTCAAAGAAAAATCTTGCTTTGAAGAAGACAGTGAGAGAGAGATGAGATGTTGCTAGTTCTGGCATTTTTGTTTGTAGGGATGTGTGTTGTTGTGCTTTTTGTGTTCTAGTTTTCTAGCAGTTGTTGAAGAAAGTGTGTGTGTGAGAGAGATGTGTTGAATGTTGTTTATGATGCACTATTGTATGCTAAATTTGAAGATCATTATTCACTGCTGATGCTTGTGACACTATACCAAATACATATTTATTCCATATGTAGTGCCAAATTCAGCAAATAGAGCAACACACACTAGCAAATAGAGCAACCATTTGTACCAAATAGAGCACATATTTTACCAAATTAACATTGTACCAAATTTAACAAACTGACATTCTACCAAATAGAATAAACTGACATTGTACCAAATTCAACAAACTGACATTGTACCAAATAGAACAAACTGACATTGTACCAAATTCAACAAACTGACATTGTACCAAATATAGCAACATCATAGTGCATTTAAGCACACTTAGTACTAGAACTTAAGTGCATAACAACAAGATAACATCACTGGCAAATATAACATAGCACTAGAACTTAAGTTTCTTGCTCCTGGTGTTCTTGGCTGGGTTTGGAGCTAGCATTGCCTTGCTTCTAGTGTTCTTTGATGGGTTTGGAGCTTCAACTGTTGCTGCTGCTCTTTTTGGAGAGAAATCTTTGCTTTGAACACTGCTTTCTTGCTCCTGTTCCACAACAGTTTTCTGCTTGACACACCTGGGAGAAGCTCCTCTTGCTGCTGCCCTTTTATAATTTTTCCTAGGGCTAAAACAAGTGGAAGCATATCACAATTTGAAAGATTTTATAAAGCAGTAAGATCAAAACATGTAAGATTTTGTAAGCCAAGATCTTATACCTGATTGCACAACTAGCTCCTGTAGATGCATCATGTGAGGGATCCTTTGGTGGTGGCATCTGCTGCTGAAGAACATCAGGTGATGTCTCATCCTCCTCCTCTTGTATTTCTGCTTCTGCTGGTTCATTGGCTGTAGGATGATCATCTGCATTGTCTGCTCCCCAATGTTCATCTTCTCCAAAGGCTGGATCAACAGATTGTTTGCAGCCCTTGGCTTTGTGTCCACATCTCCCACACCTTTTGCACTTGTGCTTCCTAGGACCAAGGCCTTTTCCTTTAGTGCTACTTCTAATCCTTTGCTTTCTTGGTCTGCCTGGAGCTCTGTGTTGAACAGGAGCACACAATTTGAATCCAGGATTTATAATGTCCCACTGTTGCTTGCCTTCTAGAGCTGGGAGGTTCTCAGCATAAGTAGCTCTGAACATGTCAACTGTGTAATATTTGTGGACATATTGATCTATTCCACTTGCTTCACCTCTTAGAGCAATGATAAAGAAAAGTGCATGGATGCATGGTTTACCAGTGATCTGCCATTGTCTGCAACTGCAAGACCAGTGCTCTAAGTCAACAAGGTACCTCCATTCTCTCTTCTCACTATCAGTAGCAATCACCTCTGCCTCTGTTGGGCTTCTCCTTACTATACTCATTTGCAAACCTTTTGTTTTCTCCATGAACACCTTCATTACTGCTGGTATGATGTAGTGCATAATGAAATGGTCAGAGGCAATTCTGTTTCTTAAGTCAAATTTCTCCATGATATACTGCCATATCTTGTCCGGCAAATCAACTATGTGCAGGCTCTTGTATTTTTTTGATTCTGGAGTTGAATGACTCAACTAGGTTGTTACTGACATAGTCAACTTTGCTCATCTCATTGAAATCAGCTCTTGCCCATATTTTTGTGTGGTGTTCCTCTAGATATTCCTTTACTTTGGGTTTGCTTTTCAACTGGTTCAAGTGATAGTTGTGTTTCTTGATGCTACAAGTTAGCGAGCATGGCCACAAATTATCATCATAAAACTTCCCCTTGAATTTCTTGCTGAAATTTTGGGCCAAGTGCCTCATGCACTCTCTATGCTCCACTCCAGGGTAAACATCCTCAACAGCAGTTCCCAATCCCTTGCAAGCATCAGTATGTATCACTAAACCTTCTGGATGACCTATTACTTTCTTTAGGTTGCTAAAAAACCAAGTCCAACTCTCAATTGACTCCCCTTCCAAAACACCATATGCATCAGGAAACAACCAGTTGTGTCCATCTAGGGCACATGCTGCCACAAGTTGCCCTCTGAACCTACCAGTCAGTGCAGTAGCATCTATAGCTAGGTATGGCCTACACCCCTCCAGAAAACCTTTTTGACATGCTTTGAAGAACACAAACACCCTTCTAAAGCACTCCTTGTAGAACTTCTTGTTATTTATCTTGTACTCAACTGTGTGCTTCTCAATTTCCACAATACTGCCTGGTGATGCCCTCTCTACTTCAGCTTTGAAAGTATATAACAGCTGAAAGCTATCACTATACTCTCCATACAGTTTGTCAAGTGCAATCTCTTTGCCATGGTAGCATCTGTCATATGGCACCTCCACACCATATTTCTCTAACAACTTGCTCTGAATTTCTTTAGGACCAATTCTTGGATTTGCTCTGATCCATGCCATAGAAGCATTTGCTATCCATCTTCTTTTGGCAGCTCTCAATCTCTGAGATCTATTCACACTAGGACATGTATGCTGAATTGCTGATATGGGTTGACTTTAATCTGAAACAAACAAACAAAAAACAATGAGATTAGTACAGAAAATGCAATACCTAAAAATAAATTAAAACAAAAATACAATACCTGAAACAGTGTGCTCTTCCTCATTAAAGAGGCATGCAGTCTCCACTTGCATCTCTCATAAGCACATTTGATAGTAAACCTTGTTGGATCACTTTTCAGAGTAAGGAACTCAATTTCAGACTTGATTGAGAAGCTTGAAACTGCATTTCTGCAGTCATCTACACTAGGGAATACCACACCTTCATCAATACATGGATTTTCCCTGCCATACATCTTTACAGGTCTGTCCTCTTCTGCATCTTCAAAAACTCCCATCTCAACATCCTCTTGCTTCTCATCATCATCTGCATCTGAAAATTCTACAGGAATGTACTCTTTATCTGCTGCATCTCCTTCATCATTATTGTGCTGGACGTATCCAGGAGATAGAACCTCATCCTCCACACCAGGTGCATCAGGCAATGCCTCCTCCACAACAGGATCAAGTGGCTTCTTTTGGTTTTCTTGGTATTCATTGACACTTGCAGTTGCATAAGCACTTGGTGTTCTAGGAGCACATGGTGTTCTACTGCTAGCCCTAGTTCTGGATGCAGATGGCCTGGAACTAGATGTGTTCACACATCTCTGACCTCTAGTTCTGTGATTTCCAAATTGCACGACATAGTTGTTGCATTACTTGCAAACATCAGACCTAACTCTGCATCACACTACATAGGGACCCAAGAAAGTTTGGAACTATCCCAATATCTGATCTCCATAGCATCAAACAATCCCCATGGATACTTGGCACAAATGTCAGCCCTAAAATTAGTATATGAACTAGTGATGTCCACAACTAAAGGAAATGTGAATCCACAATCTTTTCCTTTTGTACCAGCAGAAACTAGAACAGTGGTCTCCATTTGAACTGAAAGAAAGAACGTTGTAGCTGGATCCATCCTATGGGGGAACAATATCCAGTGATAAAACGCACAAACTTTAGACTAAACCCTAAATCCAAGTAAATCTCCTGTGAAAAAACTGAGCAAATCAGGTCCAATACCAACCCTGGGGGAATTTGCCATGCAGATCTGCCCCCGCTTGTCGCCATTGGTGCAGATCCGCCACCGCTTCTCGCCGTTGGTGCAGATCCGCCACAGGAGCTTCCCTTATCGCCGTTGGTGCCACCACAGCCGCCTTCTCCGCGCTGCATTGGAGGTGTGTTGTTCCTACCACCGCAGCGGCCACCGCCGACGCTTTCTCCACTCTCCCCCATCACCTTGCAATGGATCTGGCCACCCGCCGCTCGGTGCCGCAATTTAGGGTTCGTCAGAGGGAAAAAGAGAGAGCAAGAGTGGGGAATGAGAGAGTGTGAGTGAGCACGGGGGCAAGCGGTGTCCAAAGTAACGCGTCGTTTGCGGTTAAACGGCGCTGACTGGGCGGAGATGTGCCAGAAGGGCAAAAACGCAAGGGGAGCAGTCAAAGCTGGGCAAGACCGCGTGTTTTCCAAATTTAGGGGCAAATCAGTCGAGGGTGACCCAACTAAGGGCACAGAAACAATTATCCCAAAATAAAAGTTCTCCAAATGTCCCGAAAATGAAATATGATTTTTTGTAGAATATTTAAGAATATCTGGCACTGAGAACACACCAGAGGGGGCAACCACCTGGCCACGAAGGTGCAGGGCGCGCCCTACCCCCTGGGCGCGCCCCCTACCTCGTGGGCCCCTCGTGGCCCCCCTCCACTTATTCCAGCACCCACACAGTCCTTCCTCTAGAAAAAAGCACCAAGCAGCTCAAGCGCGAGTTCTAGCTCATCTTGCTGCCATTTTCGAACTCCTTGCTCAAAGCTCCATTCACAAAACTACTTTGGGGGATTGTTCTTCGGTATGTGACTCCTCCAATGGTCCAATTAGTTTTTGTTCTAGTGCTTTATTTATTGCAAATTTTTGCTTCTTAGGTGACCCTGTTCTTGAGCTAGCACGTCAAATTTATATGGTCCCAAGTAGTTTTAATGCATGATATAGCCTCTAGGCACTTGTGGGAGTAGTTGCTATCAATCTTGTTGAGTTTGGTTCACTTTTATTTTGAGTCACTAAAAATTTCAGAAATTTTTCAGAGAAAGAAATATGTTTAGGAAAATGTACCAAGATGGTTTCTCAAGGAAGCAGGCACCTAGGCTCGCGATACGTGAGCCGGACTATGAACTACCGAGGGAAGCTCAAGTGCGGCCTTGTGAATGGCCGTCAAAGGAGTTTATGGTCAGAGCAGGTATAAAGGATGAATTTGACGCGTATGTGCGTAATGCTGATCTTGAGGGCTTCATGTCAGATAAGTGCCCCCAATATTACCACCTAACTGATTACTTTGTGAGAAGGTTTAAATTTACATCCTCACGCAATTCCCACACTGTTCTATTTGATCTTTATGATGAATCTTATACCATGGACCTAGAAGATTTTACTGCTGCTTGTAAACTCCCGCGGTGGGGTAATGTTAGTGAACCTCGCAAATCTGAGTTTAAAGATTTTCTTGCTAGTATCACTGTGGGGGAATCTAGAGAAATAACACAAGCTACCATAGGGAGCATTCATTTTCCTGCCATACATTATTTTGCTCTCTTTATAGATAGATGCATAAACGGTAAGGATGAGGCATGTCACATGTGCGTTCGCGATCTTAGTGTTCTCAAGAGTGTTGTGTTAGGAGATAGACAATACAACTTGGGGGCTATTGTTGCATGAAGGTTGCATCATAACAGTATTAGTGGAGATTTGTTTGGTGGAATTTATGCAACCCGTGTAGCTAATTATCTTGAGATACCCATACATGAAAATGATATGGAATTGCCTCCTGCTTATTTAGATTATAATGATATGGCTCCTCATCAGTTTGTTGAGAGGAATGAACAGTTCCTCCAATACCGACTAATCTTTGACAGACGCTGCACTGTCCATGTTGCTCTCCCTACTCCTGCTTTCTTTGACTTTCAGGCAAAAGGGAGATATGTTATAACCAGGGAGGAGAACGGAGGCAAGAGAACGGAGGCAGCTCGCCTCCAAGCTGCAGCTCATCAGTATGAGAGGAGAACGGAGGCAGCTCGCCTCCAAGCTGCAGCTCATCAGGCAGTAGCCGCTGCATCTCAGTACGACCCCAGTTACAACTTCGGATATCCGCCAGGCCATCCATGGGCATAGACCAACCTAGGCCAAAAGCCTAAGCTTGGGGGAGTACGTATTTCTCACCAACATTACATTCATGTTCACACACTCATTCTAGTTGTCGGTGCTCATACTTTTTCATTGTGCTATCCATGCTAGTTTATTTTTTGTTTTAAGCTTTCTTCTTGTGTGTTTGAAAAACCTTAAGAAAAACCAAAAAAATAGTTGTAGTTTTTAGCTAGTTTACTTTCCATGCCTGTAGTAGTAATTAAAAGAAAATCCAAGAAGATTTCTTGTTCTTCTTTTGTTTGTTGGGAGCTTTCCCGTGTAAATAGTTTTATTTCTTTTCTTTTCTTTGGGGGTCGAGAGGAGAAGACCATAATGAAAATGTTGAAGTGGCTTTTATATGCATTATTGTTGATTTAACAAAGAGCCCATATTACCTTGTCTTCTCCTGTGTATTAAATGCTTGCAGATTCTAGCTTAGTCCAATGCACATGCACTATTATTA
Organism: Triticum aestivum; assembly: GCF_018294505.1. Lineage (NCBI taxonomy): Eukaryota > Viridiplantae > Streptophyta > Magnoliopsida > Poales > Poaceae > Triticum > Triticum aestivum. Next base: position 331,608,182 of record NC_057796.1, on the reverse strand, counting down.
TTATCCACACCGTTCGGTTGTGCAAGTGAAAGGCAATAATGACGATATATGATGGACTGATTGAGATGAGAGAAGAAGGTATGAACTCGACCTATCTTGTTTTTGTAAATATGATTGGTTCATCGTTCCTGATTCAGCCTATTATGAATGAAACATGTTTGCAATGACAATTAGAGATTATAGTTGCTTATGCCATGCTTGATTAGCTAGGATTTTATAATGGTTTACCTTGCGTGATAACATGCTATTAAAATGGTTGTGATGTGGTATGATAGGGTGGTATCCTCCTTTGAACGATTCGAGTGGCTCGACTTGGCACATGTTCACGCATGGAGTTGAAACAAAATCAACATAGCCTCCACGATATTGATGTTCATGGTGGATTATATCCTACTCATGCTTGCACTCAATGTTGATTAATTTTAATGCATGTTCATGACTGTTGTCGCTCTCTAGTTGGTCGCTCCCCAGTCTTTTTCTAGCCTTCACTTGTACTAAGCGGGAATACTGCTTGTGCATCCACTTCCATAAACCCCAAAGTTATTCCATATGAGTCCATCATACCTTCCTATATGCGGTATCTACCTACCGTTCCAAGTAAATTTATATGTGCCAAACTCTAAACCTTCAAATGAAATTCTGTTTTGTATGCTCGAATAGCTCATGTATCAACTAGGGTTGTCTATATCTTCCATGCTAGGCGGGTTATTCTCAAGAGGAGTGGACTCCGCTCCTCACTCACGAGAAAACGGCTGGTCACCGGGATGCCCAGTCCCATGCTCAAATCAAAATAATTGCAAACAAAACTCCCCCAGGACTGTTGTTAGTTGGAGGCACCCGTTGTTTCGGGCAAGGCATGGATTGATGCTTGTTGGTGGTGGGGGAGTATAAACTTTACCATTCTGTTTGGGAACCGCCTATAATGTGTGTAGCATGGAAGATATCGAGTTCTCTCGGTTGTTATGTTGACAATGAAAGTATGCCGCTCAAAATATTATTCATCTCTATTTCAAAAATCGAGCTCTGGCACCTCTACAAATCTCTGCTTCCCTCCGCGAAGGGCCTATCTATTTACTTTTATGTTGAGTCATCACCCTCTTATTAAAAAGCACCAGCTGGAGAGAACCGCTGTCATTTGCATGCATTATTACTAGTTTATATTGAGTATGACTATGACTGGATCTCTTTTACCATGAATTACAATATTTAGTCAGTCCTTGGTCTTCAGAGGTGCTCAGCATTTATGTTTTGTGGTCTCAGAAAGGGCTAGCGAGATACCATCTTGTTATATCATATTATGATTGTTTTGAGAAAGTGTTTTGTCATCCGAGATTTAATATTATTGCTCGCTAGGTGATTATGCCATTGATATGAGTAAATATGAGACCTAAAGGTTATTGTGAATATGGTTAGTTCATAATCTTTGCTGAAAACTTGAATGCTGGATTTACATATTTACAACAACAAGAGAAAACAGAGTTAGTAAAAGTTTTTCTTTATCACTTTCAGTTTATCAACTGAATTGCTTGAGGACAAGCAAAGGTTTAAGCTTGGGGGAGTTGATACATCTCCATCGTATCTACTTTTCCAAACACTTTTGCCCTTGTTTTGGACTCCAACTTGCATGATTTGAATGAAACTAACCCGGACTGACGTTGTTTTCAGCAGAATTGCCATGGTGTTATTTTTGTGCAGAAATAAAAGTTCTCGGAATGACCTGAAACTTCACAGAGAATATTTTTGGAATATATAAAAAATACTGGCGAAAGAATCAAGACCAGGGGGCCCCCACCCTGTCCACGAGGGTGGGGGGGCGCGCCCCCCTGTCTCGTGGGCCCCCTGGAGCTCCACCGACCTCAACTCCAACTCTATATATTCATGTTCGGGGAGAAAAAAATCAGAGAGAAGGATTCATCGCGTTTTACGATACAGAGCCGCCGCCAAGCCTTAATCTCTCTCGGGAGGGCTGATCTGGAGTCCTTTCGGGGCTCCGGAGAGGGGAATCCGTCGCCATCGTCATCATCAACCATCCTCCATCACCAATTTCATGATGCTCACCGCCGTGCGTGAGTAATTCCATCGTAGGCTTGCTGGACGGTGATGGGTTGGATGAGATTTATCATGTAATCGAGTTAGTTTTGTTAGGGTTTGATCCCTAGTATCCATTATGTTCTGAGATTGATGTTGCTATGACTTTGGTATGCTTAATGCTTGTCACTAGGGCCCGAGTGCCATGATTTCAGATCTGAACCTATTATGTTTTCATGAATATATGTGAGTTCTTGATCCTATCTTGCAAGTCAATAGTCACCTAATATGTGTTATGATCCGGTAACCCCGAAGTGACAATAATCGGGACCACTCCCGGTGATGACCGTAGTTTGAGGAGTTCATGTATTCACTAAGTGTTAATGCTTTGGTCCGGTACTCTATTAAAAGGAGGCCTTAATATCCCTTAGTTTCCAATAGGACCCCGCTGCCACAGGAGGGTAGGACAAAAGATGTCATGCAAGTTCTTTTCCATAAGCACGTATGACTATATTCGGAATACATGCCTACATTATATTGATGAATTGGAGCTAGTTCTGTGTCACCCTATGTTATAACTGTTGCATGAGGAATCGCATCCGACATAATTCTCCATCACTGATCCAATGCCTATGAGCTTTTCACATATTGATCTTTGCTTAGTTACTTTACTGTTGCCACTATTACAATTACTACAAAACTGCTACTGTTACTTTTGTCACCGTTACCGTTACTTCCATACTACTTTGCTACTAAATACTTTGCTGCAGATATTAAGTTTTCCAGGTGTGGTTGAATTGACAACTCAACTGCTAATACTTGAGAATATTCTACGGCTCCCCCTGTGGCGAATCAATAAATTTGGGTTGAATACTCTACCCTCGAAAACTGTTGCGATCCCCTATACTTGTGGGTTACTAAGCACAGCCAAGAACAGAAAGTAATAGAGGGAGTGCAACACATATTACTGATTAAATTATTGGGGTACAACTTCAAAGTGGAATACAAGAAAGGTAAAGAGAACAAGGTGGCAGATGCCCTCTCCAGAGTTAAGTACACACTGAACAGTTTAGTGACAAGTGTTGTTGTACCAGGGTGGATTACAGAAGTAGTGCAGAGCTACAGTAATGATCCTAAATGTTCTGAACTCACTGCCCAGTTGGCTATTTCTCCCACAGGACACCCACCTTATACCCTCATTAATGGAGTGCTCAGGTACAAAGGAAAAATTGTCATTGGCAATAACACAGGGTTAAGACAGTCCCTGCTCTCCTCTTTTCATGCTTCTGAGCTGGGAGGGCATTCTAGTGAAAGATCCACTTACCATAGACTCAAAATACATTCACATGGCCAGGAATGAGACAGGAAGTCAAGAACTTTGTCCAAAAATGCCCTGTGTGCCAACTGAATAAAGCACACCATTTTCCTTCTCCAGGACTGTTGCAACCCCTGCCTCTGCCTGACTTTGCATGGACCCATACCAGCATGGATTTTTTAGAGGGTCTACATGTCTCACATCATAAGGACATGATTTTGGTTGTAGTGGACAGATTTACAAAGTATGCCCACTTCATAGCAATGAAACACCCAATTACTGTGAAGACGGTAGCACAAGACTTCAATGACAATATTTTCAAGTTGCATGGACTGCCCACTGTCATAGTCACTGACAGGGACAGGATTTTCACAAGTCACTTGTGGCATAGACTCTTCACTAAAATGGTAGTTAAACTACACCTCAGCACATCTTACCATCCCCAATCTGATGGGCAAACTGAGAGAGTAAATCAATGCCTTGAGAATTACCTCAGGTGTATGGCTTTTCAGCAGCCAACTAAATGGTGCAAGTGGTTATCTATGGCAGAATGGTGGTACAATACTAGCTTTCACACCTCACTGCAGATGACACCTTTTCAATCTTTGTATGCTAAACCACCTCCCCTTATAGTTGAACTGATGCTGCCACCTGTTGAAGGAGATAACCAGCAGGAGGAACTAGACAGAGATGCTATTGCTAGGCAAATTAAATCCAACCTCCTCAAAGCCTACGAAAGAATGAAGCATTATGCTGACAGGAAAAGATCTGAGAAGTAGTTAGCAGTGGGAGACATGGTTTATATCAAGCTGCAACCTTACAGACATACAAACTTGAGCATTCACACACACCTGAAACTGCATTCCAAGTACTATGGCCCTTTCAAGATAATGGAAAAGATTGGGCAAGTTGCTTACGAGGTCCTTCTTCCTGAAGATTGCCAACACACCCCACATTCCACATTAGTCAGCTAAAGAAGCACCTGGGTCCTGACGCTGCACCTAACCCAAAATTACCACTCTTGGACTCTGATGGCCATATCCTCATCAAACCTGAACAATTGTTGGAATGCAAGCTCATACCTAGAGTACAAGGGAACATATCCATTCCAGTAGTACAATGGCTGATCAAATGGGTCAGCCTGCCAGTAGAGAAGGCCACGTGAGAGGACGCAACTTTTATCCAGAAGGTTTTCCCAAATTTCCAGACTTGAGGGCAAGTATGGTCTCAGCGAGGAGGAATTGTCAGGATCAGTGTTCCTGTCGACAGCTATCTGAATAAGAATAGTGTAGTTTTAGTTGCTAGATGGAAGGAGAACCGTAGATCTTCAATCCTTCAGTCCACGGCTCCGCGTACCGGTTAGCAGGACCTCAGCCTCCTCGGTTGTTGATCTCTTGATGGACGGCTCTCTTCGATGTGATACTAGTAGTTTAAATTCACCGCGAGCACCATAGCTCCAAATCATGTCGCTTTCTTAGCTTTTTTACTTTCTGTTGCTACTTAAGAGAGGATTCCAGAGAGTGGTAGGGCATTCTGGATGTAACTAACCCTAGTTCCTCTTGTCCAGATCTAAATGAATCGACCACAATTCATCTCTGAAATACGTTGATTTTGTTAAAGTTCTACTGTAGTTCATTGACAGAGTTAGTCAGGTCCTGTCACATGCACTGCCGGCAGGAGAAGATCTCAACCTCGCGTCGCGTAGCTGCACGTTAGATTCATTGTGGTCAAACCGCTCCACCAAGGTTTAAATCACGCCTAAAAGAAAAGGGTTCAAGTCTCACGTGTGCCATTGATGCCCGCATTTTTCATGATTTATTTCAGGCACATTAGAGATTTATTTGACGACGTTTCATCGACTATGAGGTGCCCTGACAACTTCCTTAATTTCGAGATTTGCGTTGGCCAAGACTGAAACGAGAGGGCAAATCACGTGTTAAACGAAGAGTATTTGCCTTGCATACCGCGGGTGGAGAGAGCAGTAATGCCGACGATGGCGATGGCTCGGTCCGTGCCACGTCGGCGGAGGAGATCTTTGGCCGGCTGCTCGCTGGCCACAGGATTTATATAGGCTGGCTGATCAGTTGGCGAGTCAGCGTACAGCAAGACAGCTCGGATGGGATCATCTCCTGCTCCTTTTCCAGCTCCGAGGCCCTTTAATTTCTTCTCGACTGTTCCAGACGACTCCACACACACGCTACACAGTTTGGCTGCAGCTATCAGACTGGTTAACGTTCGCTATAGGATCCAAGCACACGCGCGGCGTCACCTTCAGATTCCTGGGCAACTTAAATTTTACTCCCTCCGTAAAGAAATATAAGATCGTTTAGATCACTATGTAGACTGTAGTACTGATACAACTTCCGAATGGAAGTATTTGCAGGTTTATTTAGCCGATTTGGCCAGCTGATGCATTTCTTCAGGCATTGCATACAGGACTAGAAATGAAATGGAAACTGAATTCACAGAAAGCAGCCATAGGATTCTAAACATCTGCACATAACACGAGCACTTTACACATACGATAGCCATCATTTCTCACAGCAAACATGCACTCTGAGAAGAGTTTTATTGATTGATCTCAGGCAAGTCAATGCAGCACCTCAGCGCCCTTGACATTTTGCAACTCTCACAAACATCAGACACATCAGTATACATGAAGGAATACCAAGCATCAGCACTATGACACATATCTACACACACACACAGCTCGGTTGTTGAGCTACTCCTTTGCAGCTCAGCAACTAGACTAGACAGGAAACTCTTCATCAGTGAGTAGTTTACCCTCTCCATGTTACTTTAACCAGAGATCTCTAGCAAACGAACGATCGGTCGATCTCTGGTGACTAGTAAGTAAGTAGTTATTTCTCGTCCAACTTGGAGTGGGTCTCTGGCACTAATATTGCAGCGACCACCGAGTTAGTAGCTCGCGAGTCGTCAACATACTCCACGATTAGTTCAACCACTAACTGTAACACAAAAAAGACAAGCAAGCAACAGGTTAGTTAATGCAAAGGGTTTTACGTACAGGCAAGTGCAAATAAGTTAAGTTTTTACAATTATCACGGCAAAATACGCCGTGAAACATATCCAAAGTGTTCTCACCTCTAGAACTATCAGTTGCAAGCTTGGGCAGGCCTTGTAGGTGAAATGCTTTTCTTCTCATCCTGCGGTAGTACAGTCTCAAAGGCCTGGACCAGAAGCTCCACTTTCTTCTTCCGAGCAGGGCCTAGATTATTCACCGCCCTCCGAAGCGCGTAGTCGATCATCCACTCTTCGGCATTCTTGCGGTCTTCCGCCGTCTGATGCTTCAGATCAACCTTCTCTGCATCCGGGTCCGATTCCAGAGGAAGAAAATTCGGTGCCCTTGGGTTAAAACCTCGCATGTATTCATCTTCTTCAGGTGTTCTCCTCCTCCTGGCAATGATCATTCTGTTTCTCGGACAAATATCGGACTCGGAAGGATCAACATATACATCGCCTTTGAGGTTCATCCCGCTGAATACATTGCACATGTCGTCAATGGAAAATTCTTTTGCAACATTGTCTTCTGCTGGTCGGTTCTGGGGCTCCCCATGACCGTCAGTAGCGGAGAAGTCAGAGTTGTGCTCAGGTATCTGGATAACTGTCAAGAGATTAGCTTCCTCAGTATGACAAACTTCTTCACAAGCATCTGCCGATTCGGATGCGATAATCTCTGGTTCTTTTAGAGCACCAGCGCAGACACCAGCAGTCTTATCATCTTCACCCCCTTCTTGGATAATATCAGGTTCTTCACAAGCAGTGTTAACATCTTCACCCCCTTCTTGGATAATATGAGATTCTTCACAAGCATGTTCTGATTCGCATGCTATAATTCCCGATTCCTTTTGAGCACCATCATTGACATCTGAAATGTTGTCATCTTGAATAGCTTCTTGGGTAATATCATATGCTTCAGAAGCCTCTGCCAGTTCACAAGCGGTAAGCGTCGATTCATTTGTATAACCACCATTGACATCTGTACAGTTCTGATCCTGATCAGCTTCCTGGACAGTAGCAGATTCTTCTCCCAATTCCCATGTGGCGATCCCAGAATCACTTTGAGCATCATCACTGACATATGGAGAGTTATCATCTTCACCAACTTCATGAGCAATACCACCAGATTCTTCAGAAGCGTCTACCAACTCGCTTGTGTCAACCCCTGATTGCACTTGAGCAACCTCGCCGACATACACCAAGTTATCATCATGAACAGTTTCTCCAGTGATACCAGCTTCTGCAGAAGCATCTTCCAAGTTGCAGACTGTAGTCTCTAGTTCCATTTGAGCATCCTCCAAGTTGCAAGTTGTAGTCTCTGGTTCCATTTGAGCAGCAGCATCAACACATACAGGCTTAACGTCTTGGCTGCTTTCCTGGGCAATACCAGACTCTTCAGAAGAATCTTCCAACTTACAATTTGTAACCTCTGGCTCTGGTTCTGTTTGAGCAGCAGCATCAACACATACAGGCTTAACATCCTGTTCTTGGGCATTACCAGACTCTTTAGAAGAATCCTCCAACTTGCAATTTGTAACCTCTGGCTCTGGTTCCATTTGCGCAGCAGCATCAACACATAGGAAATCAACTTCCTGGCTGCTTTCTTGGGCAGTACCAGATTCTTCAGAAGCATCTTCCAAATTGCATGAGGTAGTCTCAATTTCCTTCTGGGCATCTTCTGTGACATCCACTGTGTCTTCTGCAGGGATACATTGATCAACCAAATTGTTCACGGCACCATCATACTGTTCAAAAGCGTCTTCCACCGTGTTCACATCTTGTTCAAAGCCACCCTCTGTTGGCTTTGTAGACATTTCAACATCTGGAGAAGCAACAGCAGTGCAGTCAGAAATCTCACCTTCTGAAACAGCTCTGGAGGTTACTTCTTCCTCAACGAAATCCTCGTCACATGCAACACTGGGAACAGTCTCAGAAATCTCCATTTCAGATTCACCACCCGGCAAGTCCTGCTTCTCTGTAACTTCCAAGTTGCCGGTAGATTCCACGTTGGTCAGACCATCCTTTGCCTCTTGATCTGCTGAACTCTCATCCACCCGGCTCTCTTCAGGGACATTTTCCACTCTTTCTGCTACTTCATTCTCAGGAATCTCCGGTTCACAGACACCATTGGAGAGCTGCTCCTCTGATGTGCCCTGTCCATCAGAAATACCCTCTTGGACCACTTTGCCCAGGATGTCTAGTTCATGCTCAGGAATCTCCGGCTCATCGACACCATTGGAGAGCTTCTCTTCTGACGTGCCCTGTCCATCAGAAGCACCCCCTTGGATCACTTTGCCCAGGATGCTGTTTTGATCTTCTTCTTCCTGCTCATTGCAGACCTCCGCTGCACAAACAATACATGATTGCGCCGCGGCGACCTCCATTTTGTGGGCAACATTCGAGACATGCTCCTCATCGTCTTCATGCTGCGTCTCTTGCACTGTGGAAGCCTCCTGTTTATCCATTGTGTTTGAGATGTCTTCGCAGAGTGGAGATCTGCAATCGACACCCGCTTCCTCCGCGATGATCCCCGTTTCACGGGGCAGATCGGAGATGATCTCCGATTCTTCCGGTTTCTGTTCTTCATCCGCCTCCTCTTCGTGATTATCGCCCGATCCGCGGGATCTGCCTTCTTCATCGTTACCTTGTTGCCCCTCTGAAACCCCTGCTTCCTGAACATGCTCTTCTGAAACATCATCGTCCAGGCTATCGCACTCGTACCTCATCCAGGGCAGCTCCTCCACGAGGTTGCCGGAGATGAGACCGGAGGCACCGTCATCGCTGCACTCCGACGAGCTGTCCCTGCAGAAACCGAGCCTGTCCTCCTCCGGCCTCCCGCGGCTGTCACCGCGAACGGCAGGATCGCCGCCCTTCTCGTCGTCCTCGCCCACGCCGCACCGGTCGAAGACGACGAACTCCATCCTCCTGACCGCGGCGTCCATCTCGTCCAGGGACATGTCGCTGCAGCTCATGTCGGAGCTCACCCTCGGGCCGGCGTACACCTCCACGAAGAAGTCGCCGAGCGCCTCCTCGTCGACCAGAGGCGCGGCCTTGGCGACGGCGGCGCGGACGACGGGGCCGCCGTTCTTGTCCTCCGGCCTCTGGTGGCCGGATCCCTTGCGGAACGCCGAGACGCCCTTGTGCTTCATGTTCTGCTGCGTCTTGATGAGCCGGCGGCGCGACGCGAGGAAGCTCCGGAGCGGCACCGCCGGCGAGTGGGTGTGGCCGTTGAGGGAGCAGTAGTTGTACGGGCACACGCGCATCGCCGCGGGGCCCTGGGCGTCGGTGGCCCCGGGCGCCAGGTCGAGCGCGCCGGGGAACTTGGCCTCCTTCATGGTGGAGGAGCACGTGGGCGTGGCGCGGACCATGCCGGGCACCTCCGGCGTCGGGAACAGCACCCTCCCCATCGTGACCGCCCGCGCCGGCCCCCGCCTGGTCGTGGGCGACGCCGACGAGGGCACCGCCCCCGCGCGCCGCCCGGGCCCGGCCTTGGCGCCGGAGCTGCTGGTGGCCCGCATGTAGTTGGGCACGGAGGCCGGCGCCGGGGACATAGCCGCGCCGCCGCGGTTCCTGGGCAGGCTGCCGCCGAAGCCGCCGCCGTCGTCGTCCCTGAAGCCCCTGGGCTTGGACGGAGGGGTCATGAGCGGGTCCTTGGGCCTCTTGGGCACCTCTTTGCTCCTCACCATGGCTTGGCTGCTACTACAGTAGCACTACTACTATCCTTGTTTCGATTTCTTGGCTTCTCTCCTGGGATTCCTCCCTCGGGTTCTTGGAACCAAAGCTTCCGTCTGGAATCTCTCGGCTTGTGGTGGGAGGTTCCGTGGAGTGCTTGGCTTCTTTCTTCTTGTCGAGTTCGAGTTCAACGGCGGCCCGCGGGCGGCAAGAAAGCCGAAGCAAAGGTGATGTGAACTGCGGGGGAGCGGAAGTTGGGCGTCGGACGAGGGAAGAAACGGGATTAGACTCAAATGAAGAGTGGAAGGGAAGAATAAAGAAAGATGGATTGTGTGCGGGAAGAATGCGATGGGAGGAAGAAGGGGAGCCGCGGCGAGTGGGTGGGCGGCTCAAAGGGACATCCTTGATGCTGAAGGCTGGGCCGAGCGCGACGTTTTTTCCTTGTCCTGGATGCTGGATCTTCTGCGGCGGCTAATCGTGTGAACCCCTTGCAAGCTTGGATCATGATGCATGGTTGGTTCTAGAGGATCCGTTTATGAGAGCGTTTTCTTCTTTTGTCGAGTTGGCTGGTGTTAAAAGGCATAGACAGTGGACGGATTTAGGAGTAGGTTGTTGCTCGTCTCTCATAAACTCATTCCTTAAGAGCTCTGGGTTTGTACTGGTGAGATTTTGATGGCACCAACTAGTAGCCTTGATGTTTTATCTAGTACGCATAAGAACTCTAGGTTTTTGTACGACAGCCACTTAAAACCTCTAGGTTTGTTGCTCTAGGGTGTACTCACGTCCGGGAGATCACGGTGGATGCTTAACTAAAACACTTTCTTCGGTAGGCACCGTATGCTTTGCCTTCAACGCATTGACCGTAAACTTGATTCATGGCGGTACAAGCGTGGTGGCTGCTGAGTTGTCGCCTCAGCTGATCCCGGGGATGAAGATGGATGGAGGGGGTGACGTGGATCTCCACTTTACTGACGGCGATCTAGATTAGCTTTACGTGCCGGGGCTATTGGTCTTTCATTAAACTGCTGCAGATGGGCCCAAAGTTTTCATCAGATCATGATTTCTTTTGTTGTTATTAGTGTGGCACACCATGGTTTGCCTTCCACGCAGCTGCGGCTTTTTCCGCCGCGCCGGACCGCAACTGCGCCGCGTGCGTGCATCGCGAATAACGTGTGCAGTCAACTGGATATGAAACTAGTAGTAGTACCGTTTCGAAAAAAACTAGTAGTAGTAGTACGGATTTTCTAGAGCTACACCAACCAACTTAACTAATAAGGGCATCTTCAATACATAATGTAAATTTAGAGATGTCAAAGTAAAATTTACATCTTTAAAAAGTGTATTTTAGAGCAACTCCAACCGGCCGACCCAAACGGACGGTGATTTTGTCAATTTTTTGTCCGCTTGGGTCGCGTTTGGGTCAGCGATTGCGCCCAATGCTGGCCCGACTCATTTTTGAGTGCGCGCTCGAAAAAATAAAGAACGCAAACATTTTAGAAATAAAAATGTTAATTAAACATTAATGCCGGCCACAAAGGCCGGCGACAGTCCACTTTACATTAAGTTAAAACATTAAATAAACCTAAAACTAAGAGAAGGCGCACTGTCCTAGGCGTGCTCGTCGTCGTCGTCGGATCCGGTGAGGTCGATGAGCGTCGGCGCCGGGCCAGCCCAAGGGAACGTCGTCTCCCAGGCTGCGGCGACGTCGTCCGCCGGCTAGGCAGCCCCACCGCGGGCAAGACGCTCCTCCTCCACGTTGAGCTCCAGCTGCTCGAGCCGCTCGCCCTCGCGCCGCTCCTCCGCTGCCGCTAGTGCTCCAGGTAGGTCTGCTCCTGTGTCGCCCCGTACCAGATCGGTGGCGCCCTAACTCACTCATGCACCACCCCGTCCCACGAGTAGCGCTCGATGGGATCGGCGGCGGCTCGGCCTTGACGGGGGACTGTGCCCTCAATGGCAGCACGACACAGTCGCCGGCCTGAGAGTGCCATGGCCTCCGTCATGCGCGCTTGGTACGCCTCCTCCTCCTCGCTCTCATGGACGGCAGCCGCCTAGTAGGCGGCCTCCGCCTCCTGGTCCTCGTCGAGCACGACGAGGGGCGGCGGCGGGGAGCCATGCCACACGTCACGGACGTCGCTCCTCCTGCCTCCTCGTGCTCGAACGCGAACCACTGCTCCCAAGCGGGAGAGTCGGAGGCGTATGCGGGGTCGCGCAGCTGCTCCGGCGTCAGCAGATGCCGCCGGTGCCACTCCTCCGTGCGCGCCCTCGCCGACCACGACACCGCCGACACTGGGATTGTCTCCGGATCCAAGTGCCAATCGTCTGGCAGTGTCACGTCAGGATAGGGGAGGGGGACGCGGTGCTCCCAGTGCCAGTTCGCCTGGTGCACTGGGACGTTGATGTGTTGCCGCGGCCGGCGGAGGAGGGGGCAAGGGAAGGGGTGGGGGGCCTTGCCCTTGCCGGAGAAGAAGCCCATGGCAGTGGCTAGGGTTTGTCGTCGACGGGGGAGCACTGTGGGAGGCAAGATGGGAATGGGGGCGTCTCGAAGGGATGAGGACGGCCCCCACCGCACGCTCGGATTAAAAAAGGCTGATCGCCGTTGCTAATGCGTGGGCCCACGGTCGGCGGTCCTCATTAATAAAGACAATCGCGGTAGTTGAACGGCCGCCAGGTGAGGACGCGACGGACAATGAGAGGACGTGTGGCGCGTTCGCTTCGTGTCCGTGCCGACGCATTTCAGCCGCAAATTTGGGCCTCAAATGGGTCCTCGCGGACGCGTTTTGGGAATGGGTCGGCGTGTTGGGCCAATACATTTGTCCATGGCAACCCAAACGGACGGCGGCAGACAAAATGGGTACGTGCGTTGGAGTTGCTCTTACATCTTCAAAAAATAGGCCACTCCAACAGATGATATAACTGGAAGATGTAAAAGAGCAACTTCAATAGATGATGCAAATGGAGATATAAAAGCTGACGATGGACGACTGCTATACAGACGCATTTGAACATTCAAATAGCAATAAATTTCATATTTATACCAAAAAAGTGCATCATATGAATTAAAGTTTGAAATCCTACAACCAAATGTGCATTGTCTCAAACAAAGTTCTTGGTCCAATAAATTGAAATGCACATAAACATCACACATATCACTCAATTTTCGTCATCTCTGTTGTCACTAGCGACCTTGTTGATGGTGGTATGATCATCATCATTAATGGCTTCTTTGTCGACGTCTTCATGAGTTGATGTCTCGTTGCCGTGAACTCCACTGAAAGCACCTTCATTGCCACCTCCCATGCCCATGTTGCCGCCAAAGCCATCTTCCATGCCACTCATGTTGCCATCGAAGCCACCTCCCATGTCGCTTGTGTTGCCACCGAAGCCACCTCCCATGCAACTGATCATGTTGCCACTGAAGCCACCTCCATTGCCGCCCATGTTGCCACCAAAGCCACCTGATACGTCCATTTTGCATCATGTTTTCCTACTGTAACTTATATTGTTTTTATGCATAATGATGCTTTGTAGAGTAATTCTAATGCCTTTTCTCTCATAATATGCAAGGTTTGCACAAAGAGGGAGAACGGCAGTTGGAATTCTGGACCGGAAAAAGCTACGTCAGAGTTACCTATTATGCACATCTCCAAATAAGCTGAAAATTTACGAAGAATTATTTTGGAATATATAAAAAATACTGGAGCAAATAACTACCAGAGGGGGGGCCACCTGGTGACCACAAGACAGCAGGGGGCTAGGCCCCCCAAGCGCGCCCTGGTGGGTTCTAGCCAGCCCGGCCCACCTCCGGTGCTCATCTTCTGGTACTTAAGGTCTTTTGACCTAGAAAAAATTAGGAGATGACTTTCGGGACGGAACATCGCCGTCTCAAGGCGGAACTTGGGCAGGAGCACTTTTGCCCTCCAGCGGAGCGATTCCACCGGGGGAACTTCCCTCCCGGAGGGGGAAATCAAAGCTATCATCATCACCAACAACCCTCTCATCTTTGGGAGGCCAATCTCCATCAACATCTTCAACAACACCATCTCATCTCAAACCCTAGTTTATCTCTTGTGTTCAATCTTTGTGCCGGAACCTCAGATTGGTACATGTGGGTGACTAGTAGTGTTGATTACATCTTGTAGTTGATTACTATATGGTTTATTCGGTGGAAGATTATATGTTCAGATCCATTATGCTATTTAATACCCCTCTGATCTTGAGCATGATTATCATTTGTGAGTAGTTACTTTTGTTCTTGAGGTCACGGGAGAAATCATGGTGCAAGTAATCATGTGAGTTTGATATGTGTTCGATATTTTGATGATATGTATGTTGTGATTCCCTTAGTGGTGTCATGTGAACGTCGACTACATGGCACTTCACCACCTTTTGGCCTAAGGGAATGCATTGTGGAGTAGTTATTAGATGATGGGTTGATAGAGCGACAGAAGCTTAAACCCTAGTTTATGTGCTACTTCGTAAGGGGGTTAATCATAAGTGGGAGGTTTTTCAAGTAAGAACAACACCCAAGCACCGATCCACCCACATATCAAATTATCAAAGTAGCGAACACGAATCAAACCAACATGTTGAAAGTGACTAGATGAAATTCCCGTGTACCCTCAACAACGTTTTGCTTATTATAAGAGGCCGTTTTGGCCTGTCCTTTGCCACAAAAGGATTGGGCTACCTTGCTACATTTTATTTACTGTTACCATTACTTGCTCGTTACAAATTATCTTGCTATCAAACTACTTGTTACCGACAATTTCAGTGCTTGCATACATTACCTTGCTGAAAATCACTTGTCATTTCCTTCTGCTCCTCGTTGGGTTCGACACTCTTACTTATCGAAAGGACTACGATTGATCCCCTATATTTGTGGGTCATCAAGACTCTTTTCTGACGCCATTGCCGGGGAGTGAAGCGCTCTTCGTAAGTCAAAATCGGTAAGGAAAAATTTATATTACGTGCCGAAATTTATTGTCACTTGTTACTATAGAAAACAATCCTTTGAGGGGTTTGTTCGGGGCATCTTCACCTTGACCGGAAGCACAGTTACTTTCCCCTCAACCTACTGCACCTATTGAAAATATTGGTTATGAAATTCCTTCGGGTATGATAGAGCAACTGCTAGCTAATCCTTATGGAGGAGATGGAACAGAACATCCTGATACACACTTGATATATGTGGATGAAATTTGTCGATTATTTAAGCTTGCAGGTTTACCCGGAGATGAAGCTAAGAAGAAGGTTATCCCTTTATCTTTGAAGGGAAAAGCATTGACATGGTATAGGCCATGCAATGATATTGGATCTTGGAACTGGAATTGATTGAAATTAGAATTTCACCAAAAAAAATATCATATGCATCTAGTTCATCGTGATCGAAATTATATATATAATGTTTGGCCTCGTGAAGGAGAAAGTATTGCTCTACCTTGGGGAGGGCTCAAGTCAATGTTATATTCATGCCCCAATCATGAGCTCCCAACAGAAATTATTATTCGGAATTTTTATGCTCGGCTTTCTCGTAATGATCAATCCATACTCGATACTTCTTGTACTGGTTCTTTTATGAAGAAGACTATTGAATTCAAGTGGGATCTTTTGGAAAGAATTAATCGCAACTATGAAGATTGGGAACTCGATGAAGGTAAAGAGTCAGGTATTAAGCTTGAATTTGGTTGTGTTAAATCTTTTATAAATACCGAGGCTTTTCAAAACTTTAGCACTAAATATGGACTTGACTCTGAGATAGTAGCCTCTTTCTGTGAATCATTTGCTACTTGATACGTCTCCAACGTATCTATAATTTTTGATTGTTCCATGCAATTATATTATCAATCTTGGATGTTTTATATGCTATATTATATGATTTTTGGGACTGGCCTATTAACTTAGAGCCCAGTGCCAGTTTCTGTTTTTCCTTGTTTTTGAGTTTTATAGAAAAGGAATATCAAACGGAGTCCAAATGATCTGAAATTTTAGATGATTGTTTTTGGACTAAAAGAAGCCCACGGAGTACTGGAGATGCACTAGAGGAGTCCCGAGATCTCCACAAGGGTGGAGGGCGCTCCTACCCCCCTGGAGCGCCCTCCGACCTTGTGGGCCCCTCGTAGACTCCCCTGACTTGTGCTCGACGCCAACACCTCTTATATATCCCCAAACCTCCAGAACAGAACCTAGATCGGGAGTTCCGCCGCCGCAAGCCTCTGTAGCCACCAAAAACCAATCGGGGCCCTTTTCCGGCACCCTGCCGAAGGGGGAAATCATCACCGGTGGCCATCTTCATCATCCCGGCACTCTCCATGACGAGGAGGGAGTAATTCACCCTCGGGGCTGAGGGTATGTACCAGTAGCTATGTGTTTGATCTCTCTCTCTCGTGTTCTTGATATGGCACGATCTTGATGTACCGCGAGCTTTGCTATTATAGTTGGATCTTATAATGTTTCTCCCCCTCTACCTTCTTGTAGTGGATTGAATTTTCCCTTTGAAGTTATCTTATCGGATTGAGTCTTTAAGGATTCAAGAACACTTGATGTATGTCTTGCATGTGGTTATCTATGGTGACAATGGGATATTCACGTGATCTACTTGATGTATGTTTTGGTGATCAACTTGAGGGTTCTGTGACCTTGTGAACTTATGCATAGCGGTTGGCACACCTTTTCGTCTTGACTCTCCGGTAGAAACTTTGGGACACTCTTTGAAGTTCTTTGTGTTGGTTTGAATAGATGAATCTGAGATTGTGTGATGCATATCGTATAATCAAACCCGCGGATACTTGTGGTGATATTGGAGTATCTAGGTGACATTAGGGTTTTGGTTGATGTGTGTCTTAAGGTGTTATTTTAGTACAAACTCTAGGGCTGTTTGTGACACTTATAGGAATAGCACAATAGATCGATCAGAAAGAATAACTTTGAGGTGGTTTCGTACCCTACAATAATCTCTTCGTTTGTTCTCCGCTATTAGTGACTTTGGAGTGACTCTTTGTTGCACGTTGAGGGATTGTTATATGATCTAATTATGTTGTCATTGTTGAGAGAACTTGCACTAGTGAAAGTATGAACCCTAGGCCTTGTTTCTAAGCATTGCAATACCGTTTTCGCTCACTTTATCATTAGTTACCTTGCTGTTTTTATATTTTCAGATTACAAAAACCTATATCTACCATCCATATTGCACTTGTATCACCATCTCTTCGCCGAACTAGTGCACCTATACAATTTACCATTGTATTGGGTGTGTTGGGGACACAAGAGACTCTTTGTTATTTGGTTGCAGGATTGTTTCAGAGAGACCATCTTTATCCTACGCCTCCCACGGATTGATAAACCTTAGGTCATCCACTTGAGGGAAAATTGCTACTGTCCTACAAACCTCTGCACTTGGAGGCCCAAGAACGTCTACAAGAAGAAGGTTGCGTAGTAGACATCAAGCTCTTTTCCAGCGCTGTTGCCTAGATCTTGCAATCGAATCTTTTAGTTTCTTGTTTTATCACTAGTTTAGTCTATAAAAGAAATTACAAAAAATGGAATTGAGGTTGCCTCATATGCTTCATCTTTTAATGTCTTTCGTGAAAATAAGGATTCCGATAATTGTGCCAAAGTGTTAGAAGAAGAAGTTAATAAAATGTTTGGCATAAAATCTTTATATGATGAGCATGATTGCAATGTTGTTAGTATGAATTCCTTGAATACCCATGATGCTAATGATATGGAAAGCCACAAGCTTGGGGATGCTATGTTTGCTGAAGATGATATTTTTTGTCCCCCAAGTTTTGATGAGCAAATTTATTTTGATGATAGCATGCCTCCTATTTATGATGATTATATTGATGAAAGTGGGTTTGGAAGAGTGTCAACTTTAGGAAGTAATGATCCCACTATTTTGTAGGGTGTTGAATCTTTTCATAATATTGATAAAAGTGGATTTGGAGAGGTCATGACTTTATTTAGTGATGAACCAACTATTTCGGAAGAGGTTCCAATTGATAATGAGAACAAAGTTGCTATCTATGATGATTATTGTGATGACATGTATGCTATAAAGAATAGTTATAACCATAAAACTTGTCATCATGATTTTAATTTTCAATTGGATTATGCCTCACATGATAGTTATTTTGTTGAGTTTGCTCCCACTACTATGAATGAGAAGAATTTTGCTTATGTGGTGAGTAGTAAAATTTCTATGCTTGTGCATCATGAGAATAATGCTTTATGTGATGGTTATATTGTTGAATTCATTCATGATTCTACTGAGAATTATTATGAGAGAGGAATATATGCTTCTACATATTGCAATAGTATCAAGTTTCCTCTTTATGTGTTGAAAATCTTGAAGTTTTGCTTACTTTACCTTCCTATGCTAGTTGATTCTTGTTCCCATAAATTATTTGCTCACAAAATCCCTATGCATAGGAAGTGGGTTAGACTTGAATGTGCTAGTAATATGCTTCATGATGCTCTCGTTATGTTTCAATTCTTATCTTTTATGTGAGCATCATTGAAATCATCATGCCTAGCTAGAAAGGCATTAAAGAAAAGCGCTTGTTGGGAGACAACCCAACACCATTACCTACTGTTTTTGTGTGTTCACATGATTATGCTACTGTAGTAATCATGTTTTATAGCTTTTGTTTCAATAAAGTGCCAAGTAAGACCTTTGGGATGGCTTATGGTGATAGTTCATTTGATCTTGCTGAAAAACAGAAACTTTTATGCTCACGAAAACAATTCTCATTTCTAGCTGAAGAGTTATTTTTAGTTGATTCTTTTTGAAGAAGATTAATAGACAAATTGCTTAGGACTTCCTAATTCTTAGGATTTTCGGAGTTACAGAAGTATGATTTCAATTCAGATCTTTACAGACTGTTCTATTTTTGACAGATTCTGTTTTCGATGCATAGTTTGCTTGTTTTCTAGTCTCTATGACTTATATTGCTTAATATAAATTGTAGAAATGATATGGTACAGTAGGCATCATGTGAGAAAAATTATGAATCTTGTCTTGACAGTACCAAAGTGAATGATTTGTTTTATATACTAATGGTGCTTACGAGTTTTCTGTTGAGTTTTGTGTTGTGAAGTTTTCAAGTTTTGGGTAAAGTTTTGATGGACTACGGAATAAGGAGTGGCAAGGGCCTAAGCTTGGGGATTCCCAAGGCACACCAAGGTAATATTCAAGGACAACTAAGCATCTAAGCTTGGGGGTGCCCCGGATGGCATCCCCTCTTTCTTCTTCAATCCATCGGTAACCTTACTTGGAGCTATATTTTTATTCACGATATGATATGTGTTTTGCTTGGAGCGTCATTTTCTTTTATTAGGATTTGCTTGCTGTTATTTAGAGTAATGTTTTGCATCTTCTAGTTCAATAAAAAAGGTCAAGTATAGCCTTTACCATGCTTATTTTGCAAGTCCATATGTTGCTGTTTTAAAAACAGAAAGTTTGCTGTTATGTTTTGAATATTTGTGAATAGTCAGAACATGATAAAATCTTGAAATTTTTACACGATGAGTAACAACAAATTATATACAGTGTGGTATTTTTTCCAGAATTTTTGGAGTTAGTAAAGTATGATTCCTCTTGCATTCTTTACAGACTATCCTGTTTAGACAGATTGATGTTATGATTGCATTGTTTGCATATGTTTGCTTGTTTAATGATTCTATTTGATGATATGACTATTAAATATGCAGAGGCATTTAGTAGGCAATATCAAAAATTAATCTTAGTGATTTGCTACAGTAGAAAATGATAAGGTTTATGTGTTGATTCATACTAACTTATCTCACGAGTTTTTGTTGAGTTTTGTGTGGATGGAGTTTTTAAGAACTAGGGAAACCGTGATATGAGAGGAATTAAGGTGACAGAAAAGCTCAAGCTTGGGGATGCCCAAGGCATCCCTAGTCAATATTTCAAGAAGTCTCAAGCATCTAAGTTCGGGGATGCCCCGATTGGCATCCCACCTTTCTTCTTCAATAATGATCGGTCAGTTTTGGTTGAACCTAAGTTTTTGCTTCTTCACATGATATGTGCTATCCTTGAAATGTCATTTTATTTTGCTTTACTTGATGTTTGAATAAAATATTAGGATCTGAAATTTTTAAATGAGAGAGAGTCTTCACATAGCTAAATAATTATTTGACTACTCATTGTGCTTCACTTATCTTTTTGGAGTAGTTTGTCATTTACTCTCGTGCTTCACTTATATATCCCATGAGTAAATGGTTGAATGAATTGAATATCATAAATTTGAATTTATATATATTTCATATGCTTATACCATGGGGAGTAGTGACTTCACATATAAGAAGTAGAGGTGGTAAATTCATTGAAAGTTAGCAAACATAGTATTGGTCACTTGAACAATTCATGAAAGGATATTGAAGGAAGAGAGGTTTCACATCTAAATATACTATCTTGGACATCTTCTATGATTGTGAGCCCCATTAATTATTTTCGAACTTGATCAAATTAGTTGAAGTTGGATAAGGAAGACAACTTAATGAGTTATGATTGGGTATATTTGTATAGAAGTTATATTGTTATGGATCCTCCAACATGTGGTGCTTGCTATTTAGAATCTTTTGCTAGCCTAAATTTTTGTACTAAGTGGGAATATTGCTTGTGCATCCAAATTCCTTGAACCAAGTTTCTTCTATGAGTGTCCACCATATCTACCTATATGCGGTATTTACCTGCCGTTCCAAGTAAATTTGCATGTGCCAAACTCTAAACCTTCAAATAATAACCTGTTTTGTATGCCCGAATCGCTCATGTTGTGACTAGGGGCTGTCAGTAGCTTCCGTGCTAGGTGGGTTATTCTCACGATGAGTGGACTCCGCTCATCATTCACGAGAAAATGGCTGGTAATTGGGATGCCCAATCCTATGATCAAAAGGTCAAAAACAAAATTGCAAATAAATTAAACAAAACTCCCCCAGGATTGTTGATAGTTGGACGGTACCCATTGTTTCGGACCAGCCGTGGAATGTGATTGTTGGTGGAGGAGTAAAATCTTTACCTTTCTGTTTGGGAACCGCCTATAATGTATCTAGTATGGAAGACATTGGGAACTCTTGGTTGTTACATTGACAATGAAAGCATACCTCTCAAAATTATTTTCATCTCTGTTTTAAAAGCTTCGAGCTCTTGCACCTCTGCAAATCCCTACTTCCCTCTACGAAGGGCCTATCTTTTACTTCTATGCAAGAGTCTGTAGTATTCCTTCTCATTCCAACCTACTCTTTAGTTGGCAAGCATCATGTGATGGAAAAGATCTAAGAATATATGGCCATTCATATATATTTGATCATGAAGTATTATTGCTGACAATTATCTATATGATAAAATAAGTTGGGAGGCGAAACATTAAGCCCATATCTTTCTCTGTGTTCGATGGACGCTATTTGTTCTAAAAATATTCTTTGAGTGGTAGCAATCATGGAAGACTATATGATAGTTGAGTATGTGAGATTTGCTAAATCAAAGCTCTTACATAGACCCTTCCTGAAAATAAGATGAATTGCAATTGTTTGATGACTGAGAACATAGTTTGTTAGTTTTCAAGAAAGTTTATGGTCTATGCTTTAACATGTGAATAGCTTGTTACTTGATCATGAAAAGCTTTATGGTATGAGCTACTGTTATGATATATAATCATGCTAGAAAAAGTGCTTGAAATTATCATTGATCAAACTTGTGCACTTGCTAGCATTCCACATCAAAAAAATTGTTTTTATCATTTACCTACTCGAGGATGAGCAGGAATTAAGCTTGGGGATGCTTGATACGTCTCCAACGTATCTATAATTTTTTATTGTTCCATGCTATTATATTATCAATCTTGGATGTTTTATATGCATTTATATGCTATTTTATATGATTTTTGGGACTAACCTATTAACCTAGAGCCCAGTGCGAGTTTTTGTTTTTTCCTTATTTTTGAGTTTTACAGAAAAGGAATATCAAATGGAGTCCAAATGACCTGAAACTTTATGACGATTGTTTTTGGACCAAAAGAAGCCCACGGAGTACCGGAGATGCACCAGAGGAGTCCCGAGGCCTCCACAAGGGTGGAGGGCGCTCCCTACCCCCCGGAGCACCCTCCGACCTTGTGGGTCCCTCGTGGACTCCCCTGACTTGTTCTCGACGCCAACACGTCTTATATATCCCCAAACCTCCAGAACAGAACCTAGATCGGGAGTTCCGCCACCGCAAGCCTTTGTAGCCACCAAAACCAATCGGGACCCTGTTCCGGCACCCTGCCGGAGGGGGAAATCATCACTGGTGGCCATCTTCATCATCCCGGCGCTCTCCATGATGAGGAGGGAGTAGTTCACCCTCGGTGCTGAGGGTATGTACCTATAGCTATGTGTTTGATCTCTCTCTCTCTCTCTCTCGTGTTCTTGATATGGCGCGATCTTGATGTACAGCGAGCTTTGCTATTATAGTTGGATCTTATAATGTTTCTCCCCCTCTACCTTCTTGTATTGGATTGAGTTTTCCCTTTGAAGTTATCTTATCGGATTGAGTTTTAAGGATTTGAGAACACTTGATGTATGTCTTGCATGTGCTTATCTGTGGTGACAATGGGATATTCACATGATCACTTGATGGATGTTTTGGTGATCAACTTGCGGGTTCTGTGACCTAATTGTGAACTTATGCATAGGGGTTGGCACATGTTTTCGTCTTGACTCTCCGGTAGAAACTTTGGGATACTCTTTGAAGTTCTTTGTGTTGGTTTGAATAGATGAATCTGAGATTGTGTGATACATATCATATAATCAAACCCGCGGATACTTGTGGTGACACTGGAGTATCTAGGTGACATTAGACTTTTGGTTGATGTGTGTCTTAAGGTGTTATTTTAGTATGAACTCTAGGGCTGTTTGTGACACTTATAGGAATAGCCCAATAGATCGATCAGAAAGAATAACTTTGAGGTGGTTTTGTACCCTACAATAATCTCTTTGTTTGTTCTCCACTATTAGTGACTTTGGAGTGACTCTTTGTTGCACGTTGAGGGATTGTTATACGATCTAATTATGTTATCATTGTTGAGGGAACTTGCACTAGTGAAAGTATGAACCCTAGGCCTTGTTTCTAAGCATTGCAATACCATTTTCGCTCACTTTTATCATTAGTTACCTTGCTGTTTTTATATTTTCAGATTACAAAAACCTATATCTACCATCCATATTGCACTTGTATCACCATCTCTTCGCCGAACTAGTGCACCTATACAATTTACCATTGTATTGGGTGTGTTGGGGACACAAGAGACTCTTTGTTATTTGGTTGCAGGGTTGTTTGAGTCAGACCATATTCATCATACGCCTCCCACGGATTGATAAACCTTAGGTCATCCACTTGAGGGAAAATTGCTACTGTCCTACAAACCTCTGCACTTGGAGGCCCAACAACGTCTACAAGAAGAAGGTTGCGTAATAGACATCACTAATCATGGTTATCTCCCTAAGGAGAAGTGGTTTGAATATCATCCCCTATTAAAGAAGAAATCAAAGAACTGGTAATAGCTAAAGATGAAACTATCATTTATAATATTGATCCAGTTGTACCTACTGCTTATATTGAAAAACCACCTTTCCTTGTTAGGATAAAGGAACATGCTAAGGTATCAACTATGGTTCGCAAAAGCAATATTATAGCACCTAAACCCTCTGAACAAATCAAAGTGGGACCTAGTGTTGCTATGGTTAAAGATCTCTTGGTCGATAATATTGATGGGCATGTTATTTATTTCGTTGGTGAAGTGCTGACCCACAAGTATAGGGGATCTATCGTAGTCCTTTCGATAAGTAAGAGTGTCGAACCCAACGAGGAGCAGAAGGAAATGACAAGCGGTTTTCATCAATGTATTTTCTACAGGCACTGAAATTATCGGTAACAGATAGTTTTGTGATAAGATAATTCATAAGGGTAGCAAGTAACAAGTGTAACAAAGGTGCAGCAAGGTGGCCCAATCCTTTTTATAGCAAAGGACAAGCCTGGACGAACTCTTATATAAAGCAAAGTGCTCCCAAGGGCACATGGGAATTATCGTCAAGTTAGTTTTCATCATGCTCATATGATTCACGTTCGCTACTTGATAATTTGATATGGGGGTGGACCGGTGCTTGGGTGCGGTCCTTACTTGGACAAGCCTCCCACTTATGATTAACCCCTTGATACGTCTCCAACGTATCTATAATTTTTTATTGTTCCATGCTGTTATATTATCATTCTTGTATGTTTTATAATCATTTTATAGTCATTTTATATCATTTTTTGGTACTAACCTATTTACATAGTGCCAAGTGCCAGTTGCTGTTTTTTGCATGTCTTTTACATCGTAGGAAATCAATACCAAATGGAGTCCAAACACAACGAAACTTTTTGTGGATTTTTTATGGACCAGAAGACATCCAATGGGCCGAAGAAGCACCTAGGGGGGGGTGCTCCGAGGGGAGCACAACCCACCAGGGTGTGCCTGGAGGCCCAGGCGCGCCCTGGTGGGTTGTGCCCACCTTGGGTGCCTCCCGAACCGCCTCTTTACTCTATAAATACCCCAAAATTCCAGAAACCCTAGGGGAGTCGACGAAAACCAATTCCAGCCGCCACAAGTTCCAGAACCACCAGATCCAATCTAGACACCATCACGGAGGGGTTCATCATGTCCATTGGTGCCTCTCCGATGATGCGTGAGTAGTTCTTTGTAGACCTGCGGGTCCGTAGTTAGTAGCTAGATGGCTTCCTCTCTCTCTCTCTTTTGATTCACAATACAATGGTCTCTTGGAGATCCATATGATGTAACTCTTTTTGCGGTGTGTTTGTTGGGATCCAATGAACTTTGAGTTTATGATCAGATCTATCTTTTTATCCATGAAAGTTATTTGAGTCTTCTTTGATATCTTATATGCATGATTGCTTATAGCCTCGTATTTCTTCTCCGATATTTGGATTTTGTTTGGCCAACTTGATCTATTTATCTGCAATGGGAAGAGGTGCTTTGTGATGGGTTCGATCTTACGGTGCTTGATCCCAGTGACAGAAGGGGAACCGACATGTATGTATCGTTGCTATTAAGGATAACAAGATGGGGTCTATTTCTACATAAATAGATCTTGTCTACATCATGTCATCGTTCTTATTGCATTACTCCGTTTCTCCATGAACTTAATACACTAGATGCATGCTGGATAACGGTCGATGTGTGGAGTAATAGTAGTAGATGCAGGCAGGAGTCGGTCTACTAATCTTGGACGTGATGCCTATATAATGATCATTGCCTGGATATCGTCATGATTATTTGAACTTCTCTCAATTGCCCAATGGCAATTCGTTTACCCACCGTTTTCTATTTTTCTCAAGAGAAGCCACTAGTGAAATCTATGGCCCCTGGGTCACTTTCTTATTATATTTGCCGTTGCGATCTATTTTATTTGCTTTTATTTTGAGATCTATTAAACCAAAAATACAAAAATACCTTGCTGCAATTTATTTTATCTCGCGTTCCCGCGAGATGTATCTATCAAATTATTACAACTTTCTCACGTCCGTTTGCCAATTTCTGGCGCCGTTACCCGAAAGGGATTGACAACCCCTTTAATACGTCGGGTTGTGAGTATTTGTTATTTGTGTGCAGGTGTTGTTTATGTAGTGTTGCTTGATGACCCACAAGTATAGGGGATCTATCGTAGTCATTTCGATAAGTAAGAGTGTCAAACCCAACGAGGAGCAGAAGGAAATGACAAGTGGTTTTCAGCAAGGTATTTTCTGTAAGCACTGAAATTATCGGTAACACATAGTTTTGTGATAGGATAAATCGTAACGGGTAACAAGTAATAAAAGTAACTAAGGTGCAACAAGGTGGCCCAATCCTTTTTGTAGCAAAGGACAAGCCTGGGCGAACTCTTATATAATGCAAAGCGCTCCCGAGGACACATGAGAATTGTTGTCAAGCTAGTTTTCATCATGCATATGATTCTCGTTCATTACTTTGATAATTTGATATGTGGGTTGAACGGTGCTTGTGTGCTGCCCTTCCTTGGACAAGCCTCCCACTTATGATTAACCCCTCTCGCAAGCATCCGCAACTACGAAAGAAGTATTAAGGTAAACCTAACCATAGCATGAAACATATGGATCCAAATCAGCCCCTTACGAAACAACGCATAAACTAGGGTTTAAGCTTCTGTCACTCTGCAACCCATCATCTACTTATTACTTCCCAATGCCTTCCCCTAGGCCCAAATAATGGTGAAGTGTCATGTAGTCGACGTTCACATAACACCACTAGTGGAAAGACAACATACATCTCATCAAAACATCGAACGAATACCAAATTCACATGATTACTTATAACAAGACTTCTCCCATGTCCTCAGGAACAAATGTAACTACTCACAAAGCATATTCATAATCATAATCAGAGGAGTATTAATTATCATTAAGGATCCGAACATATGATCTTCCATCGAATAAAACAACTAGCATCAACTACAAGGAGTAATCAACACTACTAGCAACCCGCAGGTACCAATCTGAGGTTTTGGGACCAAGATCGAATACAAGAGATGAACTAGGGTTTGGGAGGAGATGGTGCTGGTGAAGATGTTGATGGAGATTGACCCTCCCTCGATGAAAGGATCGATGGTGATGACGATGGTGATGATTTCCCCCTCCCGAAGGGATGTTTCCCCGGCAGAACAGCTCCGCCGGAGCCCTAGATTGGTTCTGCCCAGGTTCCGCCTCGAGACGGCGGCGCTTCGTCCCGAAACCTTCTCTCTGTTTTTTTCTAGGATAAAAGACACCATATAGCAGAAGATGGGCACCGGAGGCCTGCTAGGGGGCCCACAAGGTCGGGGGCGCGCCCAGGGGGTAGGGCGCGCCCTCCACCCTTGTGGCTGGCTGGTGGCCCCCCTCTGGTTCTTTCTTCGCCCAATATTTTTATATATTCCAAAAAAAGTTCCAGGACTTTTGGAGTTGTGCAGAATAGGTCTCTAATATTTGCTCCTTTTCCAGTCCATAATTCCAGCTGCCGGCATTCTCCCTCTTCATGTAAACCTTGTAAAATAAGAGAGAATAACCATAAGTAATGTGATATAATGTGTAATAATAGCCCATAATGCAATAAATATTGTCATAAAAGCAAGATGCAAAATGGACGTATCAACTCCCCCAAGCTTAGACCTCGCTTGTTGATACGTCTCCAACGTATCTACTTTTTCTCACGCTTTTCCTCTGGTTTTGGACTCTAATTTGCATGATTTGAATGAAACTAACCCCAGACTGATGTTGTTTTCAGCAGAACTACCATGGTGTTGTTTTTGTGCAGAAATAAAAGTACTCGGAATGGAACAAAACTTTGCGAGGATTTTTTATATAATAAAAGAGAATTTCTGGAGCCAAGATCCACCGGAGAGGGGCCCCTGGGTGGGCACAACCCACCAGGGCGCGCCCCCTCTCCTGGCGCGCCCAGGTGGGTTGTACCCACCTGGTGGCCCCGTAGATGCCCCCCCTGATACTATAAAATCACATATTTCCAGAAAAAAAAATCAGGGAGAAAGAATTATCATGATCCAGGAGACGGAGCCGCCGCCAAGCCCTGTTCTTCCTCGGGAGGGCAGATCTGGGCTCCGGAGAGGGGGATCTTCATTCTTCGTCATCAGCAACCCTTCTCCATAGCCAATTCCATGTGCTCCCCCCAGGAGTGAGTAATTCCTTCGTAGGCTCGCTGGTCGGTGAGGAGTTGGATGAGATTCATCATGTAATTGAGTTAGTTTTGTTAGGACCTGATCCCTAGTATCCACTATGTTCTTAGATTGATGTTGCTATGACTTTGCTATGCTTAATGCTTGTCACTTTGGGCCCGGGTGCCATGAACTCAGATCTGAACCGTTTATGAATTCATCATTATATCCATGTTTTAGATCCGATCTTGCAAGTTATAGTCACCTACTACGTGTTATGATCCGACAACCCTGGAGTGACAACAACCGGGCCCACTCTCAGTGATGACCGTAGTTTGAGGAGTTCATGTATTCACTGTGTGTTAATGCTTTATTCCGGTTCTCTATTAAAAGGAGGCCTTAATATCCCTTAGTTTCCAATATGGACCCCGCTTCCACGGGAGGGTAGGACAAAAGATGTCATGCAAGTTCTTTTAACAAAGCACATATGGCTATTTACGGAATACATGCCTACACTATATCGATGAACTAGAGCTAGTGCCGTATCGCCCTAGGTTATAACTGTCACATGATGAATATCATCCAACAAGTCACCGATCCAATGCCTACGAATTTATCTTATATTGTTTCTGCTGCATTACTACTGCTATCATCACTGTTACACTTGCTACAAAATTACTGCTATCACTATTACTATTACTATTGCTGCTGTCACTACTATCAAAACTATCAAACTACCTTGCTACTAAGCACTTTGCTGTAGATAATTAATCTCCAGGTGTGGTTGAATTGACAACTCAGCTGCTAATACCTCCAAATATTCTTTGGCTCCCCTTGTGTCGAATCTATAAATTTGGGTTGAATACTCTACCCTCGAAAACTGTTGCGATCGTGGGTTATCAAGACCTTTTTCTGGCGCCGTTGCCGGGGAGCATAGCTATATTTGTTGATTCACTTGGGATTATTATCATATTATCACTATGAAGAATCTGAAGGATCCTAAGACTAAGACATTTCCCTCAAGTACGAGGGGAGGTAAGAAACTGCCATCCAGTTCTGCTTTAGATTCACCTTCTGTTATGAGTAAACTTGCAACACCACCACATGCTATTAATTCTGATATGTCGCAAGTTATTGATGATGCTACTTCTACTATGAATGATGCTTATGATGATGCTAGTACCTTGCTTGATAACGATGATGTGCCACTTGGTGAATTTCTTGATGAACAAATTGCTAGAGTAATACAACATGATGTTGTTGAATCTGATGATGAGCTTGAAATTGAAGCTCCTGAAACACCTGCTAGAGCTATCCTTCCTAGATATGAATTGCCTAAGGTACCGTAAGGTTATGTTATGAGTGAAGAAACAACTAGAGATATTCTTGCTTGTAATGATAGAGATGATCTAGAGAAATTACTACATAAGTATAAAGAAAAATTCCCGAATGCTAGAATGAAATGTGATCCTAAGTTTGCTACTTCACCTATCTTTATTGATGATGAGGATTATGAATTCTCTATCGACCCAGAGCTGATTACTTTGGTTGAATCTGATCCTTTCCATGGTTATGAAACTGAAACTGTTGTAGCACATCTTACTAAGTTGAATGATATAGCCACCCTTTTTACTCATGATGAGATAACTCGATACTACTTTATTCTCAAATTATTTCATTTCTCATTAAAGGGTGATGCTAAAGCTTGGTACAATACTCTTGCTCCTGGTTGTGTGCGTAGCCCCTAGGATATGATTTATTACTTCTCTGAAAAATATTTTCCTGCTCATAACAAACAAGCTGCCTTACAGAAAATATTTAACTTTGTGCAAACTAAAGATGAGAGTCTCCCACAAGCTTGGGGGAGGCTTTGCTAGTTACTTAATGCTTTTCCTGATCATCCTCTCACTACTGGAATCAGGAACTTTGCCGTCAGCCCTTTCTTTGCGTCAGCTAGCTGATGGCAAAGAGGGTCTTTGCCATCAACTTGAAGAAAACTGACGGCAAAGAAGCAGTTGATGGCAAAGAAAGTGTTTGCCGTCAGCCCCATCTTTGCCGTCAGCTAGCTGATGGCATAGAACCTTTGCCTTCCGCTAGCGGACGTCAAAGAGGCAGGGTGGGCCGATAGCGAGGGGCAGCTAACGACCACTTTCTTTGCCGTCAGCTAACTGAGGCCAAAGAAACTTTGTCGTCCGCTAGTAGACGGCAAAGAAAGTGGGCGTTCTAACGTCCGTTAGCTAGGCTCTTTGCTGTCAGTTAGCGGACAGCAACGAGCTGTGCCCTATATGTAACAAAACGCCCTCGCGCCCGCCCCCTCTCTCTCCCTCCCTCATCCCAACCCCGCTCCGCCGCCCCGCCCCGGCCGCCCCCCTCGCCGCGCAGCCCCGGGCCACTTCGCCGCCCCGGCCGACCCGCCCCGTCCCGCATCGCCGCCCCGCCCGGGCCTCCTTGCTGCCCCTGCTACCCCGACAGGCAGCGCCGGCCACGCCCCTCCGCGCCAGCCCGCCCCGCCCCGGCCGCACCGCCCCTCCGCGCCGGCCCGCCCCGCCCCGGCTACCCCATCGGCCCGCCCCGCCATGCTGCCTCGCCGCCCCGGCCGCTCCAAGGTGAGACATTTTCATTTTTTTTTCTATTTTTTAGATTTAGTTTAATTAGGTTTAGTATAATTTAGTTTAGGTTTTGTTTAGTTTAGTTAGTTTACTTTAGGTTTAGTTTAGTTTTGTTTAGGTCAAGTTTCTGGTTTAGTTTAGTTAGTTTAGTTTAGGTTTAGGTTAGTTAGTTTAGTTTAGGTTTGGGTTAGTTAGTTTAGTTTAGGTTTAGTTTAGTTTACTTTAGGTTAAGTTTGTGGTTTATTTTGAACATGTGAAATTTGTTGTTATTTTTTTAGTTCAAGCATTTATTCCCACTTTGACGTCGACGATGCTTATCCCGCATCCTCGTTGTCGACTCGGCGGAGGAGGCCCACTTGATCAGAGGGGCCAGGTCCGAGACTGGGCTCCACCGGGCTGGTACTAGGAGGTTCTACCTTCCGGGGGCGCAGGTTGGTGAGGAGCCAGCCCGTCATTGACCCGAACCTTCTTTGGTGGCGGTCGCGTGGGCTAGTGACGGTGCCGAGGCTTTCGGACACCGCAGAGGTGGTACGTCACCGTGTCAGCGAGGTGGACGAGCACGTCCATCGCTACATGGTTGCGTTGGAGGGCAGGTTCGACAATACCTGGCAGGTTCTATAGGGATCTTATAGGAGCTATGATCCAGTGATGGTTCCTTATCTTTGGGTGTCCACCGCCCGCGCCGAGACCCGTCGTTCGCTACGGTTCTAGCTGTATTAGCGATGCTATATGTATGATACTATTCGAGATGTATTAGTGATAATATTCGACGATGTACGGACGCAAGAGATGATGTAGTTTTGCTTATTGAATGCATGCTAATTTAGTTTACCCGGGGACGAGCGGGTTAGGGGGTTCCTCGGTGTCGATGGTACCCTAAATTGCAGGTATCGTCAGTGCGAGATACATGTGGCCGTGGGTGTCGAATAGTACATCCACGTCCCACAAGTGACACAGGGGTCCTGCATGCGTCCCGCAACAACAGTTCTCGGCGTCGATGGCGGTCGAACACCACTGCGAATTTGTCTGGCAGCCTCTGAGATGACGATTCAAAGCTAAGTGTTGAAACTTGAAACACCCAAACTGACTCAAGTCGGTTTGGTTGTTTGAAATTTCAAAACTTGGCTTTAATCCTCATCGCAGAGGCTGCCAGACAAATTTGCCAAGGTGTTCGCCCGTCATCGACCACCAGAACTATTGTTGCGGGACGCTAGGCGCCGGCGTCACTTGTGGGACGTGGATCTAGTGTTCAACGCCGAGCGCCTCATGTATCTTGCACCTATGATACTTGCTATTTAGGGTTCTATCGACACCGAGGAACCCCTAACCCGCTCGTCCTGTTGTAAATATTTAGTTAGGTTGACAGAAAAAAACAATATTGCTATGAAAGTCATCTTTCGATTTAAATGTGCAGTTTTTTCGTCGCTGCGAGGGTCTAGTGTTCGACGAGCTCCGCCCCTGCGTTCGTGGGATAGCACAAATGACATCTCCTCCCCCTGATTTGCTGTGTTCCGGTCTTCGTGCCGATGAAACTTGCTAGCTATAGGTGTCTTCAATCATCAGTATGCGTGACCAATATGCGTCTCCCGTTCGAAAGGGTTACATCTATAAATATGCATGCATTTGCATATTTATAACCGTGATTCTTTCGAATTGTCCAGCGTTATCCATGGACAGCCCGAGTATGTGTAGATTGGGATCGTTTTCCCATATGCTTTGCTCCGGATCCGATGCAGAATTTCGTTAGTGCCTCCCTGTTGTTCTCCGGGTACACATCCTCTGCTTATTGCCGAGACGTGCATCAGGAGAACAGCAGGGAGGTGCTGCCAAATTTTTTTGTCGGATCCAGGGCAGAACATGGGAAAACGAACCAATCTACACATACTCGGGTGGGATTAGGACCTATCTTTACCTATTAGCGTCTAAGTTGCATGGACGTAATAAAAGTGACAAACTCCATTAACTGATTAATATATACATGTTGATTTATATATATATATATATATTTCTTATGTGTCTAGTAGCTAGGTAAGATGACTGATCGTGCGTGGATGTACACCGGTCACACTAGCCAGAAAAACATGACAATTGAATGGTTAACAAAAACCAAGGGGTTTCTGAGGCCGCATTTGCAAATGGCCAGAGGAAAACATGGTGCCCCTGCGCCGAGTGCAACAATTGGCACAAGAGGACAGAGGATGAAATGGGAAAACACCTGCAGAAGTGGGGTTTTACGCCAGATTATATGGTGTGGACATTTCATGGCGAGTGTGCCCAACGTGCCAGAGCTGAGGTGCTTCGTCGTCGCAGCGACGAGCATGGTACCGGGATGCAAGACATGGTGCAAGACTTTGATGATGCTCAGGACTCGGACGATGAGATGGAGGAATCTGCAAAGGCCTTCAATGAAATGTTGGAGTCTTCAAAACGTCCTCTCCACGAGCACACCGAGCTTTGTTAGGTGGATGCCATCTCACAAATAATGGCTCTGAAGGCTCAATTCAACTTGGGCAGAGAATGCTATGACGCAATTATGACAATATTTGGACTTTTCTACCCAAAGGCCATGTACTACCTGCAAACCTGTACCAGTCAGACAAAATTCTCCGTGCTCTTAAGATGCCCTATGAGAAGATACATGCCCGTGAGAAAGGATGTGCCTTATTTAGGCTTCAGTATGCGGACTTGAACTATTGTCCCATTTGCAAGTCATCCAGGTATGTTGTGGTAGACAATGGTATGGGTGAGAAGACACAGACCAAAATCCCCGTTAATGTTCTTCGGTATATGACAATCGTAAAAAGACTTCAACGTCTTTTCATGATCGAAGAGACGGCAAGACAAATGACATGGCACAAAACGGGCAAAAGAACCCAACTAGATGCAGATGGGAAGCTGATGATGGTGCACACATCGGACGGTGAAGCATGGAAGAGCTTTGATGCATTACATGATGACAAAGCGGCAGATCCGAGGCATCCTCGAGTCGGCATCAGCACAGATGGGTTCAGTTTGTTTGGTCTGACGGCAGCCTAATACAGTTGTTGGCTCGTATTCGTCTTTCCACTCAATCTCCCCCAAGATAGATTATGCAAAGAAAGAACATTTTCCTGACGTTGATAATTCCAGGGCCCAACTATCTGGGGAAGAATATGAATGTGTACATGCAGCTGCTGAAGGATGAATTGCAAGAAGCCTGGGATAATGGGTTCAAGACATACGCCGCCTTTAGCAAACAGAACTTCATAATGCGTGTTTGGTACATGTACTCGATGCATGATTTGCCGGCGTATGGGCTATTCGTTGGCTGGTGTCTGCATGGAAGGTTCCCGTGCCCCACATGCAAGGGAGCTCTTGAGTTTCGTTGGCTTCAGGCCGGTCGCAAGTTTTCTTGCTTCGACATGCATAAGCAGTTCCTGGATCCTCGCCATAAGTTCAGGAAAGACAAGAAGAACTTCATCGGAGGTAGAGTTGTCAAAAACTCTGCACCACCTGCGATGACAGGCCAAGAGACACGAGATCAGTTAAACGCTCTCGAGCCAGATCCAGAGCATCCACGGTACTTCAAGGGGTATAATTCGAAACACGCCTGGACTCACAAGACATGCTTGTGGGATCTGCCTTACTTCAAAGACCTCCTTTGCCCACACAACATCGACGTGATGCACACTAGGAAGAATATCGCCGAGGCACTTTTTGGTACATTGTTCGGCATAGATGGGAAGTCAAAGGATAATACTAAGGCTAGAGTCGATCTAGAGGCGCTATGTGGTAGGCCGTTACAAAACATGAAAGAACCGAAAGGAAAGCAGAACTGGACGAAGCCAAAGGCATGGTTCAATCTTGGAAGGCCAGCTATGAGGGAAATTATCTTGTGGGTGCAACAGCAGTTGATGTTCCCCGATGGGTATGCAACGAATCTAAAGGGGGGAGCGAGTCTTGATAAATTGAAGATATTTGGTCTCAAGAGTCATGATTGGCACATATGGATTGAGCGGGTAATGCCGGTGATGTTGCGTGGCTTCATCCCTGAGGATGAATGGCTAGTACTAGCAGAGCTGGGCTATTTCTTCTGTGTTCTCTATGCGAAAGAACTATCGCCTGGACTGCTAGAAGAAATGGAAGAATTGGCGCCGGAGTTGATCTGCAAGTTAGAGAAGATCTTTCCGTCGGGCTTCTTTAATCCAATGCAGCACTTGATTTTGCATCTCCCAACCGAGGCAAGATTGGGGGGGGGGGCTGTGCAAAATCGTTGGTGCTACGCCACTGAGAGGATGTAGAAGACACTACTAGCAAAATGTAAAAATAAACGTAGAATTGAAGCATCGATGACTGAGGCATTCATTACTGAGGAGGCGGACAACTTCATGACAACACACTACGAAGCCAAAAATCGTCATTTGCATAATCTGAAGCCTCGGTACAATGCTGACGAACCTAAAAAGGGTGGATCCAACCTCAGCCTATTCAAAGGGGATCTCGCACCAGCCGGTGCTTCTAATTCCTTAACGTTGGATTTTGAAGAATGGCAGATCATTTAGTTGTATATCTTCACCAACCTAACAGAAGTGCGGCCGTGCATCGAGTAAGTTCTCAGTACATTGTTTCGCAACTTCTAATTCCTTTGAACTACTCTTATTCCTGGATAAATTTGATATAGTCGATACGTCGCCATATTCTCGTATGGAGCGGTGATCCAAAAGGATTCCGTCGAAGAGT
Organism: Triticum aestivum; assembly: GCF_018294505.1. Taxonomy (NCBI): domain Eukaryota; kingdom Viridiplantae; phylum Streptophyta; class Magnoliopsida; order Poales; family Poaceae; genus Triticum; species Triticum aestivum. The sequence goes on along the minus strand of NC_057796.1, from coordinate 331,573,109 downwards.
ATGAGCTTCTGGCAAAGCATGGACGCGGCTATCCCGGTTTCATCTCTTGGTTCAAACAAACGGTAATTTCCATTAGACAATTTCATTTCTTCGTCTAATTTGTGGCTAATGCAAAAATCCCTTTCGTATTAAACTTGTAGGCTAATTCAGAGCTTATGGATGCCGAACTGAGACAAGTCACTAATGGTTTTGACTATAAGGTCCGTTCATTTGACAACTACGACATCAACGGGTATCGCTTTCATACCTATGGCAAAGAGCTATCTATGGCCGACCGAAGTCTACAAATTATTGTGTCTCTGCTATTGGCGAAGGAGATACCGAGTATTATGGAAGAGTTGAAGCAATTTATGAACTTCAATTCTATGGTGCAAACCCACCAAACGTCGTAGTCTTCAAATGTTATTGGTTCCAGCCGAAGGAGACTAGAATGACTCATGAACATATAGGGCTAGTGGAAATCAATCAAAGCACCCATTTGGATGTTCCCGATGTCTATATTATGGCTCAACAGGCAACCCAAGTTTTCTATCTTCCATGGTCCTGTCAAAGTGATCCTAATCTCAAAGGTTGGGATGTCGTTTATGAAGTGCCGCCACGTGTTAGACCACCTCCCCCCAATGAAGATGATTATGCACCTCACATTAAGCTAGACACATATGAAGGAGAATTCTTCCAAAAAACGCGTCTTTCCAAAAAATGTTTCGAGAACCGCTCTACTTCACCCCAGAACATTGAAGTAGACAGCGACAGTGAACCCGACTTCACCCCTCAGCCGGAACAAGAAGAGCCTGAACTAGAAGAGGTTACTGCTGCAGATGATCTGTCAATGCTTGACAGATTACGTAGAGGTGGCCTTCCACATGATGATGATGCATTTATTAATGATGATGATGATGAGCACGCCATTACTGATAGTGATGATGATGATGCATTTATTGACCCCGAAGCATTTATTGAACCAGATTATGACTAGGTATTCAATTTTTTATGTTGTACTTGATTTATATAGTTACTTGTATGATTGTATGATTTATATAGTTACTTGTATATTTTTCTTACTTTGTATGATTGTTTCTTATACATAGTGCCATGGTCTTGATGTCCATCCCCGTCGGCCCTCGCCCGCTTTATGATTCAGATGTGGCAAATTCTCTTTCATAACTATTTGTTGCATTTCTCATTTATGACAATTATGGCCATCAAGTTGACATAGAGATATTTTGATCTAGGAGGTATGTGAACCGGAATTTGAAACCGACCCTCTTGTCGAGAAGTTAAATTTAGTTGAAAAAGAAAATGAGTGTTTGAAAGAAAAAATTAAAAGAATTGAAGAAGAGAAGATGACATTGGAGTTGTATGTTGCCGATGTCGGCGATGATCACAAGATGAAGATGAATGCAATGCGCTTGAAGATGGATGCAATGCGCCTGAAGCTTAAGAAGATTAGAAAATATGCCATTGATAGTGAGGCTTGGTATCATTATGCCGTTGGACCAATTGTTACCTTAGTTGTGATCTTCATCACATTTGTTATGATGAGTGTAAGTTTTCTCTAGTGTTTTGCTTAACAAATGCATACGTAGCTTACTTTCCTCCTAAATGGCATAACTACCTAAGTTAGACAAAAAATGAGCTATACTTAGCTTTCTTTCCTAAAAAATGTCATGATAATCTTTGTTACCTCCAAAATGATATAGACTTACCTTACTCTCCTCGAAAATGACATAATAACCTTAGTAAGCTCCAAAATGACCTATTTACCTAGCTTAGCTCTAAAATGACCTACACTTAGCATTTTTACCTAGCTTAGCAATAAAATGACATTTTTACATACCTTAGTTAAAAGAAGAAGATAAAATAGAGGAGAGGAGAAAAAGAAAGAGAAGAAAAAAATCTTCTTCTTCTTCTTCTTCTTCTTCCTTTTCTTCCTTTTCTTCCTCTTCTTCTTCGTCTTCTTTTTCTAGATAGTCTTCTTTTTCTAACTTGCTTCTTTCCCAATTTGCAGATTTGCTTTAGATGAGGAAGCTTGCGTTGATGGAGTCTACTCTTCTCTTTATTCTTCCTTCTTGTTTTGATTTTGTACGATGAACAATGTCAAACTTGTTACCTATATATGTATGTATGTATGGATGAAACCATTGTATGCTTGTTGTTGGATATGTTGGCTATGTATATGTGTTGGATGAAACCATTTGCTATGTATATGTGTTGGATGATCATATCCATATGGCAGGGATATGATTTGGTATGTATATGTGTTGGTATGCTTGTCGAAAGTATTTTCATATGTGTATATATATGTGTGTGAAATTCTGTCAAATTGAATGATTTCAAGAAAAAACAGGGGCTATATAGACTCTTTGCCGTCTGCTGTCAGATGGCAACGAGCTTTGTCGTCCGCTAGCTGACGGCAAATATGCCACGTGTCAGCTACCTATGCAACCTAGGGCAGTAGGCTACCTATTTTGTTGCTTTGCCGTCGGCCAGCGGACGACAAAGAACATTTAATATTTGCCGTCAGCCAGCTGATGACAAAGCTACCAAATAGGCCAGCCCCCAGGTGCTGCCATGTGGCACGCTTGGCCGTCCGTTGGTCGACGGTAATGATTCAATGCTATTTGCCGTCCGCTGGCTAATGGCAAAGATACAAAGGTCTTTGTCGTCCGCCAGCCGATGGCAATGCACGCCGTTAACCCCTTAAAGGACCCAAGCTGACATGTGCGCCGTCCAGGCTCTTTGCCGTCGGCTGGCGGACGGCAAAGACCTTTTTATCTTTGCTGTCCGCCAGCAGACGGCAAAGAAGCCTTTGCCGTAGCCTATTCAGCAGGATGTGTTGCCGTCAGCTGGCTGACGGCAAAGGTCTTTGCCGTCCGCCATGTGTGCCTTTGCCGTCCGCCATGGCTGACGGCAAAGTTCCTGATTCCTGTAGTTCCTTAAGAAAAATGAAATACTTGATATCTTCTATAATGGACTAACCGATGCTTCTAGGGACTTCCTAGATAGTTGTGCTGGTTGTGTTTTCAGGGAAAGAACTGTTGGACAAGCTGAAGAATTATTGAATAACATATTGAAAAATTATGATGATTGGACCATTCCTGAACCACTGCCTAAATCCACTCCAAAGAAGAGGGGTATATTATATCCCAGTCCTGAAGATATGCAAGAGGCAAAGAAATATATGAAGGAAAAAGGTATTAAAGCTGAGGATGTTAAAAATTTACCTCCTATTGAAGAAATAGATGGGCTTAATACACCACCATTGCCTAAGGTGGTAGAGGTAAATTCTCTAATGAAGTTCAATGATAATGACAATCCTCACAATATGCATCCTAGTCAATGCCTTTATGAGTTTGAAAACTACATTAGAAAACAAGATCACTTCAATGCAAATGTTATGAAACAATTGAAATATAATTCTGATATGATTGCTCGCTTGAGTGACTTGTTATTTAGAATATCAAATGATGTTAGAGGTGTGGGAAAACAAGCTTCTATGGTTCAAACTCAGTTAGAACAAGTTGCTAAATCACAAAGAGAATTGCTTGATGAAATGAATAATAATATGGATGACTTTGCTGTTAGAGTTGCAACAAGAGGAGGTAAAATGACCGAGGAACCACTTTATCCTGAGGGACACCCAAAAAGAATTGAACAAGATTCACAAAGAAATAACACTAGTGCACCTAGTCCTTCTAAAAAGAAAAAGAAAAATGACAGGACTTTGCATACTTCTAGTGAACCTGAAATAGAAAACCTCCTGATAATGATAATGAAATTTCTATCTCTGATGCTGAAACTCAATCTGGTAATGAACACTCACTTACTGATAATGAAAAAGATAATGATGAGGTTCATGAAGACTCTCAACCCAATGAAAAAGAACCAGATAATGATGTTGAGATAGAATCACATGTTGATCTTGATAACCCACAACCTAAGAATAAAAGATATGACAAAAGGGTCTTTGTTGCTAGAAAACACGGTAAAGAAAAGAACTGTGGGTTCAAAACCGATGCCTTTTCCACCCAAGTCAACTAAAAAGAAAGATGATAAAGAATTTGAACGCTTTGCTGAAATGCCGAGGCCAGTCTTTTTGCGTACTAGCTTGATTGATATCTTGAAAATGCCTCCTTATGCAAAGTATATGAAAGACATCATCACAAATAAGAGAAAAATACTGGAAGCTGAAATCTCCAGTATGCTTGCTAATTACACTTTCAAAGATGGAGTGCCTAAAAAACATGGAGATCCGGGAATACCAACTATACCTTGCTCTATCAAAAAGAATTATGTGAAAACTGCTTTGTGTGACTTAGGAGTTGGTGTTAGTGTTACGCCTTTCTATTTATATAAAAGACTTGACTTGAATAAACTCACACCTACTGAAATAACTTTGCAAATGGCTGATAAGTCAACTGCCATATACCTATCCGTATCTGTGAGGATGTGCCCGTTGTTGTTGCTAATGTTACTATTTTGACTGACTTTGTTATACTTGAGATGCCTGAGGACGACAACATGTCGATTATCCTTGGTAGACCCTTCTTGAATACTGTAGGGGCTGTTATTGATTGAAATAAAAGCAAGGTCACTTTTCATATTAATGGTAATGAGCACACGGTGCATTTTCTGAAGAAACAATTCCAAGTGAATGGTATTACTGTTATTGAATAATCTCCGACAATCACTATTGGAAGTTTTCAAATACCTCTACCTACTGTCAAAAAGAATTATGAAATACTTATTGTTAGGGAAATGCATATCCCCATTGAGGTAACTTAGTGATTTACGAAAGTTCTTCGGTTTCATGCTAACCGAAAGTGGTTGTTAATAAGACATGATCAACCTTATTAATGGATCATTTTTGAGCGGTATGAAGTTGATGAATTTAGTAAGCACTACCTTCTGTCCTTACCTTTTGTTTTCTATTTTTATTAGTTAAATAAAATAAAATGCCATGTTCGGTATGTTTTCTGAATTTCTCGTGCAATAAAAAATGACCCAAAAATAAAAGTTCTCAGAATGCACTGAAAATTTTACATGATTTTTTTCTGAATATTTCTGAATTTCTGGTCCAAATAATACCAGAGGGAGGTGCACCAGGTGGGCACAACCCACCTGGGCGCGCCAGGACCCCCATGCACGCCCTGGTGGGTTGTGGTCCCCACGTGGGCCCCCTCACTTATCTCTTTAGCCCACATCATCACTTACCTCCAGAAAAAATCCCCATTGCTCTCTCTCCCGTGTTCTTGAGCTCAAACTCACGGATTTCGATCTCTTTGCTCGAAGCTCCGTTTTTGAAACTGTTTCGGGGGATTGTTGCTTGGTATGTGACTCCACCATTTGCCCAATTTGTTTTTGCTTTAGTGGTTTATATTTTGAATAATTAGTTACTCTTGGTGTTGCTGTAGATGTGCTTGCATGTTGAATTCTTAGTGTTCTAAGTAATTTGAGTGCTTGCTATGGCTTCTATGCATCCTTATGAGTAGTTTCTATCAATTTTATAAAGTTTTGTTGACAAATTTTTGCCACCCCAAAATTTTTATTTTCAGAAAATTGTACGCGGACATGAATATCTTCAGGAATTTTGGCTCTAAGAAGAACTCCAAGGGTGTCATTGGGGAGTCTTCTGACAATGATCTCCACCCTAAGAGGTTGGCGGAGGTACGGCCGTGCGAATGGCCGCACACCCCGTTCCTGCAAGAGGCTGGAATTTTTGAGGAGTTCATGCAATATATTGCCAACGCCGGCCTCACCGACTTCATCGCAGATGAGTGTGAGCAGCACCAAATCCTCACGAACATCTTTGTTCAAAGCTTTACTTTCTTGCCTAGAAATAATGCTCCTAAAGTGAGCTTTGATTTATATGCTGAAAACCATCAGATACCACTTACTGAATTTTGTGACATATGCATGATCCCTTCTGATGGGAGTTTAGCTGAGCCAAGACCAGCTTGGTTTGAGGCTTTTTATCGCACTCTGACAGTGGGGGATGAGAGAGGAGTGTCAGCCACCACGGCTGCTAGCTTACACTTTCCCGCTGTACATTATTTTGCTTTATTTGTTGCTAAGTGCCTGCTTGCTAGGAAGAAAGTAGGTGCGCTCAGTGCACTAGACTTTGCTGTTTTACGCCGAGCACTAGAGGGTGACAACACTCATAGGTTAGGAGCTATTGTGGCTCGTCACCTCCATCTTAATAAATCACAGGGTGAAATACATGGTGGGATTTTTGCTACTCGTTTGGCGGCTCACTTCGAGGTTGAGATACGCCCTCATGATTATCCTCTGACCAAGGTTTACCTAGACCGAGCAGCCATGGATTACCACCATTTCACTGATAATAATTCTCCTGGCATTCCCATTCCTTATAACCTGGTCTTTAGCATTAAAACTCGTGATATTATTCCGTTGCCTGCACCTGCTTTGTTTGATTCTGCTGCCAGGGGCGGATATAGGATTATGCCTGCGGACATCATCGCCTACCGGAACGCTCAGGCTGCTGCGGAGGCAGCACATGAGGAGCCTCAGCAGTTGGATGAGTGGATGCCTGCTCCTCGGGATCCTTACTACCATCCAGGCTACTGATCTACTACCAAGTTAGGCCAAAATCCTAAGCTTGGGGGAGTACGTGTTTCTCACCAACATTACATTCATGTCCACTTATTTTCATTTGTCGGTGTTCACATATTTTCATTATATCATCCATGCTTAGATTTATTTTCTTGCTTTCTTCTTGTGTGTTTGAAAAACTTTAGAAAAGCCAAAAAAATTAGTTGTAGTAATTTAATTTCTATGCATGCTTAGTAGTAGTACTAAAAGAAAATCCAAAAAGATTTCCTTGTTCTTCTTTTGCTTGTTGGAAGCTTTCCCGTGTAAATAGTTTTTCTTGTTTTTGCTTTTTATTTGCTTGTTGAAGAAAACCAAAAACTCCAAAAATATTTCAGTGAGTTTCTCTGAATTTCTTTTCTTTTTATTCGAGTTGTACCGAGGAGAAGACCACGATGAAAATGTTGAGTGGCTCTCATATGAATAATTGATGAACTAATAAAGAGCACATTTTACCTTGTCTTCTCCTGTTGAATAAAATGTTTGCATATTCCAGCTTAGTCCACGACATTCTTGCACTATTATTATTTTCATATCGTTCGGTCGCGCAAGTGAAAGGCAATAATGACAACAATCGATGAACTAGCCGTGGCAAAGAGAAACTGGTACGAACTCGACTTGTTCTGTTTGTGTAAATATGTTTAACCTAGTATCCATGCTTCAGTCCATTATGATTAAACATGTTTGCAATGACAATTAGAGATTATAGTTTCTCATGCCATGCATAAGTAGCTAGGAGTTGATAATGATTTATCTTGGATATTAGCATAGCGTTAAAATGATTGTGATGTAGTATGATGATATGGTATCCTCTGAATGTTCGAGTGGCTTTACTTGGTACATGTTCATGCATGTAGTTGAATCAAAACCAACATAGCCTCTATGATATTTATGTTCATGGTGTGCATATCCTACTCATGCTAGTGTCCAATGTTACTTATGCATAATGCATGGTTATGATCATTGTTGCTCTCTAGCTGGCCGCTTCTCAATCTAAATTGCTAGCCTTCGCCTGTACTAAGTGGAAATTCTGCTTGTACATCAAAAACCTTGAACCCAAAGTTATTCCAGATGAATCCACCATACCTACCTATATGCGATATTACCCTGCCGTCCTAAGTAAATTTGCATGTGCCACCTCTAAAAACTTCTAAAAATTATCCTTTTTGTGTGCCTGGATTGTTCATGGAACGACAGGAGGTGGTCGATATCTTCCGTCCTAAGCAAGTTATTCTCAGGTCGAGTGTTTATTCAGTCGCCACCGCACGAGAAAATGGGCGATAATAGGGATTCCCATTCAAGAACTAAAAAATGCAAATAATTAAACAAAACTCCCCCGGGACTGATGTTGGTATGGACGGCACCCGTTGTTTCGGACAAGCCGTTGTCACAGCCTGATTTTTGGCCCTTTCTTTTTCTTTTGTTTTTCTAAGATTTTTGCTTGAGTTTTCTTTTTCATGGCTTTGTGGTCTGGAAACAGAAGAAGATGGCCTCTTCTTTGCTTCCAGAGTGGCTTGTCAACCTCAAATCCTTCCCTAGACCTTTCCATTTTCATCCTAGCCCAAATCCCAATATTCTTTTTATTGGGAATATTCCTTTTCTATTAAAGGAATGACCCTAATTGCCCTAGGTTGTGAAGCAACCTATATTTCCATCACTCCTAAAATTCCCAAATAATTCTCATAAATTGTTTGGGTCATATCTTTCTCTAATATGGCAAAATATTTCATTGGCCATGTTTCCCATCATCCTCAAATAATTCTTTTCCTATTCTGTCCTGAATGGCAGATTGTGAAGCAAGTGCCATTTATCTTTGCCCAATTGACTCCAAACTCCTTGGACACCTTTTCCTGTCCAAATAATTGCCTCATGACAAATTTCAACTTAATTTGCCTAGTAAATATTCCTGAGCAATTTTTCAAAGTTCCTGTCTGAGGGAATTGGTTGTGAAGGAAGTACTAGCTAGGTTAATCCAATTGAGTTGAAGTTTTGCATGGTCTTTCATATCATCAATTAAAAGCTCTTCACAAGATTTGAGCTTATGTAATGCATCCATGTGAGCACAGCTTCAAATCTTTGGTTCTGTCCAAATTTCAGTTAGTGAAGCAAGTATATTTTATCTTACTCCATTATGGCTGTAAATTTTCCTAGGCCTTCTCTTATTCATATAACCTATCTCCACCCAATTTGGGCATATTTCATCTAGCCATTTTCCCTCTAGAATTTTTGCAAGTTTCTGGTCAGTGGAAATGCTTGTGAAGCAAGTACCATTTTGGTTTATCCAATTGGTATGAAACCTTTTGCAGCATCTTCATATGACCAAATAACTCAGCCTTGCCAAATTTTAGCTCAAGTGGCTTCTCCATTTGAGTGCACCATCATGATCTTCATTCTGGACCAGATTACTCAGTTGTGAAGCAACTATGATTTATCTTGGTCCAATTATCCTCAAACTTTCCAGGATCGTAGTCCTTCCTATCCCAATCATCCCAAACAACCCCATTTGACCCAATCAAGTTCCTGTTGATCAGCAATGCTTTTCCAAGTTTGATGCAGCAAACTTCAGGCGATCACTCACTCCTCTCCTTGGCTCCTTTTGTCGATACATCAACTCCCTCGACCTCCATTACGTAGGGACTAGTCACTAGACAACTCGCTGCAGCCTCTCGCGTCCCCTCCTTGCCGGTCACAGTGGTGACCGCGTCGTTTGCACGCGCTCTGGATGCAGCAAACGCGCTCTGGCTCCATCTTGGCGCTGTGCTCGTCCGTTCTCCCCTCGTCTCGACCCGCAGCCTTGTCCCGTAGCCTCCTCGTGATCGACTGCGTCGCCCTGAGCCCTTGCCCCCTCCATCTTCTTCTCCGGTGAGCCGTCCCCCTCGCCGCACTGTGCGCGCGCTGTAGCCGACCGTCGTCTTCTCCTTTGTTGGCTTCTTCCTCCCTTGTCCCCGAGCTCCGCTCATCTCCGTGACCCCTGGAGCTCGTCCGCGTCTCCCCTCGTCGTCTTGCCGCCCCTCCCCGTGACCCTTGGCCGCGCGTGCCCGTCGCCGGAGCACGGACACGTAGCCGTGCGCGTGCCACCTCACCCCCTCGCTGCCCCGGCTATATAAGCCCACCCCGAGGTACCCCGACCTCACCAGCGGCCTCACCCCACTCCACTAGCCCCGCCCAGCCACTAGCCCGAGCTCGAGCAGCTCTCCTCAACCCCCACGGTCGCCATTGCCGCCGGCGACCTCCTCCCAAATTAGCGCCAACCCGAGCCCTTCTCGTCCTTCTTCTGTGGACTTAAACCTTGCGTGTTCGTCGTTTCAGTCTTAGCAGAAAATAAACGCTGCTTAGTCAGCTGAGTAGATAAGTTTGTTAGGAAGTTTTTTCTTTCCTTAGAAGTAGTCCACACCCCGCACGAGCTGGATCGTGGGATGGCGCGATTGTTGTGGCTCGGCGTGGCTGTTTTCTCAGGCTGTTAGTGGCCGCGTTTCCTTTCTGTAACAGAATAAGAGGAGAAGATCAATGCAGAAAAGTTGCAAGGTGTTCGCAACGCAAAACCACTGTCTCCTGAGCACTCTCGTGTGTGTGTGTGTGTATGTGTGTGATCGGTGCTTACAATTGGTATCAGAGCTGTTAGTACGATCCGGCGATCATGGCGGGAAGCAAGGCGCCCCGGCAGAGCTCCGGCGATGGGTCACGAAAGGACTTCGACAGTGGGTCCTGGACTCCATCACCGACGCGCGGGCGCACGCTGTCACCGTCTCCCGGGGCTAGGCATAGCCGCACCGTCCACGAGCGCGAGGTCGCCGCGCCGGTGGTGCAGAGACGCGAGGTGTCCCTCCCGACGGTGTTCCCAACACTAACCCGGAGCTACTACGGCAGCTGGTCTCTCCTGATGAGAGCCATCCTGCAGACTCACGGGCTGTGGGACGCCGTCACCACGGGAATCGCCGACTACCACAACGACCGCACCGCCTTGGAGGCCGTCCTCCGCGCGGTGCCAGAGGAGATGCTTGCGGTCCTCTCCACGAAGGAGACGGCGAAGCAGGCCTGGGACGCCGTCAAGACCATGCGGATGGGCTCGGCCGCCGTGCGCGAGGCCAAGGCCCAGGGCCTCCGTCGAGAATTTGAGGACTTCCGTTTCAAGCCCGGCGACAATGTCGGCGACTTTGCAATGAGGCTCACCGGGCTCGTCAACAACCTCTCCATCCATGTTGATCCCGTCGGGGACGCGCGTGTGGTACGTAAGTTCCTTCGTGTTGTGCCCCGCAAATACGCTCAGGTGGCGCTCTCCATCGAGATGTTGGTCTACCTCGACACCCTGACGGTGGAGGAGCTCACCGGACGGCTCAAGGTGGCGGAGGAATGCCTGGACCAGGACGGCGGAGGCGAGGACACCGGTCGCCTTCTGATGACCCTGGAGGATTCGCGCGCGTACGAAAAGCGTACATCGAACAACGGCGTCGGTGGCAGCAACTCGTCAGGCGCACAAGCGCGTGGGCGAGGGCGTGGCCGCGGACGTGGCCGCGGTGGTGGACGCGGCGGAAAAGGCAAGTCCCCTGCTGGCATTGACATCGGTGGTGGGAAGAACGGCGGCGGCGACGCGGATCGTGACAAATGTCACTACTGCGGGATCGCAGGCCACTGGGCCCGGGACTGCCGCAAGAAGAAACGCGAGGAGGAACATGCCCTCCTCACACAAGGCCAAGCAGGTGAGGACGATGATCCGGGTCTGCTGATGATCGAGGAGACCTCCCTGACAGCTGCGGCTGTCACACCGCATGCTGGAGCGGGCGAGGAGGTCGTCTTGCTCAACGAGTCACGCGCCCGCGTGGAACTTCGCCGCGCTCCCGGAGTTCAGGACGCGGCCTGGTACCTCGACACGGGTGCGTCGAACCACATGACCGGGGATGAGGCGGCGTTCGCCGAGCTGGACAAGGGCATCCGCGGCTCGGTCAGGTTTGGGGATGGCTCGCTCGTATCAATTCAAGGGCGGGGTACCGTCCTGTTCGCCGCGGCCGACGACGGGCACCGTGCACTCACTAACGTGTACTGGATCCCGCGACTCAAGAGCAACATTGTCTCCCTCGGGCAGCTCGATGAGGACGGCTGCCCGACGCACGTCGAAGCCGGGGTCATGACGGTGCGTGATCGTCAGCACCGCATCCTTGCCAGAGTGTCGCGCTCCCGCAACAGACTCTACATCGCCCGTCTACAGCTTGCCAACCCCGTCTGCCTCGCTGCGCACCCCGGTGACGAGGCGTGGCGCTGGCACACGCGCTTCGAGCACCAACACTTCGATGGCCTCGAGAGGCTGGCGCGTCAGAACATGGTCAAGGGCATGCCTCTCTTCCACCACTCCGAGCAGGTTTGCGACGCCTGCCTAGTGGGCAAGCAGCGGCGAGCGTCCTTCCCTCAGTAGGCAAATTACCGCGCCACCGAGCCGCTCGAGCTCGTGCATGGTGACCTCTGCGGGCCTATCTTGCCGCCCACACCGGGCGGCAAGCGATATTTACGGTTGCTTGTGGATGATCGCAGCAGGTTTATGTGGCTGTACCTGCTCCGGAGCAAGGGCGAGGCAGCCGAGGCGATCCAGAACTTCCAGGCACACGCGGAGCGCGAGACGGGGCAGAAGCTGCGCACTTTCCGCTCTGACCGAGGCGGGGAGTTCAACTCCGGCGAGTTCAGCGCACATCTTGCGCATCTTGGAGTCCAGAGGCATCTCACCGCGCCATACTCGCCCCAGCAGAATGGCGTGGTGGAAAGGCGCAACCAAACCATCGTCGGGACGGCCCGGTGCATGCTCAAGGTGATGGGAGTGCCGCCACAATTCTGGGGCGAGGCCGTGTCCACGGTCGCTTTCGTGCTCAACCGGGCGTACTCCAGGAGTGTACCGGGCAAGACGTCGTTCGAGGCCTGGCATGGCAGGAAGCCCTCCGTCGACTTCCTGCGCATGTTCGGCAGCGTGGCGCACGTCAAGGACACGCGCCCACACCTCTCCAAGCTTGAGGATAGAAGCAAGGCCATGGTGATGTTCGGGTACGAACCAGGGAGCAAGGCGTACCGGCTTTATGACCCGGTGGGTAAGCGCATCCATGTCTCTCGTGATGTCATCTTCGATGAGACGTGAGCATGGGACTGGGAGAAGAATGGCACGGACCAGGCAGGTATGAGCTTTATAATAGAGCCCATGTCGATTCTCACCGGCGGGCCGCCACCTGCGGCATGCTCAGCCTCGTCGCCTGGCGCTGCGCAGTCACCAGCTCAGTCGGCGTCCCCGTCAAGGACGCCATCCACGACAATAGCACCTGCGGGGGGCGACGACGACACCCCAGCGGCGGCCTCAACCGTCGCGACGAGGGGAACCACTGCTGCGCCTACGGTTCCCCCGGCTCCCGCGTGCACGACCGACAACCTCGCGCCGGTGCACCCGATGACGACGCGCGGCAAGGACGGCATCTTCCTCCCCAACCCACGCTACATGGACAGGCCTGAGAAGGCGGCTCGGAACGCGCCTCCTTCAGGGCTGGAGGAGCCCGACGACACTGATGGCGAGATCGACAACGACGAACTCATCGACGAGCTGCATCTCGCGCTGGGCGAGGAGCCCGGCTCCTTTGAGGAAGCAAAAGGCAAGACATGCTGGCAGCATGCGATGATGGAGGAGATGAACTCCATCGAAGCAAACCAGACCTGGGAGCTCGTGGACCTGCCTGCTGGTCACCGTCCTATCGGTCTCAAATGGGTATACAAGACTAAGAAAGATGCCCACGGCGCGGTGGTAAAGCACAAGGCGAGGTTGGTGGCGAAGGGATATGTACAGAAGCACGGCGTCGACTACGACGAGGTGGTCGCGCCGGTGGCCAGGCTCGAGTCCGTCCGCCTCCTGCTTGCTCTGGCCGCGCGCGCGAGCTGGACAGTGCACCACATGGACGTAAAGTCCGCCTTCCTCAACGGCGAGCTAGAAGAGGAGGTCTATGTGGTGTAGCCGCCGGGGTTCACAGCTACCGGTGAAGATTCGAAGGTACTCAAGATCAGAAAGGCTCTGTATGGGCTAAAGCAGGCCCCGCGGGCATGGAACGCCAAGTTGGACGCAAGTCTGGGCTCGCTTGGGTTCAGTAGGTGTCCGTCTGAACATGCGGTGTACGCCAGGGGCACGACGTCCTCGCGTCTGGTCGTCGGCGTCTCCGTCGATTATCTGATCATCACCGGTTTGGACGAGGAGGAGATCGATGGCTTCAAGAAGGAGATGCAGGCACTCTTCGACATGAGCGACCTGGGGCGGCTCCATTACTCTCATGCCCAACATGCGATACTATCCTAAAGAGACTCGAAGGTCCCACCAAGGATAGAACCGCATATTGACACGCTTTTGCAAGGTGGATATCATTACATCAACATTACATAATAGATGGGGATACATACAAGGCATACACATGCCGCAAGAATACATCAATACATCATACACATGATCAACATCCGACTACGGATGAAACACAAACAAAAGCTCAAACGACATCCACACTGCTAGCCCAGGCTGCCGACCTGAAACCTATCCCCTGATCGAAGAAGAAGCAGGAGAAGAACTCCAAAACAAGTAACATCTCTCCCGCGTCATGATCATCGCAATACCTGTACCTGCAACTGGTGTTGTAGTAATCTGTGAGCCACGAGGACTCAGCAATCCCATAACCATGGGTATCAAGACTAGCAAAGCTTAAAGGGTAGGGAAAGGATAAGTGGTGAGGTTGCAGCAGTGACTAAGCAAGTATGGTGGCTAACTTACGCAAATAAGAGTGAGAAGAGAAGCAAAGGAACGGTCGTGAAACTAGCAATGATCAAGAAGTGATCCTGAACTCCTACTTACGTCAAACATAACCCAAAGACCGTGTTCACTTCCCGGACTCCGCCGAGAAGAGACCATCACGGCTACACACGCGGTTGATGTGTTTTAATTGAGGTCAAGTGTCAAGTTCTCTACAACCGGATATTAACAAATTCCCATCTGCCACATAACCGCGGGCACGACTTTCGAAAGATAATACCCTGCAGGGGTGTCCCAACTTAGCCCATTATAAGCTCTCACGGTCAACGAAGGATATTCCTTCTCCCGGGAAGACCCGACCAGTCTCGGAATCCCAGTCACAAGACATTTCGACAATGGTAAAACAAGACCAGCAAAGCCGCCCGATGTGTCGACAATCCCGATAGGAGTCGCACATATCTCGTTCTCAGGACACACCGGATGAGCAAGACGTCGGGTTGGCATAGAACCTGGTTGCCCAGGGGGCACCGGACATCGCTCGGTTTGGACCAGCACTTAGACAAGCACTGGCCGGGGGGGGGGGGTAAAATAAAGATGACCCTCGGGATGCGCGACTCCCAAGGGACAAAGGCTAGGTGAGGCAAATGTAAAACCAAGGTTGGGCCTTGCTGGAAGAGTTTTATTCAAAGCGAACTGTCAAGGGGGTCCCATAAATCACCCAACCGCGTAAGGAACGCAAAATCAAGGAACATAACACCGGTATGACGGAAACTAGGGCGGCAAGAGTGGAACAAAACACCGGCATAAGGCCGAGCCTTCCACCCTTTACCAAGTATATAGATGCATTAATTAAATAAGAGATATTGTGATATCTCAACATAAACATAATCCAACATGGAGCAATCTTCATCTTCACCTGCAACTAGCAACGCTATAAGAGGGGCTGAGCAAAGCGGTAACATAGCCAAACAACGGTTTGCTAGGAAGGGTGACAAAGGTTAGTGGTTCATGGCAATTTGGGAGGCTTGAAGAGCAAGTGATAGGTAGCGCGGCAAAGCGACAGAACGAAACAACTAGCATAGCAATGATAGTAGTGAGATCCAGGGTAACGGTCATCTTGCCTGAAATCCCGCTAGGAAGAAGAAAGAGTCCATGAAGAAGATGAAGCCACGAAGACGAACGAATCCTCACGATCGCAACGACACGGGAACTAACGAGAATAAGCACACAACATGGTAAACACACCACACATGAACAAGGCATGATGCTCAATCAAGAAAGATGCGTGACAAGGCTATATGAAGCTACTCATGGCAAGAGATGATGCATACAAGAACAACACATCAAGGCAAGTTTAAATGAGGCCGGAAACAACATATAACAATTCCGGTAAGTCCTCATATGCAAATTTCGAAATTGGTCCAGAACTGAATAAACTTTATGTTCAAGTTGTTAAACAGCAAGTTAAAGAGCACCATGATGATCTACATGAAATTCTAGTCAAGTTACATATAAAGTTCATTAGATTCGGAGCTACGGCCTAGAAGATATGAGGAAAACAAGTTAAACATGGCATTGATGCAAAATGCATTCAAACATCAAGAAAATACCTCAAAACAAGGATGCAACAAGATAATATGAAACTACATGCAATTCTAAGCAAGTTTCATATAGAGCATGCTCAAAACGGAGTAACGGTGCAACACATACACTACAAACAAGATATAGCAACAAACTGTCCATAACAGCAACTAGGCATTTAGCAAGCATCAAAACAATATGTTACAGCAGCTCAACATGAAAACAAAAGGCATGGACGTATTGTACAGGTAAAGCATTACAAAACATGAACACTGAGCTATCTTCAGAAATCAATAAAACATGCTCAAAAGGACATGGCAAGAAATTACTGGACATGACAGAAATAACATCAGGTTGCAATGTTTAGAGCAAGGAAGCAATATGCTACAGGAATATATCATAGCAAAAAAAGGCATGACATGAATCTACTAATTTCATAGAACAAATGTCCCTTACTGATCACGAGCCAAAAAGGCACAGAAGATATGATGGCACCCAGGTAAACATAGTAAGTTTCATAAACAGATTCAGACTTGGAAGAAAAACAGAGCATGGCAGAAATAACGATAAGTAGGCATGTTGGTGAGCTTGAACCACTCATTACAGAACATTACATGGCATAGCAAGGTAACCAGAAGCAAGAAGGCATAAATATGAAGCTAAGCATGGCAATAACATAGTGATAGGGTAGATGGATCACTAGTAACAACCATGGCAAAATTGATTAACATGTTAACAATCTGCCAGGAATATTATTTAGCAAATTGAGAGCAAGATTACCACAAGCTACAGCAGGCTATAAATGCAAACAAGGGAATGGATGGATAGAGCATAACATTTATAACAAAACATCCTTAGTGAACATCTCCAGATTATGCATATAATGACTTGTAGCAGCAGGTTTACATGGCAACAAAATATAACAGACTCGGACTTAGCAGAAATCACTGTCACAGAAATCAGCAACATCACGGAGGCTACTTTGCATGCTTGTGATAGTCACCACATAGATCACAAAACTACAAGACAAGCACCACTGTAAAGATGGCATAAAGTAGAACAAAACACATGTAGACATCAAGCTCATAGGATGCACACACAAAATGCAATGAAAAAGACAAATCACCAAGTTCTGTAAACAGACAGCAGTTAACAACATATAGCACTCTTGCAACGATGATTAGGGCATCAAGATGAACTCTAATGAACATGACCCAATGGAACAAAGTTAATAGCATCTCACAATGAAAGTTTGGATATATTATATGCATGAATCGGAGCACCGAGCACGAAGTTATGGCATGACAAAGGGGGCACCAGAATGTAAATATTTCGGGACGGTCAAATTTCAGGAAAAGAACCAGAGCAGGCGCACGATAGTAGAAGACGCTCAGGGTGGGAATTAGCAACGGGCCGCTCACCTTGGGCCCGGTGGACCTGTCGGTGATGGGCTGGGCCAACGGAGGCCGGAGGGGAGGCAGGCTGGGCCTCACGACACGGTGGGCCGAGGTCGAGTGGGGCCCACGCGCTGGAGGACGGAGCCCTCGTCCTCCGCTCGATTGGGACGCGGCGGAAGGTCAACGCGGCGGCGACGGCGGCAGGGCGGCGCTCCGGTGAGGGTTCGAGGGCAGCGGCGGGGTCTGGCAGGGCCGGCAAGGCCGGGAATGCTTGCGAGGCCTCGGATCCGGTGGTCCTCGACCAGATCAGGAGGCCGGGGCGGCGATCTAAAAGGCGACGGGGACGCGTCCGCCTGCTCCGGCGGCGGCGCTTGGTGGCGGGGCCCGCGCGAGGAGGAGACTGACAGGGCGTGGGGAGTCGGAGGAAGGTGGCGCCCAGGCGAGGTCGACGGCCGACGGGAAGCTCGCGGGCGCCCGGGTCGCGCACGGGATCTGTTCGAGGAGCTCCTCTCCTCGAGCCAACGAGCGGGCATCGCGGGGCTCCTGGGACGCGGGGCGCGGCGGCGACAATCTGGGCCCGGGCGGGCCGGATATGGGTCTGGCAGGCCCGTGCGGTGGAAGGGAGGTGGCTGGAGCCACTTGGCGGCGGAGGAGAGGTGGGAGGTGGCTGGCGGCGGCGCGGATCCCAATGGAGGCTAGGGTTCCAAAATAGGAAGGCTAGGGCGTCCATTTATAGGCAGAAGGGTTAGGAGAGGGGGTTTTAGTCCGTTTTCGGACCGTACGATCGCCATCGGACGGCTCCGGAGCGGAGAGGGACTAGGTGAGTGACTAGTGGGCTGTGTAGATGGGCTAGGCTTTAAGGAGAGAAGAGATAGCAGCCCGGCACGGGTTTCTGGAGATCGAAAATGTCCGACGTCTGACTGGCGAAAATGCCGCTATATGTTTAACGGTTGGGCTATCAAACGAGCTCCAAATGCGACGAAACTTGACAGGCGGTCTACCGGTGCTATACCAAGGCCACTCGGCAATTCTCGGCCCATTTCGAGAACGTTTTTCTCCCGCTCATGAAACAAGGTCTGAGGGGGGCGACGGGGCAAGCGAGTGTGTCTAATCGCGAAACGGACCATGGGGAAAAGGACCGGATGCAAGTTTTGAAAAACATGATGATGCAATGCAGATGATGACATGGCAAAATGCAACACACAAGCAAATGACATGGCAACGACGGCGAATAAATGGAAGACACGTGGCGCATCGGATCCGGGGTGTTACAACACTCCTCCACTAACAAGAGATCTCGTCCCGAGATCTTAGGACCGAGACGGAAGGAAAAAAAAGGATGAGGTGAAATAAAAAACAAAAGAGTGAGAATGAACAAAGTCAAGAAAACTCGAGTAGGAAAAGAGGAATGTTGAATGAGACAAGAAGCAAAAGCTCAAGGAATAAGACTGAATTTGAAACCACTCCGGTTAAGACAAGATAGAAAAGAAATAATAACGAAGGAATTTATGCAGCACTCCGGCTGAACAAGGAAAGAATAGAACATGAACTTGATTAATGGAACAATACTTGACTTGAGGAATAACACAAAACCTCCGGAAGACTTGAAAGAGTGGAATGAGAATAACGGGGAAGAAGATGACAACTTCTACCATGAATGAAATAGAGAGCATCCTTAGAAGGAAACATTGAACGGAGTTGTTGGAAATTCAACAACAAAAAATAAGCTTGTTGTGGTCTTATAGATAACATCTCAAGATCATAAGGTGATAACCATCCACAAACGGAAAATGGTTGAAAAGGCTTAGAAGGACAAAGAAATGCAAAACTCCACTTCAGAAGAATATGGAGAGTTAATTGCACTTTGAGAAGCAAGAAGAAAAGATACTAGAACTCCTTGCACAAGAATCTCGATGAACACTTGACGAATGAATTAAATCACGACGAGCCACCGTGGTGAACTCCGGTAACAAAAGAATGACGAGATAAAATTGAAGGATGAAAGGGATAAGATTAAATCCTTGCGATGATTTGGATGAAGGTTCGCGACGAAATCGGCGAGAAGCTTGGAACTCCGGAAAAGAAAAGATGAAAACACTTTGAACCGAGAATGTGATAGGATGATCAATCTCCGAAAAGAAGAGATAAAACCACTTGAAGAAAGAAGATTAAGAATTATGCTATGCTTATCCTCCACCAATTAAATTGATGAGAAACAATGGATTTGCATACCACTTATTCTCGTTGGAAAGATTAAGGGGGGATATAGCGCAAAACTTGAGAACGTCTTCATGAACCATCGGTAGGATTTGGAAAGACCGAATTAATTGATATGATTACAAATGACAAGGGGTCTTGAACGAACCACCGTTAGAATTCAAAATTGACTGACAAAGGAGAATGACTCATCAGGAAAAATAGGAAAAGCATGAATATACTTGAGGGAATCAAGATGCAATTGAAAGAAGAGATCGCGAGCTGATTAAAGCATACTTGAACGAAGCACCAGAAGAATATGTAAACGAACGAAGGGGCACGAATATAGAATAATTGGAGACCGAATCTGAAAACTTAGGACGAAGAAATATTCTGAAATGGAGGCCTCCGGATAATTGAGACGGAAAACAGCTCCTGAAATACTCCGGATGGGTGAAATAATTGCACGACTTGTAACAATTTGATAAGATAACCATCGAGCTAGTACTGCGAATTTCTGGGAGAACGGACAAGATTTAAGAAAAATTCTTCTTCAGTCTTCAATGTTGAGAATGACGACGAGAAATAACACAAAAATTGTTGATATACTCCGGGAGAATGAAAAGCGAAGAGGTAGAGTCAACAATGAAAATAATTTGAAATTAATCTTGGAAAAGCGTCTCACTGATGAAATTCATACTTACATCAAACTTCGAAAAGGATTTGAGAATAGCTCCGGGAAATTAGAATAGTCAGGTAAGATCCTAGGCAAAGACGTGTGGGTTAGGGCCCACTGAAGAGAAATCACCGTTGAAAAAGGATTGTTGAAGAGATAGATGATGCACCGGAACAATTGAAATATTTGAATGAGGTGATAACCTCGAATTAATTCGAACACAGACGAATCTCCTGAGATGTCTTCATCACTCCGGAACAATTAAATGACGAGAGGGGGACGAGCAACGGGAAACATTTGAGCCGAGGAAAGAATATAATCACTACCGAAAATTTGAATTGAATCCACCGGAGAAGAAAAGAGATGAAGAATGTCAAACGAGACGAGAATTCACCGGTTGTAAATAATTGAGGGAAGACTGAAGATACTCACTAATGAAATAGATGCTCGAATAGAGGCTCAGACTCCGGGAATAAAAGGGGTGGGAGGGCGGGAAAAACAACGGCAACTTGGAAGGGGAAATCGACGAATAGCTTTGAAGAGAAAATGCCGGTTGAACTCATTGAGGAAAAAAATGCAAAGGCTTCGCACGAGTATGATGGATACTCGATTACGGACTCCGGTTCCGAGAAGAAAAAGGGTGGGCGGGTGGGAAAAACAAGGACAACTTCGGACAGGGAAAACGACATTGGTTGAAAAGAGGTGAGGATTGATCTTGCAAAAGGTGACGAGGATCGAAACCACTCAAAGAGAAATGCGCCGGATTGAAAAGGGGATGGACAACGAACGAAAACTAACCGCGAGATCCTAAAAAAGTTGAAGGGGAAGAGGAATAGTTCAGAACACCTACGTCAAGATTCCTCACCAGAGCGACGAAGGGGCTGAGGAGTAAAAAGAATTCCTACTCTCCGATATACTAGACTCCAAAAAAAATTTAGACTCAACAACGGCCAAACTACACGATCACACAAGGGGGGCTCCTAGGGTCGGTCGAGGCTCTGATACTAACTTGTCATGCCCAATATGCGATACTATCCTAAAGAGACTCGAAGGTCCCACCAACGATAGAACCGCATATTGACACGCTTTTGCAAGGTGGATATCATTACATCAACATTACATAATAGATGGGGATACATACAAGGCATACACATGCCGCAAGAATACATCAATACATCATACACATGATCAACATCCGACTACGGATGAAACACAAACAAAAGCTCAAACGACATCCACACTGCTAGCCCAGGCTGCCGACCTGAAACCTATCCCCTGATCGAAGAAGAAGCAGGAGAAGAACTCCAAAACAAGTAACATCGCTCTCGCGTCATGATCATCGCAATACCTATACCTGCAACTGGTGTTGTAGTAATCTGTGAGCCACGAGGACTCAGCAATCCCATAACCATAGGTATCAAGACTAGCAAAGCTTAAAGGGTAGGGAAAGGATAAGTGGTGAGGTTGCAGCAGCGACTAAGCAAGTATGGTGGCTAACTTACGCAAATAAGAGCGAGAAGAGAAGCAAAGGAACGGTCGTGAAACTAGCAATGATCAAGAAGTGATCCTGAACTCCTACTTACATCAAACATAACTCAAAGACCGTGTTCACTTCCCGGACTCCGCCGAGAAGAGACCATCACGGCTACACACGCGGTTGATGCGTTTTAATTGAGGTCAAGTCTCAAGTTCTCTACAACCGGATATTAACAAATTCCCATCTGCCACATAACCGCGGGCATGGCTTTCGAAAGATAATACCCTGCAGGGGTGTCCCAACTTAGCCCATTATAAGCTCTCACGGTCAACGAAGGATATTCCTTCTCCCGGGAAGACCCGATCAGTCTCGGAATTCTGGTCACAAGACATTTCGACAATGGTAAAACAAGACCAGCAAAGCCGCCCGATGTGTCGACAATCCCGATAGGATTCGCACGTATCTCGTTCTCAGGACACACCGGATGAGCAAGACGTCGGGTTGGCATAGACCCTGGTTGCCCAGGGGGCGCCGGACATCGCTCGGTTTGGACCAGCACTTAGACAAGCACTGGCCCGGGGGGTTAAAATAAAGATGACCCTCAGGATGCGCGACTCCCAAGGAAAAAGGCTAGGTGAGGCAAATGTAAAACCAAGGTTGGGCCTTCCTGGAAGAGTTTTATTCAAAGCGAACTGTCAAGGGGGTCCCATAAATCACCCAACCGCGTAAGGAACGCAAAATCAAGGAACATAACACCGGTATGACGGAAACTAGGGCGGCAAGAGTGGAACAAAACACCGGCATAAGGCCGAGCCTTCCACCCTTTACCAAGTATATAGATGCATTAATTAAATAAGAGATATTGTGATATCTCAACATAAACATAATCCAACATGGAGCAATCTTCATCTTCACCTGCAACTAGCAATGCTATAAGAGGGGCTGAGCAAAGCGGTAACATAGCCAAACAATGGTTTGCTAGGAAGGGTGACAAAGGTTAGTGGTTCATGGCAATTTGGGAGGCTTGAAGAGCAAGTGATAGGTAGCGCGGCAAAGCGATAGAACAAAACAACTAGCATAGCAATGATAGTAGTGAGATCCAGGGTAACGGTCATCTTGCCTGAAATCCCGCTAGGAAGAAGAACGAGTCCATGAAGAAGATGAAGCCACGAAGACGAACGAATCCTCACGATCGCAACGACACGGGAACTAACGAGAATAAGCACACAAGATGGTAAGCACACCACACATGAACAAGGCATGATGCTCAATCAAGAAAGATGCGTGACAAGGCTATATGAAGCTACTCATGGCAAGAGATGATGCATACAAGAACAACACATCAAGGCAAGTTTAAATGAGGCCGGAAACAACATATAACAATTCCGGTAAGTCCTCATATGCAAATTTCGAAATTGGTCCAGAACTGAATAAACTTTATGTTCAAGTTGTTAAACAGAAAGTTAAAGAGCACCATGATGGTCTACACGAAATTCTAGTCAAGTTACATATAAAGTTCATTAGATTCGGAGCTACGGCCTAGAAGATATGAGCAGGGTGAGCTCAGCACAGCCTGTAGACGCCACCGAATACAGGAGCATCGTGGGCATGCTTCGCTACCTCGTCCACACCAGGCCGGGTCTTGCCTTCTCCATCGGGTACGTCTCCCGGTTCATGGAGGAGCCCACGACGGAGCACATGGCGGCGGTGAAGCATGTTCTGCGCTATGTGGCCGAGACTTTGCACTGGGGAGTGCGGTACACGCGCGGTGACCATGATGCGCCTCTGATCGGCTACAGCGACAGCGATCTGGGAGGCGATGTGGACAACTGCAGGAGCACCACCGGCGTCGCCTTCTTCCTTGGTAGCAACCTGGTCAGTTGGCAATCACAGAAGCAAAAGGTGGTCGCCCTCTCCTCATGCGAGTCGAAGTACATGGCCGCCACCACGGCGGCCTGCCAAGGCATATGGCTCGCACGACTGTTGGAGAGATAAAACACGAAGAACTGAAGGCGGCAGTGCTCAATGTCGACAACAAGTCGGCCATCTCACTGAGTAAGAATCCTGTTTACCATGACCGGAGCAAACACATAGAAACCAGGTATCATTTTATCCATGAGTGCGTGGAGAACGGGAAGATCCAGATCGAGTTCGTTCGGTCCGGAGATCAACTTGCTGATGTGCTCACCAAGGCACTAGGGCGAGTTAAGCTTCAGGAGCAGTGCATGAAGATCGGGATGGTGGAGCTCGACGAAGCACACAAGGCTTAGGGAGTGATTGTGGACTTAAACCTTGCGTGTTCATCATTTTAGTCCTAGCAAAAAATAAACGCTGCTTAGTCAGCTGAGTAGATAAGTTTGTTAGGAAGTTTTTTCTTTCCTTAGAAGTAGTCCACACCCCGCACGAGCTGGATCGTGGGATGGCGCGATCGTTGTGGCTCGGCATGGCTGTTTTCTCGGTCTGTTAGTGGCCTCATTTCCTTTCTGTAACAGAATAAGAGGAGAAGATCAATGCAGAAAAGTTGCAAGGTGTTCGCAACGCAAAACCACTGTTTCCTAAGCACTCTCGTGTGTGTGTGTGTGTGTGATCGGTGCTTACATCTTCCACCTCGAGTAGACCACCTAGAACACCCTGATCCTCCCCAACTCTTCTCTTTCTTCTGGGGTGGCCATTTGCCATGATTTCCGTCGACGTTCGAAGCCGCCATCCGCCGTGGTCGCGGCCCCACTCGTCTCCGCGTTCTCCGGCTAGCATACTACCCCAGTCGGGTGCGCCTCTCCGCGCAGCTCATTTTGGTGGGTCGGGCGCCACCAGAGATGGCCGGAGCCGGCCGGACGAGCTCCTGCACTGGCGACCTCCCGCTGGACCATGGGAGGGCGCGGGCGAGATGAAGACGACGACGACCTCGCCCCTGGGCCCCGCCTGTTGGCCTCTCCGCGCTGACCGGGCCGGCCCGCTGACGTGGTTAAGTGGAGGCGTACTCCAGAGAGTACGTCTTCGCTTAACGAAAACGTATTCAGCTTCTTCATCGGTCAAAAGTACGCTTTCTCCGCAGGGAAGCGTATTCCCTGAAAGGCGCGTTCTGTTTTTCCTGTTAAGGGCCTGTTTGTGATGATTTTCATTACAGATAGGCCCCTAGCAGAAAAACTATCGTATCTTTTCACTCGTAACTCCGAATGAGGTGAATCCAATGCCCACTTCTTTGTTTCGTCGAGCTCGTTCCGATGGAACCATTTTCACTATGTTTTGACATCCTAAAAATGACCATTTTGCCCTTACGCTAAATCAGCCCCCTCCGAGAGAGTACCCTTTTCGGCGATTCCTTCTGCGATCTTTCTGCACTTCTCCCCGGAGCCTTCTTCATCCCCAGGCAAGCCACAACCACCATTTGCATGCTAGCCATGCAGAAGCATTGGTTTTCAACTTGAATCTTTAATAACGGTTTTATTGTTTTGCTACTACTGTCGTTATTTCGGTTATGCTTATGGATCGGTGTTTACCGTCATGCTATGTTTTCTTGCACTCTGTTATTATGTTCTTCATGCTAGTATTACTTTGATATTGGCAATGTATGGTAGTAGTACAGGTTGGTGATGGTCTTCGGTGCATGACTATTGTCTGTTCCGAGTACCGCCGTTATGCATGTTTCTTTGCATCCAGTTGATTAAATACTTGCATGGTAGTTTTATCGTTATGTTATTGCATGATATTTATTATTGATGCTAGTGGTCATGTCATGCTTTGGGTAGTGTGCTAGTTGTGATATTCATGCTCGGCAGTATGCCATGCTCATCTGGATAAATGATTAAATGTTGTTGTTATGCTCATTGATTATGTTGCACCCCCATGCTTATGTTTGATATCATGTTCATGCATTGTAGTTGCATCCTGTTATTTTATCATGGCTCAGCATATTGCATTCAAGTTTAACCGGATTAAATTGAACTTGAACAATTGTTGGCTGAACCATGGTGCCACCATATCGATCTGACCAGTGCAACCACGCTTACCCTATGGGGGGGTCCTAACTGGGTCTATTGTCATGCCTCTCACCGGTGCCTCCCGCGAGGGAAGGTTATGCGCGGGAGCTACCCTGATCAGGTAGGACGGCATAAGCCTTGTGTGCCCGTTGTTGAGTATGGATCCTTGTCCCCGTTTGGGACCGTTTTGCCACGACAGTGGCCGTTTGTGCCTTTGGTAGGCACGGGGCCACCCAGGACTTAGCCCAAAGGGGAGTTCGTCGGAGTGGCCGGGACGGTGTCATGGCAGTAGGACGGTTTTTTTCAAAACGCTTTGGTCCACCCGAATGGGAGTGCGAGGCCAGGGTTCCGTGGTGTGGGTATAGTGTGCTAACCTCTGCAGAGTGTGTGTGTTAACTCTATCGATAGCCGCGCCAGCGGATAAGGGCCCAGTTCGTAGTTGGTCACACTGTGGGTCAACAGTAATAATAATGTGCTTAATAACAACCCCGGTTCGATGATGAAAGAAGTTGGTTGATATTTATGTGGTCATAAGAGGATCATGGTGATATCGTGAATACCGACTTGTTGGATATTTGTGGTGTAATGCGAGAGTCAAGGGTAAAGGTCAAGCTCCTTGTGGTCATAAATGACTACTACGGTATTGTTAATACCAAGCTTGATTGTATCCTGAGATGATCGTGTGATATCCATGATGGTAAGTTTGTACAGGTGATGGTTACGAGGTAACCCGAGCAGAGTAAGTTGGTGCATGATAGTTTCATCATGTTCATATGGTCATGCCATGCTCATATTGTTCTAGTTGTATCATCATGTTCATGCTATGGTCGATCTGATAGAATCATGTTGATCCTTGTTAACCTGTAATTGCCATGCTGATGTCTGTCTTGATTGCTTTGGTTGTTGTGTGCTTGCAAGTACATTCAATGTACTGAGCTGGCGTGTCATGCCAGTTTGCAGGTCATGCCTGATATGATTGCTTGTTTGCCGTGGATTCCTTGTTTGCGAGCTAGGATAAGCGTTCCAGCCAGAGTCCCTGTGGAGTGGAGTTCACCACCGCCGTCGTTGTTCCGCTGCCAGTAGTCATTCCGCTGCGTCGAGTTGTTCTACTGCTTGCATAGAGCAACCGTGGCAGGCGTAGTGTCGCCGTGCCGATGTAATCCCCTTGTACCCATATAGATTGTAATAAAGAGCTGGTTTGTTCTATGCTAAGCAGTGCCGTATTCCAGAAGACTTCTCCTCGATCTCTGGGCTGGAATAAGGGGCGTTCCGGTTTCTCTAAGCCGGGGTGCCACAGGCTTGGTATCAGAGCAGGTCTGGCTGTAGGATGCCCTAGCCCGCGCGAACGTTAGAATGGTGTAGTATAGAGCCCTGTTGGTTTGTTGCACTTGATTGCTGCATTTGTTTGTTGCATAGCATGCATATAGATTATTATCTTGTCACTAATGATTAATCTTGTGAGTGTAGGTGGTACCGGTTTCGGTCCACTACCTGCACCCTCTTTCTTTGCATGCCTGCTCTTCGGTGTTTGGCGTCATCTCTGTCCCAGCAGAGTGATGCCTTGGTACCGAGTGTTCCAGACACCATTTGCGGGAGTTATGCTCAGGTATCGCTTCAATATCTTTCTGCCACCCACCTGTATTATTTCGGTGATAGCCATGCTTCTACCCCGAATCCTGCCTTCCATCTTGCCATTCTAGCAACCCTTGCTGATCTTTGCTATCAGAAAAAGGGCAATGCCAGCAAGCCCAGTCTTCCACCGCTAGCTTATCCAGTCATCCATTCTTTGGACATGTATGGTTCCCCTTCGTACGCTTGATGATGACGTGGTCGTGACCTTGTGTCTCGCTACTTGATCACCAAGTCCGTTCTCGCCCCATATCCATCTGGTTGCAACCGGTGTTTAGCCAGCGCTTGGTGTAGCCTTGGTTACGCCAACTCTTTCCACACACAGACTCACTTTCGTGCACACCGCCACAACATATTAGACCGTAGTACCAGAGCTTTAGCGACAATTGTGTGTTTAGGTGTGCATGCATATTATTGTGTGAGTAGCAGTAATATGCGATGTTGCTTGATTATTTATATTATTTGTATGCTTGTGTGTTTGTTTTGTTGTTTTTGTCGTTTCTTTTGCTTCTTTATTTGGGCCTTCGGTGTGGCATTATTGTCCCCTCATTAAAGTTGCTCGTCAACCAACACCGAACGTGAAGAATCAGCAAGGAATTCAAATATTTGGAAGCTCAGATAAACGGAATGAAGTTATCAGCAGACTGCAATGAAATTTGGAATATCTCGTCTGAATGGAAACGAATCCTGGATGGACTGTCAGTATCAAGTTTGCATCAGTATGGAATTCTCAGCCGACTGCATTGAGATCTGGGGATATCTGATCGTGATACGGATAATCAAGTTTGCCTCAGTGTGCACTCCTCATGGCAGCAATGATCAGATCAGCAAGAAGATAAGCTATGTGCAAGACCAACAGTGCAGTTTCAGTCAAAGGTATGGTTCAGATGAAAGGATTGATTCTTCATTGAGGATGATTCTGAAACATGATATGCCTGGAAGAAAGCAAGGATGTGCCATATACTCAGAAAGGAGGTTAGTCCAGCAATTCCTGTTTCAGCACAAAACCCAGTCTTCCTCAGCAAGATACTCTCGATGGTTTTTAGCATAAGCCAACCAATCGTCCTCAGTACGGCACTGGTGCAAGATAGTACATTATGAATTGACAGCAGATGTCAGAATCAGATCCGCAACAGTTGCTCAGAAGCAAGAATCAGTCAGAACACAAGTCTGCCTCGGGAATCGGATTCTCAGATATATGTGAAGGAAGCCAGATATACACCTTAGTGTGACAAAGGACTATGAAGATTGACGACAACACTGAGCTCTGTACAAGCACCGGTGAACCTGGAATATGATCCTGATGAGCCCTTGTCTTCTTTTCTCTAGTAACGGCACCACACCTGTGTTCTGAGCCATTTTTGGTCGTCCAGGGTGGATGCCGACTTTATATTTCTCTATTCAACAACTGTCACGAGTTCTGAGCTGCTTTCCGGCCGTCTCGTACAACTGTTGACACTACTGGAATCAGCTTCTCTGCCGTCCGCCATGGCGGACGGCAAAGGCATAGATCACGGACGACAAACTGTCCGGATGAACGCCTGCCAGCAACGGCCTTCTTTGCCGTCCGCTTCTTAGAAACGGACAACAAATGATTACGTTGTCCGCCATCCGAGGCCAGCAGACGGCAAAGACAGAGGACGGCAGTGCGGTGGCGTGAGAGTCATTAGGGGGTTAACGGCGCTCTTTGCCGTCTGCCAGCGGACGTCAAAGAGTCAAAGATCTTTGCCGTCTGCTGACGGACGGCAAAGAGCCCAGCTAGGCAGCACTGGGAAGCTGCCACGTGTCCAGGTATGTCGTCCGCCAGCAGACGGCAAAGAGGTTTGAATCTTTGCCGTCTGCTGGCAGACGACATAGCTGGTCACTTTGCCGTCTGCCAGCAGACGGCAAAATGACCAAATAGGCAGCCAGTGTTCCCAGTTTGAACAGGTGACTGCCACGTGTCCTCTTTGCCGTCTGCTAGCGGACGGCAAAGCTCTTTGCCGTTTGCTAGCTGACGGCAAAGAGGCTATATATCCCCTGTTTTTATTTAAATCCCATTAATTAGACATGGTTTCAGACACAGATATACATGCATACATATCCAACATATCCAACAGCATGTCCAACAACATATTTCATCTAATCCAACAACATAGTTCAACAAAGTCCAACATATCCATATATACATAACTAGAAACTAGTTTCCAACAACAGATCCATATAGACATACATATCCAAACAAGTTTTCATAAACAACAAAGAAGCACCAGAAGAATAGTACACTCCATGAATCCAAATTTCCTCATGTAAAGAAAATCTGCAAATTGGGAAAGATGAAAGTTAGAAGAAGAAGAAGAAGACTAGTTAGAAGAAGAAGAAGAAGACTAGTTAGAAGAAGAAGAAGATTTTTTTCTTCTCTTTCTTTTTCTCCTCTCCTCTTCTTTATCTTCTTCTTCTAACTAAGGTAGGTAAAAATGTCATTTTATTGCTAAGCTAGGTAAAAATGCTAAGTGTAGGTCATTTTAGAGCTAAGGTAGGTAAATAGGTCATTTTGGAGCTTAGTAAGGTTATTATGTCATTTTCGAGGAAAATAAGCTAAGTCTATATCATTTTGGAGCTAACAAAGATTATCATGCCATTTTTTTACCTAAGTATGCTAAGTATGTCATAAATGAACTGAATAAGCTAAGTATAGCTTATTTTTATCTAACTTAAGTAATTATGCCATTTAGGAGGAAAATAAGCTAAGTATCCATTTGTAAAGCAAAACACTAGAGAAAACTTACCCTCATCACAACAAATGTGATGAAGATCGCAACTAAGGTAACAATTGATCCAACGACATAATGATACCAAGCCTCATTATCAATGGCATATTTTCTAATCTTCTTAAGCTTTAGGCGCATTGGATCCATCTTCAAGCGCATTGCATCCATCTTCATCTTGTGATCATCGATGGCATCGGCAACATACAACTCCAATGTCATCTTCTCTTCTTCAATTCTTTTAATTTTTTCTTTCAAATACTCATTTTATTTTTCAACTAAATTTAACTTCTCGACAAGAGGGCCCGTTTCAAATTTCGGTTCACATACCTCCTAGATTAAAATATCTCTATGTCAACTTGATGGCCATAATTGTCATAAATGCGAAATGCAACAAATAGTTATGAAAGAGAATTTACCACATCTGAATCATAAAGCGGGCGAGGGCCGACCGGGACGGAAATCAAGACCATGGCACTGTATAAGAAACAATCATACAAATTAACAAAATTATAAATACCAACTATATAAATCATACAATCATACAAATAACTATATAAATCGAGTACAACATAAAAATTTGAATACCTAATAATCATTATCGGTAATGATGTGCTCGTCATCATCATTAATAAAAGGATCATCATCATCACTATCGGTAATGACGTGCTCATCATCATCATTAATAAATGCATCATCATGTGGAAGGCCACCTTTACATAATCGTTCAAGCATTGACAGGTC
This sequence comes from Triticum aestivum, assembly GCF_018294505.1. Taxonomy (NCBI): domain Eukaryota; kingdom Viridiplantae; phylum Streptophyta; class Magnoliopsida; order Poales; family Poaceae; genus Triticum; species Triticum aestivum. The sequence goes on along the minus strand of NC_057796.1, from coordinate 331,542,323 downwards.
ATCTGCAGCAGTAACTTCTTCTTCTTCCGGCTCTTCTTGTTCCGGCTCAGGGGTGAAATCGGATTCACTATCGTTGTCTACTTCAATGTTCTGGGGTGGTGTAGAGCGGTTCTTGAAACGTTTTTTGGAAAGACGTGTTTCTTGGAAGAATTCTCCTTCGTCATATGTGTCTTGGTTAATGTGAGGTTCATAATCCTTTTCATTGGGGGGAGGTGGTCTAACACGTGGCGGCACTTCATAAACGACGTCCCAACCACTGAGATTTGGATCACTTTGACAGGCCCACGGTAGATAGAAAACTTGGGTTGCCTGTTGAGCCGTAATATAGACATCGGGAACATCCAAATGGGTGCTTTGTTTGATTTCGACCAGCCCTATATGTTCATGAGTCCTTCTAGTCTCCCTCGGCTGGAACCAATAACATCTGAAGACTATGACGTTTGGTGGGTTTTCACCATAGAATTCAAGTTTATAAATTGCTTCAACTCTTCCATAATACTTGATACCTCCTTCGCCGATAGCTGAGACACAACAATTTGTAGACTTTCGGTCGGCCATAGATAGCTCTTTGCCATAGGTACGAAAGCGATACCCGTTGATGTCGTATTTGTCAAATGAACGGACCTTATAGTCAAAATCATTAGCTACTTGTCTCAATTCGACATCCATAATCTTTGAATTAGCCTACACGTTTAATACGAAAGGGTTGTTGCATTAGTCGCATATTAGCCAAAGAAAAGAAAGGGTCTAATGGAAATTACCGTTTTTTGAACCAAGAGATGAAACCGGGATGTTCGGCTCCTTGTTTTGCCAGAAGCTCATACTCTTTGACGGAATCCTTTTGGATCACTGCTTCATACGAGAATATGGCGACGTATCGACTGCATCCAATATCCAGGAATAAGAGAAGTTCAAAGGAATCAGAAGTTGTGAAACAATGTACTGAGATCTTACTCGATGTACGGCCGCACTTCTGTTAGGTTGTTGAAGAGATATAGCGAAATGGTCCGCCATTCTTCAACATCCAACCTTACTGGTTTCCAACCACTGGCTGGTGCGAGATTCCCTTTGAATAGGCTGAGGTTGGATTGACCCTTTTGAGGTTCATCAGCATTGTACCGAGGCTTCGGATTATGCAAATGACGATTTTTGGCTTCGTAGTGTGATGAATGCCTCCGCCATCGATGCTTCTATTCTATGTTTCTTTTTACATTTTGCTCGAAGCGTCTTCTGCATCCTCTTAGTTGAGTAGCACCAATGATTTTGCACGCCCCCCCAATCGTGCCTCGATCGGGAGATGCAAAATCAATTGTTGCATTGGATTAAAGAAGCTTGGCGGAAAGATCTTCTCTAACTTGCAGATCAACTCCGGTGCGAACTGTTCCATTTCTTCTAGGAGGCCAGGCGATAGTTCTTTCGCACAAAGAACATGGAAGAAATAGCTCAGCTCTGCCAGTACTAGCCATTCAACCTCAGGGATGAAGCCATGCAACATCACCGGCATTATCCGCTCAATCCATATGTGCCAATCATGACTTTTTAGGCCAAATATTTTCAATTTTTGAAGATTCGCTCCCCTCTTTAGATTTGCTGCATACCCATCGGTGAACATCAACTGCATTTTTACCCACAAAATAATTTCCTTCATAGCCGGCCTTCCAAGATTGAACCATGCCTTTCGCTTCGTCCAGTTCCCCTTTCCTTTCGGTTCTTTCATGTTTTGTAAGGGTCTATCACATAGCTCCTCTTGATCGACTCTAGCCTTAATATTATCCTTTGATTTCCCCTCTATGCCGAACAATGTACCAAAAATGGCTTCGGCGATATTCTTTTTAGTGTGCATCACGTCGATGTTGTGTGGGCAAAGGAGGTCTTTGAAGTAAGGCAGATCCTAGAAGCATGTCTTGCAAGTCCAGGCGTGTTCCTTATTATACCCCTTGAAATACCCTGGACGCTCTGGATTTCGCTCGAGAGCGTTTAACTGATCTAGGGTCCGTTGGCCTGTCAACGCAGGTGGTGCAGAGTGTTTGACAACTCTACCTTTGATGAAGTTCTTGTTGTCTTTCCTGAACTTATGGCCAGGATGTAGAAATGGTCTATGCAAGTCGAAGCAACTAGACTTGTGCCCTGTCGTCAGCCAATGAAACTCAAGAGCTCCCTTGCATGTGGGGCATGGGAACCTTCCATGCACACACCAGCCAACGAATAGCGCATACGCCGACAAGTCATGCGTCGAGTGCATGTACCAGGCACGCATTATGAAGTTCTGTTTGCTAAAGGCGTCGTATGTCTTGAACCCATTATCCCAAGCTTCTTGCAATTCGTCCTTAAGCGGCTGCATGTACACATTCATATTCTTCCCCGGATAGTTGGGCCCTGGAAGTATCAACGTCAGGAAATGTTCTTTCTTTGCATAATCTGCCCAGGGGGGGGGGCAGATTGAGTGGAATGACAAACACGGGCCAACAGCTGTATGGGGTTGCCATCTGACCAAACACACTGGACCCATCTGTGCTGACGGCGACTCGAGGATGCCTTGGATCTGCCCTTTTTTCCTTATGTAATGCATCGAAGCGCTTCCACGCTTCACCATCCGATGTGTGCACCATCATCACATTCCCATCTGCACCTAGTTCGGTTCTTTTGCCCATTTTGTGCCATGTCATCTGTCTGGCCGTCTCTTCAACCATGAAAAGACGTTGAAGTCTTGGTACGATTGGCATATATCGAAGAACATTAACGGGTATTTTGGTCTGCGTCTTCTCACCCATACCGTTGTCTACCACAACATACCTGGAAGAACTACAAATGGGACAATAGTTCAAGTCCTCATACTGAAGCCTAAATAAGACCCATCCTTTCTCACAGGCATGTATCTTCACATAGGGCATCTTAAGAACACGGAGGATTTTGTCTGACTGGTACAGGTTTGGAGGTAGCACATGGCTTTGGGTAGAAATCGTCCGAATACTGTCATCATCGCGTTGTAGCATTCTCTGCCCAAGTTGAATTGAGCCTTCAAAGCCATTATTTGTGAGATGGCATCCAGCTGACAAAGCTCAGTGTGCTTGTGGAGAGGACATTTTGAGGACTCCAACATTTCAGTGAAGGCCTTTGCAGATTCCTCCATCTCCTCGTCCGAGTCCCGAGCATCATCAAAGTCTTGCACCATGTCTGCGGTCCCGGTACCATGCTTGTCGGTGCGACGATGAACCTCGGCTCTGGCACGTTGGGCAGACTCACCATGTAATGTCCAGACCGTGTAACCAAGCGTAAAACCAAACTTCTGCAGGTCTTTACTCATTTCAAGCTCGTCCCTCTTTTTATAGTTGTCGCAACAGGCACAGGGGCACCAGCTAAATTCCTGGCCATTTGCAAATGCGGCTCTAACAAACCCCTTGGTTTTTGTTAACCATTCCTCGGTCCAAACTTTCTGACTAGTGTAACCGGTGTACATCCATGCACGATCACTCATATTGACTTCCTACTGCACACACAAGAAATATATACATAATTAAGCAAATCATATCTATCAATTAATGGAGTTTGTTAGTTTTATTACGTCCATGCAACCTACATGCTAATAGGTAAAGATAGGTCCTAATCCCACCCGAGTATGTGTAGATCAGGTTCGTTTTCCCATGCTCTGCTCCGGATCCGACGCAAAATTTTGGCAGCACCTCCCCGTTGTTCTCCTGATACACGTCTCGGCAATAAGTAGAGAGGATGTGTACCCGAAGAACAACAAGGAGGCACTGATGAAATTCTGCATCGGATCCGGAGCTGAGCATATGGGAAAACGAACCCAATCTACACATACTCGGGCTGTCCATGGATAACCTTGGACAGTTCGAAAGAATCACAATTATAAATATGCATATGCATGCATATTTATAGATGTAACCCTTTCGAACGGGAGACACATAGTTGTTACGCATACTGATGATTGACACCTATAGCTAGCAAGTTTCATCGGCACGAAGACCGGAACAGAGCAAATGAAGGGGGGAGGAGATGTCATTTGTGCTTACCAACGAACGCAGGGGCAAAGCTCATCGAACACCAGACCCTCATAGCGACGAAATAACTGCACATTTAAATCAATAGATGAATAACATAGCAAGTATTCGACACCGAAGGCCACATGTACCTCGCACTGACGATACTTGCTATTTACGGTACCATCGACACCGAGGAACCCTCTAACCCGCTAGTCCCCGGGTAAACTAAATAGCAACTACCATCGGTGAAAGGTACATGAGGCGGTCGTCGTTGAACACTAGATCCACATCCGACAAGTGAAGCTGGCGCCCGGCGTCCCGCAACAATAGTTCTGGTGGCCGATGACGGTCGAACACCTTGGCGAATTTGTCTGGCAGCCTCTGCGATGAGGATTAAAGCCAAGTTTTGAAATTTCAAACAACCAAACCGACTTGAGTTAGTTTGGGTGTTTCAAGTTTCAACACTTAGCTTTCAATCGTCATCTCTGAGGCTGCCAGACAAATTTGCAATGGTGTTCGACCACCATCTACGCCGAGAACTGTTGCTGCTGGACCCAGGACCCCTGTGTCACTTGTGGGACGTGGATGTAGTATTCGACACCGACGGCCACATGTACCTCGCACTGACGATACTTGCTATTTAGGGTACCATCGACACCGAGGAACCCTCTTTTTCTTCTTCTTCTTCTTTCTCTTTTTCCCTTTCTTCTTCTTCTTCTTCTTCTTCTTCTTCTTCTTCTTCTTCTTCTTCTTCTTCTTCTTCTTCTTCTTCTTCTTCTTAAACCTAGCACTAACCTAAAACAAAACATGAAAAAACTACACATAAACCTAGAACTAACCTAAACCTAAAAACTCAAAACTACACCTAAACCTAGCACTAACCTAAACCTAAAAACTCAAAACTACACCTAATTAAACCTAGCACTAACCTAAAACAAATCAAGAAAATAGAGAACAAAAAAACAAGAAAAAAAGAAAAAATTACCTCGGGGAGGAGGACGGCAGCGGGGCGGGGCGGCGCACGGACCTCTGGGAGGGGTCCGGCACCGAGGCGGCCCGGCGCAGGCCACTCCGATGACGGGGCGGCGGGGCGACGGGGCGGGGATGGCGGCGGCGGCGACAGAGGAGAGAGGCGGGCGCACAGGAGGGAGAGAGAGAAAGAGAGAGAGAGGGGGGAGACGGCTCGGCCCGTTAAGTGGGCCTTCTTTGCCGTCTGTTAGCAGACGACAACGAGGGCCACCGTTAGGGCTGGCCCACGTCTCCTCTTTGCCGTCCGCAAGCAGACGGCAAAGGACTAACATTGCCATCCGCCAGCAGACGGCAAAGTAATCACCTCTTTTGTCGTCCGCTAGCGGACGGCAAAGAGTCTGACCTAGCCACGCCGTGCCCTGTGGGGCCCACCTGTCTCTTTGCCGTCTGCCTTCTAGCTCTTTGCCGTCAGCTGGCCGACGTCAAAGAAGCAGCTGACGGAAAATAGCATTTTTGCCATCTGCACTTTCTTTGCCGTCCGTGTTGTGGAAGCGGACGGCAAAGAGCCTCTTTGCCGTCAGCTGGCAGACGGAAAGACCTGGCGGACGACAAAATGCCAGATTCCAGTAGTGTGAGTTTCTTTTTGTGACAATGGCCCTATGCTTTTGGCTACTTTTCGGCTATCTTAGGGAGCTGCCACTTTCTTCTTATCAACACTGTCTCATGCTCTGAGCTACTTTTCGGCCGTCTTGAGCCGTGGTTGAGCTATTTCAGTGATGTCCCAGATCTGAGTTGTAAAGACCGTTCTGGTGGCTACTGATTTATTTGCCGATTTCTTGCAAGGGTTCAGATGATCATTTTCCTATGGTTAAAACTTGAGAGACGATGAACCTGCAATGGGAATGATGCTACCATGTTAGGAGATGAGGATAAAAGTACGTCTGTCAGAATATTGCAACCGACAGAACCTATGGTCACACGAAGAAGCAATATGACCCCTCTCCTTCACCCAAGGATCCAGGCAAGGAAAACAGTAATGAAGGAGCCAGACTGATAATTTTTGCATGATTCACATGGTGCAGATACCTCGGACAGTCTAATTCAGTATCGACCGCCATGGATATTCACTTAAGGGGTCTACTCAATTCCGAACCAACGTCAGTCAGGATGAGTCAGAAATTCCTGCGATAAGTCAGAATTTGTCAGGAAAAATGGTTATGCCTCAACTCACTGTTTGGAACCCGAAGGACCTACATTTAGTGGAGAAACCCAATGCAAGGAGTCAGAGCTTGGGTATGCATCAGGAAAAATCAGATCACCAGTTCATGGACAGTTGTCAGTACAGACACAGCAATCGGAAATCACTCTCGGATTTGTGAGACAGGCATATATTTCAGTCATGGTAATCTCAGATAAATAAGCGGATATGAATAGAATTGGAGCCAGTATAAGCAGGAAAATGTGAGGTAAGATCTATCAGGATATGGATACAGTGAAGCCAACCACCCCAGAACTAGTCAGGCAAGTCAGATGAAGAATTTGATGGGAACAATCAATAAAGGAAAAAAAGGATACCCGAGTTGGAAACGGTTTCCTTAAGTCAGTATATGCATACTTGTTCCCTGAGCAACCAAATCTCCAGGACGAGATTTCTTTAAGGGGGGAAGGTTTGTCACAGCCTGATTTTTGGCCCTTTCTTTTTCTTTTGTTTTTCTGAGATTTTTGCTTGAGTTTTCTTTTTCCGTGGCTTTGTGGTCTGGAAACATAAGAAGATGACCCCTTCTTTGCTTCCAGAGTGGCTTGTCAACCTCAAATCCTTCCATAGACCTTTCCATTTTCGTCCTAGCCCAAATCCCAATATTCTTTTTATTGGGAATATTCCTTTTCTATTAAAGGAATGACCCTAATTGCCCTAGGTTGTGAAGCAACCTATATTTCCATCACTCCTAAAATTCCAAAATAATTCTCATAAATTGTTTGGATCATATCTTTCTCTAATATGGAAAAATATTTCATTGGCCATGTTTCCCATCATCCTCAAATAATTCTTTTCCTATTCTGTCCTGAATGGCAGATTGTGAAGCAAGTGCCATTTATCTTTGCCCAATTGACTCCAAACTCCTTGGACACCTTTTCCTGTCCAAATAATTTCCTCATGACAAATTTCAACTTAATTTGCCTAGTAAATATTCCTGAGCAATTTTTCAAAGTTCCTGTCTAAGGGAATTGGTTGTGAAGGAAGTACTAGCTAGGTTAATCCAATTGAGTTAAATTTTTGCATGATCTTTCATATCATCAATTAAAAGCTCTCCACAAGATTTGAGCTCATGCAATGCATCCATGTGAGCACAGCTTCAAATCTTTGGTTCTGTCCAAATTTTCAGTTAGTGAAGCAAGTATATTTTATCTTGCTCCATTATGGCTGTAAATTTTCCTAGGCCTTCTCTTATTCATATATCCTATCTCCACCCAATTTGGGCATATTTCATCTAGCAATTTTCCCTCTAGAATTTTTGCAAGTTTCTGGTTAGTGGAAATGCTTGTGAAGCAAGTACCATTTTGGTTTATCCAATATGTATGAAACCTTTTGCAGCATCTTCATATGACCAAATAACTCAGCCTTGCCAAATTTCAGCTCAAGTGGCTTCTCCATTTGAGTGCACCATCATGATCTTCATTCTGGAACAGATTACTCAGTTGTGAAGCAACTATGATTTATCTTGGTCCAATTATCCTCAAACTTTCCAGGATCGTAGTCCTTCCTATCCTAATCATCCCAGACAACCCCATTTGACCCAATCAAGTTCCTGTTGATCAGCAGTGCTTGGCCAAGTTTGATGCAGCAAACTTCAGGCGACCAATCACTCCTCTCCTTGGCTCCTTTTGTCGATCCATCAACTCCCTCGGCCTCCATTACGCAGGGACTAGTCACTAGACAACTCGCTGCAGCATCTCGCGTCCCCTCCTTGCCGGTCACAGTGCTGACCGCGTCGTTCGCACACGCTCTGGACGCAGCAAACGCGCTCTGGCTCCATCTTGGCGCTGTGCTCGTCCGTTCTCCCCTCGTCTCGACCCGCAGCCTTGTCCAGTAGCCTCCTCATGATCGACTGCGTCGCCCTGAGCCCTTGCCCCCTCCGTCTTCTTCTCCGATGAGCCGTTCCCCTCGCCGCACTATGCGCGCGCTGTTGCCGACCGTCGTCTTCTCCTCTGTTGGCTTCTTCCTCCCTTGTCCCCGAGCTCCGGTCGTCTCCGTGACCCCTGGCGCTCGTCCGCGTCTCCCCTCGTCGTCTTGCCGCCCCTCCCCGTGACCCTTGGCCGCGCGTGCCCATCGCCGGAGCGCGGACACGTAGCCGCGCGCATGCCACCTCACCCCCTCGCTGCCCCGGCTATCTAAGCCTACCCCGAGGTGCCCTGACCTCACCAGCGGCCTCACCCCACTCCACTAGCCCCGTGCAGGCACTAGCCCGACCTCGAGCATCTCTCCCCGACCCCCACGGTCGCCATTGCCGCCAGCGACCTCCTCCCAAATTAGCGCCAACCCGAGCCCTTCTCGTCCTTCTTCCACCTCCAGTAGACCACCTAGAACACCCTGAGCCTCCCCAACTATTCTCTTTCTTCTGGGGTGGCGATTTGCCATGATTTCCGTCAACGTCCGAAGCCGCCGTCCGCCGTGGTCGCGGCCCCGCTCGTCTCCATGTTCTCCGGCTAGCGTACTGCCCCAGGCGTGTGCGCCTCTCCGTGCAGCTCATTTTGGTGGGTCGGGCGCCGCCAGAGATGGCAGGAGCCGGCCGGACGAGCTCCCGCACCGGCGACCTCCCGATGGACCACGGGCGGGCACGGGCGAGACGAAGACGAAGACGACCTTGCCCCTGGGCCCCGCCTGTTGGCCTCTCCGCGCTGACCGGGCCGGCCCGCTGACGTGGTTAAGTGGAGGCGTACTCCAGAGAGTACGTCTTCGCTTAACGAAAACGTATTCAGCTTCTTCATCGGGCAAAATTACGTTTTCTCCGCAGGGAAGCGTATTCCCTGAAAGGCGCGTTCTGTTTTTCCTGTTAAGGGCCTGTTTGTGATGATTTTCATTACAGATAGGTCCCTGGCAGAAAAACTATCGTATCTTTTCACTCGTAACTCCGAATGAGGTGAATCCAACGCCCACTTCTTTGTTTCGTCGAGCCCGTTCCAATGGAACCATTTTCAATATGTTTTGACATTTTGAAAATGACCATTTTGCCCTTACGCTAAATCAGCCCCCTCCGAGAGAGTACCCTTTCCGGCGATTCCTTCCGTGATCTTTCTGCACTTCTCCCCGGAGCCTTCTTCATCCCTAGGCAAGCCACAACCACCATTTGCATGATAGCCATGCAGAAGCATTGGTTTTCAACTTGAATCTTTAATAACGGTTTTATTGTTTTTGCTACTGCTGTCATTATTTCGGTTATGCTTATGGATTGGTGTTTACCGTCATGCTATGTTTTCTTGCACTCTGTTATTATGTTCTTCATGCTAGTATTACTTTGATATTGGCAATGTTTGGTAGTAGTATAGATTGGTGATGGTCTTCGGTGCATGACTATTGTCTGTTCCGAGTACCGCCGTTATGCATGTTTCTTTGCATCCAGTTGATTAAATACTTGCATGGTACTTTTATCGTTATGTTATTGCATGATATTTATTATTGATGCTAGTGGTCATGTCATGCTTTGGGTAGTGTGCTAGTTGTGATATTCATGCTCGACAGTATGCCATGCTCATCTGGATAAATGATTAAATGTTGTTGTTATGATCGTTGATTATGTTGCACCCCCATGCTTATGTTTGATATCATGTTCATGCATTGTAGTTGCATCCTGTTATTTTATCATGGCTCAGCATATTGCATTCGAGTTTAACTGGATTAAATTGAAATTGAACAACTGTTGGCTGAGTCATGGTGCCACCATATCGATCTGACCAGTGCAACCACGCTTACCCTATGGGGGGGGGTCCTAACTGGGTCTATTGTCATGCCTCTCACAGGTGCCTCCCACGAGGGAAGGTTATGCTCGGGTGCTACCCTGATCAGGTAGGACGGCATAAGCCTTGTGTGCCCGTTGTTGAGTATGGATCCTTGTCCCCGTTTGGGACCGTTTTGCCACGACGGTGGCCGTTGGTGCCTTTGGTAGGCACGGGGCCACCCAGGACTTAGCCCAAAGGGGAGTTGGTCGGAGTGGCCGGGAGGGTGTCATGGCAGTAGGACGGTTTTGTCAGAACACTTTGGTCCACCCGAATGGGAGTGCGAGGCTAGGGTTCCGTGGTGTGGGTATAGTGTGCTAACCTCTGCAGAGAGTGTGTGTGTTAAATCTATCGATACCCGCGCCCGCGGATAAGGGCCCAGTTCGTAGTTGGTCACACTGTGGGTCAATAGTAATAATAATGTGCTTAATAACAACCCTGGTTCGATGATGAAAGAAGTTGGTTGATATTTATGTGATCGTAAGTGGATCACTGTGATATCGTGAATACCGACTTGTTGGATATTTGTGGTGTAATGCGAGAGTCAAGGGTAAAGGTCAAGCTCCTTGTGGTCATAAATGACTACTACGGTATTGTTAATACCAAGCTTGATTGGATCCTGAGATGATCGTGTGATATCCGTGATGGTAAGTTTGTACAGGTGATGGTTACGAGGTAACCCGAGCAGAGTAAGTTGGTGCAAGATAGTTTCATCATGTTGCATGCTAGTTTTATCATGTTCATATGTTCATGCCATGCTCGTATTGTTCTAGTTGTATCATCATGTTCATGCTATGGTTGATCTGATAGAACCATGTTAATCCTTGTTAACCTGTAATTGCCATGCTGATGTCTGTCTTGATTGCTTTGGTTGCTGTGAGCTTGCAAGTACATTCAATGTACTGACCTGGCATGTCTTGCCAGTTTGCAGGTCATGCCGGATATGATTGCTTGTTTGCCGTGGATTCCTTGTTTGCGAGCTAGGATAAGCGTTCCAGCCAGAGTCCCTGCAGAGTGGAGTTCACCACTGCCATCGTTGTTCCGCTGCCAGTAGTCATTTCGCTGCGTCGAGTTGTTCTGCTGCTTGCATAGAGCAACCATGGCAGGCGTAGTGTCGCCGTGCCGATGTAATCCCCTTGTACCCATATTGATTGTAATAAAGAGCTGGTTTGTTCTATGCTAAGCATTGCAGTATTCTAGAAGACTTCTCCTTGATTCTGGGCTGGAATACGGAGCGTTCCGGATTCTCTGAGCCGGGGTGCCACAGCCGTGGAGTGTGATTGATGGTGGAGGGGGAGTAAACCTTTACTTTTATCGCTTGGGAACCGCCACTAGCGTGCTTAGCATGGAAGATGTTGATAACTGATGGTCGTGAAGTAAATGAGAAGGGTGCATGTCCCAAAATAATCATTTACTTCTGTTTTAAAAATCGAGCTCTAGCACCTTTACAAATCACTGCTTCCCTTTGCGAAGGGACTATCTATTTACTTTTATGTTGTGTCACCACCTTCTTAAACAAGCGCCAGAAACTGAGTAGAGCACAGTTGTCATGATTTATGCATTGTGTGTAGCTAATGTTGGGTGCATCATGACTGGATCTTTTCTACCATGAATTACAATGTTTAGTCACTGCTTGAACTTCGGAGGTGCTCTGCATTTATGTTTTGCGGTCTCATAAAGGGCTAGCGAGATACAACTATTGTCATATTATATCATGGTTGTTTTGACAACGTGTTGCCGTTTGAGATATCTTATTATTGCTCGCTAGCTGATTATGTCATTGATATGAATCATTATAATCTTTAAGAGTTATTGTCGACATGGTTAGTTATAATGTTGGCTGAAAACCTGGGTGCTGTTTAAGCTTATTTATGCAAACAAGAGCAAAAGAGTTCGTAAAAGTTTTTCTTTCTCACTTTCAGTTTATCAACTGAATTGCTTGAGGACAAGCAAAGGTTTAAGCTTGAGGGAGTTGATACATCTCCAATGTATCTACTTTTTCTCACGCTTTTCCTCTTGTTTTGGACTCTAATTTGCATGATTTGAATGAAACTAAACCCGGACTGACGCTGTTTTCAGCAGAACTACCATGGTGTTATTTTTGTGCAAAAATAAAAGTTCTCAGAATGGAACGAAACTTTGCGAGGATTTTTCATATCAATAATAAGAATTTCTGGAGCCAAGACCTGTCGGAGAGGGGCACCTGGGTGGGGACAACCCACCAGGGCGCGCCCCCCTCTCCTGGCGCGCCCAGGTGGGTTGTACCCACCTGGTGGCCCCGCCGACGACCCCCCTGGTGTACCCAACTTGGGGACATGCACGTGGAATTCAAGAAGTCAAGTCTCCCCAACAAAGCAAAGAAACCTAAGGTCCAGTTTATCCCTGATACGTCTCCAACGTATCTACTTTTTCTCACGCTGTTCCTCTTGTTTTGGACTCTAATTTACATGATTTGGATGAAACCAACCCCAGGCTCACGCTGTTTTCAGCAGAACTACCATGGTGTTGTTTTTGTGGAGAAATAAAAGTTCTCGGAATGGAACGAAACTTTGTGAGGATTTTTATATAATAAAAGAGAATTTCTGGAGCCAAGATCCACCGGAGAGGGGCCCCTGGGTGGGCAGAACCCACCAGAGCGCGCCCCCCTCTCCTGGCGCACCCAGGTGGGTTGTACCCACCTGGTGGCCCCGCAGACGACCCCCCTGATACTATAAGATCACATATTTCCAGAAAAAATCAGGGAGAAAGAATTATCGCGATCCACGAGCCAGAGCGGCCGCCAAGTCATACGTCTCCAACGTATCTACTTTCCCAAACACTTTTGCCCTTGTTTTGGACTCTAACTTGCATGATTTGAATGGAACTAACCCGGACTGACGTTGTTTTCAGCAGAACTGCCATGGTGTTATTTTTGTGCAGAAATAAAAGTTCTCGGAATGACATGAAAATCCACGGAGACACGTTTTGGAATTAATGAAAAATACTGGCAAAAGAATCAGCATCAGGGGGCCCACACCCTCTCCACGAGGGTGCAGGGCGCGCCCACTGGGCGTGCCCCCTGCCTCATGGGCCCCCTAGGACTCCACCGACCTCAATGATACGTCTCCGTCGTATCTACTTTTCCAAACACTTTTGCCCTTGTTTTGGACTCTAACTTGCATGATTTGAATGGAACTAACCCTGACTGACGCTGTTTTCAGCAGACTTTCCATGGTGTTATTTATGTGCAGAAACAAAAGTTCTCGGAATGACCTGAAACTCCACGGAACGTCTATTTGGAAATAATAAAAAATCCTTGCAAAAGATGAAGACCAGGGGGCCCACACCCTGTCCACGAGGGTGGAGGGCGCGCCCCCTACCTCGTGGGCCCCTTGGAGCTCCTCCGACCTCAACTCCAACTCTATATATTTGCTTTCGGGGAGAAAAAAATTAGGGAGAAAGAATTATCGCGATCCACGAGACGGAGCCGCCGCCAAGTGACACGTCTCCAACGTATGTACTTTTCCAAACACTTTTGCCCTTGTTTTGGACTCTAACTTGCATGATTTGAATGGAACTAACCCGGACTGACGTTGTTTTCAGCAGAACTGCCATGGTGTTATTTTTGTGCAGAAATAAAAGTTCTCGGAATGACCTGAAAATCCACGGAGACACGTTTTGGAATTAATGAAAAATGCGGGCGAAAGAATCAGCATCAGGGGGCCCACACCCTGTCCACGAGGGTGCAGGGCGCGCCCCCTGGGGCGTGCCCCCTGCCTCATGGGCCCCCTGGGACTCCACCGACCTCAATGATACGTCTCCGTCGTATCTACTTTTCCAAACACTTTTGCCCTTGTTTTGGACTCTAACTTGCCTGCTTTGAATGGAACTAACCCGGACTGACGCTGTTTTTAGCAGACTTTCCATGGTGTTATTTATGTGCAGAAACAAAAGTTCTCGGAATGACCTGAAACTCCACGGAACGTCTATTTGGAAATAATAAAAAATCCTTGCAAAAGATGAAGACCAGGGGGCCCACACCCAGTCCACGAGGGTGGAGGGCGCGCCCCCTACCTCATGGCCCCCCTGGAGCTCCTCCGACCTCAACTCCAACTCTATATATTTGCTTTCGGGGAGAAAAAAACCAGAGAGAAGAATTCATCGCTTTTTACGATACGGAGCCGCCGCCAAGCCCTAAAACCTCTCGGGAGGGCTGATCTAGAGTCCGTTCGGGGCTCCGGAGAGGGGGATTCGTCGCTGTCGTCATCATCAACCATCCTCCATCACCAATTTCATGATGCTCACCGCCGTGCGTGAGTAATTCCATCATAGGCTTGCTGGACGGTGATGGGTTGGATGAGATCTATCATGTAATCGAGTTAGTTTTGTTAGGGTTTGATCCCTAGTATCCACTATGGTCTGAGATTGATGTTGCTATGACTTTGCTATGCTTAATGCTTGTCACTAGGGCCCGAGTGCCATGATTTCAGATCTGAACCTATTATGTTTTCATGAATATATGTGAGTTCTTGATCCTATCTTGCAAGTCTATAGTCACCTACTATGTGTTATGATCCGGCAACCCCGAAGTGATAATAATCGGGACCACTCCCGGTGATGACCATAGTTTGAGGAGTTCATGTATTCACTATGTGCTAATGCTTTGTTCCGGTACTCTATTAAAAGGATGCCTTAATATCCCTTAGTTTCCATTAGGACCCCGCTGCCACGGGAGGGTAGGACAAAAGATGTCATGCAAGTTCTTTTCCATAAGCAAGTATGACTATATTCGGAATACATGCCTACATTACATTGATGAATTGGAGCTAGTTCTGTGTCACCCTATGTTATGATTGTTACATGATGAGCCGCATCCGGCATAATTCTCCATCACCGATCCAATGCCTACGAGCTTTTCATATATTGTTCTTCGCTTATTTACTTTTCCGTTGCTACTGTTACAATCACTACAAAATACCAAAAATATTACTTTTGCTGCCGTTACCTTTTGTTACCGTTACCACTACTATCATATTACTTTGCTACTAAATACTTTGCTGCAGATACTAAGCTATCCAGGTGTGGTTGAATTGACAACTCAACTGCTAATACTTGAGAATATTCTTTGGCTCCCCTTGTGTCGAATCAATAAATTTGGGTTGAATACTCTACCCTCAAAAACTATTGCGATCCCCTATACTTGTGGGTTATCACTCAACCCCAACTTCATATATTCACTTTCGGGGAGGAAAAAATCAGAGAGAAGGAGTCATCGCGTTTTATGATACGGAGCCGCCGCCAAGCCCTAATCTTCATCGGGAGGGCTGATCTGGAGTCCGTTCGGGGCTTCGGAGAGGGGAATCCATCGCCATCATCATCATCAACCATCCTCCATCACCAATTTCATGATGCTCACCGCCGTGCGTGAGTAATCCCATTGTAGGCTTGCTGCACGGTGTTGGGTTGGATGAGATTTACCATGTAATCGAGTTAGTTTTGTTAGGGTTTGATCCCTAGTATCCATTATGTTCTAAGATTGATGTTGCTATGACTTTGCTATGCTTAATGCTTGTCACTAGGGCCCGAGTGCCATGATTTCAGATCTGAACCTATTATGTTTTCATGAATATATGTGAGTTCTTGATGCTATCTTGCAAGTCAATAGTCACCTACTATGAGTTATGATCCGGCAACCCCGAAGTGACAATAATCGGGACCACTCCCAGTGATGACCGTAGTTTGAGGAGTTCATGTATTCACTAAGTGTTAATGCTTTGGTCCGGTACTCTATTAAAAGGAGGCCTTAATATCCCTTAGTTTCCAATAGGCCTCGCTGCCACGAGAGGGTAGGACAAAAGAGGTCATGCAAGTTCTTTTCCATAAGCACGTATGACTATATTCGGAATACATGCCTACATTACATTGATGAACTGGAGCGAGTTCTGTGTCACCCTATGTTATAACTGTTGTATGAGGAATCGCATCCGACATAATTATCTATCATTGATCCATTGCCTACAAGCTTTTCACATATTGATCTTTGCTTAGTTACTTTTCCGTTGCCACTGTTGTGATTGATACAAAAACTACTACTGTTACTTTTGCCACCGTTACCGTTACTTGTTGGGGAACATAGTAATTTCAAAAAAATTCCTACACACACGCAAGATCATGGTGATGCATAGCAACGAGAGGGGAGAGTGTTGTCCATGTACCCTCGTAGACCGAAAGCGGAAGCGTTAACACAACGCGGTTGATGTAGTCGTACGTGTTCACGATCCGACCGATCAAGTACCGAACGTACGGCACCTCCGAGTTCAGCACACGTTCAGCTCGATGACGTCCCTCGAACTCCGATCCAGCCGAGTGTTGAGGGAGAGTTTCGTCAGCACGACGGCGTGGTGACAATGATGATGTTCTACCGACGCAGGGCTTCGCCTAAGCACCGCTACGATATTATCGAGGTGTAATATGGTGGAGGGGGGCACCGCACACGGCTAAGAGATCAATGATCAATTGTTGTGTCTATGGGGTGCCCCCTGCCCCCGTATATAAAGGAGCAAGGGGGAGGCCGCCGGCCAAGGAGGAGGGCGCGCCAAGGGGGGAGTCCTACTCCCACCGGGAGTAGGACTCCTCCTTTCCTTGTTGGAATAGGAGAAGGGAAGGGAGAAGGAGAAAGAAGGAAGGGGGCGCCCCCTTCCCTAGTCCAATTCGGACTAGTCCATGGGGAGGGGTGCGTCCACCCTTTGGGGCCTTTCTCTCCTTTCCCGTATGGCCCATTAAGGCCCAATACGAATTCCCGTAACTCTCCGGTACTCCGAAAAATACCCGAATCACTCGGAACCTTTCCGAAGTCCGAATATAGTCGTCCAATATATCGATCTTTACGTCTCGGCCATTTCGAGACTCCTCGTCATATCCCCGATCTCATCCGGGACTATGAACTCCTTTGGTACATCAAAACACATAAACTCATAATATAACCGTCATCGTAACGTTAAGCGTGCGGACCCTACGGGTTCGAGAACTATGTAGACATGACCGAGACACCTCTCCGGTCAATAACCAATAGCGGAACCTGGATGCTCATATTGGCTCCCACATATTCTACGAAGATCTTTATCGGTCAGACCGCATAACAACATACGTTGTTCCATTTGTCATCGGTATGTTACTTGCCCGAGATTCGATCGTCGGTATCTCGATACCTAGTTGAATCTCGTTACCGGCAAGTCTCTTTACTCGTTCCGTAATACATCATCCCGCAACTAACTCATTAGTTACAATGCTTGCAAGGCTTATAGTGATGTGTATTACTGAGTGGGCCCAGAGATACCTCTCCGACAATCGGAGTGACAAATCCTAATCTCGAAATACGCCAACCCAACAAGTACCTTTGGAGACACCTGTAGAGCACCTTTATAATCACCCAGTTACGTTGTGACGTTTGGTAGCACACAAAGTGTTCCTCCGGTAAACGGGAGTTGCATAATCTCATAGTCATAGGAACATGTATAAGTCATGAAGAAAGCAATAGCAACATACTAAACGATCGAGTGCTAAGCTAACGGAATGGGTCAAGTCAATCACATCATTCTCCTAATGATGTGATCCCGTTAATCAAATGACAACTCATGTCTATGGCTAGGAAACATAACCATCTTTGATCAACGAGCTAGTCAAGTAGAGGCATACTAGTGACACTCTGTTTGTCTATGTATTCACACATGTATCATGTTTCCGGTTAATACAATTCTAGCATGAATAATAAACATTTATCATGATATAAGGAAATAAATAATAACTTTATTATTGCCTCTAGGGCATATTTCCTTCAGTCTCCCACTTGCACTAGAGTCAATAATCTAGTTCACATCGCCATGTGATTTAACATCAATAGTTCACATCACCATGTGATTAACACCCATAGTTCACATCGTCATGTGACCAACACCCAAAGGGTTTACTAGAGTCAATAATCTAGTTCACATCGCTATGTGATTAACACCCAAAGAGTACTAAGGTGTGATCATGTTTTGCTTGTGAGATAATTTTAGTCAACGGGTCTGTCACATTCAGATCCGTAAGTATTTTGCAAATTTCTATGTCTACAATGCTCTGCACGGAGCTACTCTAGCTAATTGCTCCCACTTTCAATATGTATCTAGACCGAGACTTAGAGTCATCTAGATTAGTGTCAAAACTTGCATCGACGTAACCCTTTACGATGAACCTTTTGTCACTTCCATAATCGAGAAACATATCCTTATTCCACTAAGGATAATTTTGACCGCTGTCCAGTGATCTACTCCTAGATCACTATTGTACTCCCTTGCCAAAATCAGTGTAGGGTATACAATAGATCTGGTACACAGCATGGCATACTTTATAGAACCTATGGCCAAGGCATAGGGAATGACTTTTATTCTTTTCCTATCTTCTGCCGTGGTCGGGCTTTGAGTCTTACTCAATTTCACACCTTGTAACACAGGCAAGAAACTCTTTCTTTGACTGTTCCATTTTGAACCACTTCAAAATCTTGTTAAGGTATGTACTCATTGAAAAAACTTATCAAGCGTCTTGATCTATCTCTAATCTTGATGCTCAATATGTAAGCAGCTTCACCGAGGTCTTTCTTTGAAAAACTCCTTTCAAACACTCCTTTATGCTTTGCAGAATAATTCTACATTATTTCCGATCAACAATATGTCATTCACATATACTTATCGGAAATGCCGTAGTGCTCCCACTCACTTTCTTGTAAATACAGGCTTCACCGCAAGTCTGTATAAAACTATATCCTTTGATCAACTTATCAAAGCGTATATTCCAACTCCGAGATGCTTGCACCAGTCCATAGATGGATCGCTGGAGCTTGCATATTTTGTTAGCACCTTTAGGATTGACAAAACCTTCTGGTTGCATCATATACAACTCTTCTTTAATAAATCCATTAAGGAATGCAGTTTTGTTTATCCATTTGCCAGATTTCATAAAATGCGGCAATTGCTAACATGATTCGGACAGACTTAAGCATAGATACGAGTGAGAAACTCTCATCGTAGTCAACACCTTAAACTTGTCGAAAACCTTTTGCGACAATTCTAGCTTTGTAGATAGTAACACTACTATCAGCGTCCGTCTTCCTCTTGAAGATCCATTTAATCTCAATGGCTCGCCGATCATTGGGCAAGTCAATCAAAGTCCATACTTTGTTCTCATACATGGAATTCATCTCAGATTTCATGGCCTCAAGCCATTTTGCGGAATCTGGGCTCACCATCGCTTCTTCATAGTTCGTAGGTTCGTCATGGTCTAGTAACATAACCTCCAGAACAGGATTACCGTACCACTCTGGTGCGGATCTTACTCTGGTTGACCTACGAGGTTTAGTAATAACTTGATCTGAAGTTCCATGATCATCATCATTAACTTCCTCACTAATTGGTATAGGTGTCACAGAAACTGGTTTCTGCGATGAACTACTTTCCAATAAGGGAGCAGGTACAATTACCTCATCAAGTTCTACTTTCCTCCCACTCACTTCTTTCGAGAGAAACTCCTTCTCTAGAAAGGATCCATTCTTAGCAACGAATGTCTTGCCTTCGGATCTGTGATAGAAGGTGTACCCAACTGTCTCCTTTGGGTATCCTATGAAGACACATTTCTCCGATTTGGGTTTGAGCTTATCAGGATGAAACTTTTTCACATAAGCATCGCAACCCCAAACTTTAAGAAATGACAACTTTGGTTTCTTGCCAAACCACAGTTCATAAGATGTCGTCTCAACGGATTTAGATGGTACCCTATTTAACGTGAATGTAGCTGTCTCTAATGCATAACCCCAAAACGATAGTGGTAGATCGGTAAGAGACATCATATCTCACACCATATCTAATAAAGTACGGTTACGATGTTCGGACACACCATTACACTGTGGTGTTCCAGGTGGCGTGAGTAGTGAAACTATTTCACATTGTTTTAACTGAAGGCCAAACTCGTAACTCAAATACTCTTCTCCACGATCAGATCGTAGAAACTTTATTTTCTTGTTACGATGATTTTCCACTTCACTCTGAAATTATATGAACTTTTCAAATGTTTCAGACTTCTGTTTCATTAAGTAGATATACCCATATCTGCTCAAATCATCTGTGAAGGTCAGAAAATAATGATACCTGCTACGAGCCTCAATATTCATCGGACCACATACATCTGTATGTATGATTTCCAACAAATCTGTTGCTCTCTCCATAGTTCCGGAGAACGGCGTTTTAGTCATCTTGCCCATGAGGCACGGTTCGCAAGCATCAAGTGATTCATAATCAAGTGATTCCAAAATCCCATCAGTATGGAGTTTCTTCATGCGCTTTACACCAATATGACCTAAACGGCAGTGCCACAAATAAGTTGCACTATCATTATTAACTTTGCATCTTTTGGCTTCATTATTATGAATATGTGTATCACTACGATCGAGATCCAACAAACCATTTTATTGGGTGTATGACCATAGAAGGTTTTATTCATGTAAACAGAACAACAATTATTCTCTAATTTAAATGAATAACCGTATTGCAACAAACATGATCAAATCATATTCATGCTCAACGCAAACACCAAATAACACTTATTTAGTTTCAACACTAATCCCGAAAGTATAGGGAGTGTGCGATGATGATCATATCAATCTTGGAACTACTTCCAACACACATCGTCACCTCGCCTTTTACTAGTCTCTGTTTATTCTGCAACTCCCGTTTCGAGTTACTACTCTTAGCAACTGAACCAGTATCAAATACTGAGGGGTTGCTATAAACACTAGTAAAGTACACATCAATAACATGTATATCCAATATACCTTTGTTCACTTTGCCATCCTTCTTATCCACCAAATACTTGGGGTAGTTCCGCTTCCAGTGACCAGTCCCTTTGCAGTAGAAGCACTTAGTCTCAGGCTTAGGACCAGACTTAGGCTTCTTCACTTGAGCAGCAACTTGCTTGCCGTTCTTCTTGAAGTTCCCCTTCTTCCCTTTGCCCTTTTCTTGAAACTAGTGGTCTCGTCAACCATCAACACTTGATGTTTTTCTTGATTTCTACCTTCGTCGATTTCAGCATCACGAAGAGCTCGGGAATTACTTTCGTCATCCCTTGCATACTATAGTTCATCACGAAGTTCTACTAACTTGGTGATGGTGACTAGAGAATTCTGTCAATCACTATTTTATCTGGAAGATTAACTCCCACTTGATTCAAGCGATTGTAGTACCCAGACAATCTGAGCACATGCTCACTGCTTGAGCTATTCTCCTCCATCTTTTAGCTATAGAACTTGTTGGAGACTTCATATCTCTCAACTCGGGTATTTGCTTGAAATATTAACTTCAACTCCTGGAACATCTCATATGGTCCATGACGTTCAAAACGTCTTTGAAGTCCCGATTCTAAGCCGTTAAGCATGGTGCACTAAACTATCAAGTAGTCATCATATTGAGCTAGCCAAACGTTCATAACGTCTGCATCTGCTCCTGCAATAGGTCTGTCACCTAGCGGTGCATCAAGGACATAATTCTTCTGTGCAGCAATGAGGATAATCCTCAGATCACGGATCCAATCCGCATCATTGCTACTAACATCTTTCAACATAATTTTTCTCTAGGAACATATCAAAATAAACACAGGGAAGCAACAACGCGAGCTATTGATCTACAACATAATTTGCAAAATACTATCAGGACTAAGTTCATGATAAATTTAAGTTCAATTAATCATATTACTTAAGAACTCCCACTTAGATAGACATCCCTCTAATCCTCTAAGTGATCACGTGATCCATATCAACTAAACCATGTCCGATCATCACGTGAGATGGAGTAGTTTCAATGGTGAACATCACTATGTTGATCATATCTACTATATGATTCACGCTCGACCTTTCGGTCTCCGTGTTCCGAGGCCATATCTGCATATGCTAGGCTCGTCAAGTTTAACCTGAGTATTCCGCGTGTGCAACTGTTTTGCACCCGTTGTATTTGAACGTAGAGCCTATCACACCCGATCATCACGTGGTGTCTCAGCACGAAGAACTTTCGCAACGGTGCATACTCAGGGAGAACACTTTTATCTTGAAATTTAGTGAGAGATCATCTTATAATGCTACCGTCAATCAAAGCAAGATAAGATGCATAAAAGATAAACATCACATGCAATCAATATAAGTGATATGATATGGCCATCATCATCTTGTGCTTGTGATCTCCATCTCCGAAGCACCGTCATGATCACCATCGTCACCGGCGCGACACCTTGATCTCCATCGTAGCATCGTTGTCGTCTCGCCAACTATTGCTTTTACGACTATCGCTACCGCTTAGTGATAAAGTAAAACAATTACATGGCGATTGCATTGCATACAATAAAGCGACAACCATATGGCTCCTGCCAGTTGCCGATAACTCGGTTACAAAACATGATCATCTCATACAATAAAATATAGCATCATGTCTTGACCATATCACATCACAACATGCCCTGCAAAAACAAGTTAGACGTCCTCTACTTTGTTGTTGCAAGTTTTACGTGGCTGCTACGGGCTTAGCAAGAACCGTTCTTACCTACGCATCAAAACCACAACGATAGTTTGTCAAGTTGGTGCTGTTTTAACCTTCGCAAGGACCGGGCGTAGCCACACTCGGTTCAACTAAAGTGAGAGAGACAGACACCCGCCAGTCACCTTTAAGCAACGAGTG
Source organism: Triticum aestivum (assembly GCF_018294505.1). Lineage (NCBI taxonomy): Eukaryota > Viridiplantae > Streptophyta > Magnoliopsida > Poales > Poaceae > Triticum > Triticum aestivum. The sequence continues at coordinate 331,519,633 of NC_057796.1, read as the reverse complement.
CTCGCAACGGTGAAACCAGTCTCGCGTAAGCGTACGCGTAATGTCGGTCCGGGCCGCTTCATCTCACAATACCGCCGAACCAAAGTATGACATGCTGGTAAGCAGTATGACTTATATCGCCCACAACTCACTTGTGTTCTACTCGTGCATATAACATCAACGCATAAAACCAGGCTCGGATGCCACTGTTGGGGAACGTAGTAATTTCAAAAAATTTCCTACGCACACGCAAGATCATGGTGATGCATAGCAACGAGAGGGGAGAGTGTTGTCCACGTACCCTCGTAGACCGAAAGCGGAAGCGTTAACACAACGCGGTTGATGTAGTCGTACGTCTTCACGATCCGACCGATCAAGTACCGAACGCACGGCACCTCCGAGTTCAGCACACGTTCAGCTCGATGACGTCCCTCGAACTCCGATCCAGCCGAGTGTTGAGGGAGAGTTTCGTCAGCACGACGGCGTGGTGACAATGATGATGTTCTATCGACGCAGGGCTTCGCCTAAGCACCGCTACGATATTATCGAGGTGTAATATGGTGGAGGGGGCACCGCACACGGCTAAGAGATCAATGATCAATTGTTGTGTCTATGGGGTGCCCCCCTGCCCCCGTATATAAAGGAGCAAGGGGGAGGCCGCCGGCCAAGGAGGAGGGCGCGCCAAGGGGGGAGTCCTACTCCCACCGGGAGTAGGACTCCTCCTTTCCTTGTTGGAATAGGAGAAGGGAAGGGAGAAGGAGAAAGAAGGAAGGGGGCGCCCCCCTCGCTAGTCCAATTCGGACTAGTCCATGGGGAGGGGTGCGGCCACCCTATGGGGCCTTTCTCTCCTTTCCCGTATGGCCCATTAAGGCCCAATGCGAATTCCCGTAACTCTCCGGTACTCCAAAAAATACCCGAATCACTCGGAACCTTTCCGAAGTCCGAATATAGTCGTCCAATATATCGATCTTTACGTCTCGGCCATTTCGAGACTCCTCGTCATGTCCCCGATCTCATCCGGGACTCTGAACTCCTTCAGTACATCAAAACACATAAACTCATAATATAACCGTCATCGTAACGTTAAGCGTGCGGACCCTACGGGTTCGAGAACTATGTAGACATGACCGAGACACCTCTCCGGTCAATAACCAATAGCGGAACCTGGATGCTCATATTGGCTCCCACATATTCTACGAAGATCTTTATCGGTCAGACCGCATAACAACATACGTTGTTCCCTTTGTCATCGGTATGTTACTTGCCCGAGATTCGATCGTCGGTATCTCGATACCTAGTTCAATCTCGTTACCGGCAAGTCTCTTTACTCGTTCCGTAATACATCATCCCGCAACTAACTCATTAGTTACAATGCTTGCAAGGCTTATAGTGATGTGCATTACCGAGTGGGCCCAGAGATACCTCTCCGACAATCGGAGTGACAAATCCTAATCTCGAAATACGCCAACCCAACAAGTACCTTTGGAGACACCTGTAGAGCACCTTTATAATCACCTAGTTACGTTGTGACGTTTGGTAGCACACAAAGTGTTCCTCCGGTAAACGGGAGTTGCATAATCTCATAGTCATAGGAACATGTATAAGTCATGAAGAAAGTAATAGCAACATACTAAACGATCGAATGCTAAGCTAACGGAATGGGTCAAGTCAATCACATCATTCTCCTAATGATGTGATCCCGTTAATCAAATGACAACTCATGTCTATGGCTAGGAAACATAACCGTCTTTGATCAATGAGCTAGTCAAGTAGAGGCATACTAGTGACACTCTGTTTGTCTATGTATTCACACATGTATCAAGTTTCCGGTTAATACAATTCTAGCATGAATAATAAACATTTATCACGATATAAGGAAATAAATAATAACTTTATTATTGCCTCTAGGGCATATTTCCTTCATTACTTCCATACTACTTTTCTACTGAATACGTTGCTGCAGATATTAAGTCTTTCAGGTGTGGTTGAATTGACAACTCAACTGCTAATACTTGAGAATATTCTTTGGCTTCCCTTGTGTCGAATCAATAAATTTGGGTTGAATACTCTAGTCTCGAAAACTGTTGCGATCCCCTATACTTGTGGGTTATCACCAAGCCCCGTTCTTCCGCGGGAGGGCAGATCTGGAGTTCGTTTGGGGCTCCAGAGGGTGATATGTCGCATGTTATTGATGATGCCACTTCTGCTATGCATGATACTTATGATGAGACTACTTCTATGCTTGATACTACTGTGCCACTTAGTGAATTTCTTGATGAACAAATTGCTAGGGCTAGAGAGAAAGAAATTATTGAAACTGATGATATTGATGAAAGTGGTGATGAAGATTTGCCTGTTATTCCTGAGGGTTATGTTTTGATAAAGAAGCTTCTTTAGCTATTTTAGCTTGCAAAGATAGATATGAGCTCAAGAGGTTATTAGCTAAATGGAATCAACAATCTCTTAATGATAGAATGAAACCTCACTACAAAAAAATACACTTCCGTGATGATACGTGTTTGTCACAGTAGGTCGCGTTTTTTGTCATGCATGTACATCCATGACAAATTTATGACAGAATCAAGATAGTCATACCTGTGCTGTCATAGAAGTGTTCCATGACATTACCAAAATTATCATCACGGAAGTGTCCACTTCCATGACGATAAATCACGCGTCACAGAAGTGCTTTCGTCAAGGGTGACCGACATGTGGCATCCACCGTAACGGAACGCCGTTAAGCTATCGGGTCGGGTTTTGGATCTGATAACCTGTTAACAGCCCCGACCAATGGGGATTTTCCACGTGTAAAATGATCATTGGCTGGAGGAAACACGTGTCGGCTCATCGCTGGGACATATGTCATCCACTCATTGGACAGAAGGCGCCTATGATACGTCGACACGTGGCACGGCCCAACAGAGGCCCATTCCTGTGAAAAGGCCAGCCCATTTGACTTGGTCAAAAGGTGGCGGGCCGGCCCATGGAAAGCCTGTTAACGGCCTGTTCGCATATAGCCCATTTACAGCCCGCTAACCCAAGGCCCGTTACCCCCTATTCGAATTAGGCCCAGTAGCATCATCTGGGCCATCCAATATGATTCCAGCCCGTTTTCACTTCTGGCCCATGTATGGCCCATGACGTCTTTCGGCCCATATGAGGCCCTATGTAACTCTTGGCCTATTAACGGCCCGTGGTGAAACTGGCCCGTAATGAACAGTCTATCACTTTACACCCATTAACGGCCCGTGGTGAAACTGGCCCGTAAAGAACAGTGTATCACTTTATACCCATTAACGGCCCGTTATTCCGTTGGGCCGTTTCCAGCCCATGTTATCTTTCGGCCTTCTCAGAGCCCATTTATCCTTGGGCTATTTTCCAGCATTCGTTTACTTACGTCCCGTTACTGTCATTTTCTGCTTGTGGGCCAAATTCAGCCCGTGGTTACAGTCGACCCGTTTGTGGTCCGTTAATACGTTGGGCCATTTTCATAGCGTCATCAAATACGGCCTATTAACGATGGCCCGTTATGGTCGGCCCATGAACGGACGATTCCAACTCTAGCCCGTTTACGGCCAGAATGCGGTCTGTTTGGCCCATGTTTGGCCAATCGATCATACGGCCCGTATAAGGCCCATTGATGATATGGCCCGTAGAGGGCCCATTGTTTCTACGGCCCGTAGAAGGCCCACTGTTTCTACGGCCCGTAGAAGGCCCACTATTTCTACGGCCCGTAGGAGGCCCAGTGTCACTACAGTAAATATTAGCCCATGGTTATTATGGCCTAGTTTTAAAAAATAGGTTATTGCAGCCACTAGCAAACCGCAGAAAAAGAACTGCACTGACTACAAGCAAACAAATAAACAAGACAACAAGGAAATAAATAAAAAGCAACTTACACTAGGCTATCACGGCTATTACACATATTACATCCACTGGGCATCAAAGTTCGCCACCAGTGCAAATATAGGGAACACAGCAGCATATAAACGCCGCAGCAAAACAAGTCCAGAACTGAAACCACTTCAGAAGAGCTCAAGAAACAATATCCTGGGTACCCATAATGCTGGCAAGATGCTTAGCAAGCTTATTAACTTTCTCTTGTTTGGCGCTTAAGTCCTCCAGCGCTTGCTGTTGCACCAGAAAGTATGCATCTGAATTCTGCAGGGACTTCCTCAGTCCTTCAGCTTCCTGCCGCATAACATCTGATCGATGTCTTTCAACTTGAAGTTGAGACTCAAGAAGCCGAACTAATTCAGGCAATGAGTTCGAAGAGCTGGTGCCAGCAGTGGTAGCCAGTAACTCGAACACTACATCAAGACAGGACTTTGGGGTTGTCTCAGTGTCTTCAATATAGTTTTTATCAGCTTTCTTGGAGACCAACAGGGATGTCTCACTATCTTGAACCTTATCTGCATTACTTCCTTTACCATTGTATAACAGGGTACTCTTCTCCAATATTTTATCCGCGTTCTAAAAGAGAAACAAACAAACACATCTCAGGTTTACAATGTAGTATATGAAACTCATTTTGGTAAACCAGTTCAGTAGTAAGGTGGACAGGATAACATCATGAAACAAACATATATCTATGTAGTATGGTCACTGTATGGTCTATATCATTCTAGTTTATGTTGCCAAATCAAGATAGATACAGTTCGAATCATATCTATTTAAGACAAAGCAGCATAGACAGAATATAAGTGTGGGAAACTACACAGCAATAACAACACTTGTAATGTGCATGGCATGAGAACATAACTGTTTATTCAATTGAAACTGAAATCAACATAGAGCAAGTTACAACAGCAAACAGCCAAACACGTTGAAGAAACAGGTTTAAAACATACCTGTTGCGCCATTGGAGTTTCAATTGCATCCTTCAAATTTGAAATTAGTTGGTATCAGTAAATACAGTGATGCAAGAGCAAAGTAGTATGAACCATAGCTACGGAACCTGACCTGAGAACAATTCTTCTTCTGCTTTAAGCGTTGACTTCGGGTTCGGAGTGGTGGTCCTCGTGATTTGGGCACTGCAGTTGCCTTACTAACTGCTCGTGTTTGGGTGCTCTGTGGTGGAGACGGTGCTGTGTCAACGGGAACTGGGTGTCTATCTGCTGGGGTTGGGGTTAGAAGGGGTGTAGCTGGTTCTCTGTCCAACTGGGTAGGGGTACAATCTGCATGAGTGTGGGTTATGTGTGGTGGGGCTGGTTCTTGGGCAAGTACAACCGTGGTTCTATCTGCATCGACAGGTAGCACGATCTTTTCTGAAGACCGTGTTTTTACTCCCACAGATACTGCCATCACTCCCTCCAATTGAAATGGCTGATAAACAAGAAAAGTAATTGAATGTACAGACATTGTAAGATAGACAGGTGCAATGGATAGTAGGGAAGAAAACAGGGCATGAAATAATTCACATTTATGTTGTCTAAGCAAACAGAATAGCAGGACATAATTTCACATATATGATGGCTAATTAAACAGGATAGCATGACACAATTTCACATGTATGATGGCTAACTAAACAGGATAGAATGACATACTTCAAAATATGATGACTATGTAAACAGGATGACATGATATAACTATACGATGTGTCTATTAAAGTGGTTGGCATGCCATAAATCACAAACATGCCGTCGATGGAAACATGATGGCATGATATAATTCACGGATAGAATGACATAATTTAAAATATGATGACTATGTAAACAGGATGAGATGATATAACTATATTATGTCTTTAGAAAATGGGTTGGCATGCCATAATTCAGATACATGCTGTCTATGTAAACATCATGGCATGACATAATTCAAATATATGATTTATATACTAAGGAAGTGAGCAGAGGGCAATCGCATATATGATGTGTCAACTAAGGAGATGGCATTCAATATTGTGTATATGATGTAAAAACTAAGCATTGCAATACAACATATGCATTATATGAGTAATATAACCCTGCCAAGTTTGAGCATACACCTCAGGGGGATAATAGGACTGGTCATCTGCCTCTGAATCCTCCTCTGAAGAGCTATCTGTAACCAGCAAGATATCTGCTTCAGCAGGTAGCATTGTCTGCTCTGAAGACCTTGTTTTCACTCCAGATTTCTCCATCACCAATTCAAATGGCTGATGCACAGGAAGAGCAGTTGAATATACAAACATTGTCGACAAAAGCAATGAGAAATACAAAAAAAGGACGGCATGATATAATTCACATATATGACGCTTGCCTAAACAGCATGGCATTGCATAATTCACATACATAATGCCTTGCAACAAGATAACATTGCATAATTCACATATATAATGTCTTGCAACAAGATGGCATTGCATAATTCACATATATGGTAATTAGACACTAAACAGGTGGCATTCACACAAAGCATGTCTAAACTAAGCAAATGACATAGCAATGCAAGATACCATACGCACGATATGAGCAACATAACCCTGCCAAGTTAGGGCATGCACCTCGGGGGGGGGAATATGACTGGTCATCTGTCTCTGAATCCTCCTCTGAGGAGCTATCGGTAACCAGCAAGACATGCGCTTCGTCAGATAGCATTGTCTGCTCTGAAGACCTTGTTTCCACTCCAGATTTTTCCATGACCGTGCCGAATGGCTGATGCACAGGAAGAGTAATTGAATGTACTAAAATTGTTGACAAATTTAACACGTAATAAAAAATGATGGCATGATATAATTCACATATAAGATGACTGGCTAACCAGGGTGGCATTGCAAAATTCACATATATGATGCCTGGCTAGACAAGATGGCATTGCATGATTCACATATACGATAAAGAAACTAAACAGATGGCATTGACACAAAGCATGTCTAAACTAAGCAGATGACATCTTTAATGTATACAGTAAGCAATGCAAGGCACCATATGCATGATATTACCAACATCAGCATGCCAAGTTAGAGCGAAGACCTCATGGGGTAAATAGGAGTGGTCTTCTCCTTCTGAATCCCCCTCAGAACAGTTATCTTCCTCTTGATTACGATCCGAAATGGGTGGAGGGGGGCTGCCTTTGCGCCCACCATGGAACGACGTCTGCATGAAATTTTATTGCCACGCAAGGCTCGTCTCTTTTGCTCTACATGATCAGTTCCATTGTGTACAATAACTGGCATGCATAGGAATAAAACATAGTGAGATTATGTAAGGAGTGCATGCACAAATCCAGAGTGATGGTAGCAAACTGTGGATAGACCCAAAACCAATGATAGCAGGCAGATAATAGCTTTAGTTAAAAAATACAGATAATGGCTCCTTTAATGTTTGTTTGCACCCAACATGAAACTCATAGTAGACACCGGAGATTAACCAGATAGTAGACAGATAGTACTGATTGCTGCCCCAATATGTACCCCACAACCATTTAAAAACTCAAGTTTCAGCATTAGTTTGGACCTGACTCGGAGTCTAATAGGTGAACACGACGATAATGTAGCATGTCATCATATTAAGCGACGCATAACGTAAGCAGACACGGAAGAGTGCGACCTCTCTTGCGGACCCGTGTAGTCCTCAAGGTCATCTGCTCAGTTGATGATGGTAATGCAGTTGCCGTGGCTGCCGGCGGCGGGGAAGAAGATCTGAGGCGGCGAAAGACAGTCTGGAGAGCGGATCCCTGCTGTGGTGAACCCTTCCGTCGTTGGAGCAGCTGAGCTGGGGTGGAACACAGCGCCGCAGGAGCAGGACAAACCACACAAGGTTTTCTTTGACACATATCTGTAACAGAAGTAATTGAGTAAGGGCTTGTTTGAATTTGAGGATTCTAACAATGCAGGGATAGGAAATAGACAGGAATAGGATAGGAATGCACGTGCAAAACAGAGAATTTAAAAACACAGGATTTCTGCCAATCTGGGTGTTTGATTCACAACAATTGGAAGATCACAGGATGCAAAAAAGCATGGTGAGATTAAGTCAAACCACAAGAAAATGTACGGTTATAATGCTATTATGCTACTATCTCTTAGTCTTGTGCTTGATGAATAGGAATATGAAAAGGAGGAGAAGTGGAAATTAGAATTCCTACGGTTTTTCTTTCAAGGAGACACTAAAGGAACAAATCCTACAGTTTTCCTTTGCTCCATTCCTTTGCACCAAATTCATGAAAAGTAGTACCATAGGAAACTTTCCAATTCCTGATGTTTTTCATTCACTTTTCCTTTCAAGCACTGGCGATTCTAGTAGGCAGGCTTGAGCAAGGAAAATCCTACACTAAAAAAATGTTTTTGTGCTACTTCTATTACTTTGGACCCAGGCCACTGCCATACTAGCTCAACTCCCAGGCCCATCGACAAATGCACAGCTCAAACGCGCAGAGATAAATAATGATGGCGTTCAAGAGAGTCCATCACGGATAGCTAAGTTGCCTGGTACCTCACTGCTTGTCATATAGTAGGATAAAATAATCGTATTTCCCGTTACTACGAGTGCTCAGTGGACAATATATATAACATGTAGAGTAAAAAAGAGATGCAACAAGTGTACAACCTCTTTGGCGAAGCCATGTCGATCTCAGCGTGATTGGGTTGGCCGGTGAGGATGCTCCGGCTGACTTGGCTGTCGGAGGAGGGGAAGAAGATCTTAGGCGTCTGGAGATGGAGCCCGAGGTACTGCTCCGCTGTGATGGAGGGTTTCGTCGTTGGAGCAGCTCCGGTGAGTTGTACGACGCCGAGGCTGAAGCAGGACAAGAGAGACAACGAACAACGTTAACCTGAGTGGAATTCTAATAGCATCTCCAATACATGACGTAAAATACATAACCACAAAGTGCTAGATGTAAAATACATCAGCCGCTCATCTCTGAACTTAACTGTCGAAACTGAATTTAACTGTCGAAACTGAACTTAACTGTCGAAACTGAACTTAACTGTCGAAACTGAATTTTGCTGTCAAAACTGAATTTTGCTGTCGAAACTGAACGCACTAGCAAGGTGAGGCTACACGTCGGTCGACTGACTTTTTCATCTCTGGTCAGTCGATTTTGCAGCCGTTGGATACGAAATCAAGGGCCTGCGGTTCATCTTCAACCTCCACCCCCTGAGCCGCCAGCCACCACCGGCCAAACAGCAGCCCCCCGCCGCCCGTGGCCGGCGGTGCGCCACCCCGCCCGCCCCGAAAACACTCCCCACCGCTGGTCCGCCGCCGCCCCGGCCATCCCTCTAGGCCCCCCCGTGCCGAGCTTTTTCTCCGGCGATCCCCACGCCACCGCCCCGCCAACGCCTCGCCACCGCCGGCGACCACCGCCCCCATCCTGAACCCTAAGATAGATAGTGGGGTACCTCTCCGGCGAGCCCCCCTCCCCGCTGCGGCTGGTTCTTCCTTCACCCCAGTGAGCCCCCCACCCCCTGAAAATCGACTGACCCAAAAGTCGATTCAGTCGACTAAAGTGTAGCTAAATCGGAACAGCATCGCAAGCAAGAGTAAGAGCGAGAGCAGCAGCGCGAGCAAGAGCAGACCAGGCAGGGGACCGAGAGCAAGAGCAGAGCAGCAGCGCAAGCGAGAGCTAAAGCAGCAGCAGCTCCTACTGATGTGGACGTCGCCGCCGAGGGAGCGACGCCGTGGAGGAAGTGGCCGGCGACGCCGCCGTGGATGGAGCCGCGCCGTGTCGGCTCGGGACCGAGCGCCGGCAACACCATGAGATCGAATCAAGAAGAAAATGCGGCGATTAGTGTACAACCTCTTTGGTGGCACCGATTAGGCCGCAGCTTCATCCGAGGAAACGGTGATGATGATGCTCTTCCGGTGGTGCAGGTGAAGACGGCGGTGTGGGAATGGAGGTGGCGCGAAAGACGAGGGGAACGTCGGGGCAGCTCCTTGGAGGTGGAGGACGGGGTGGCTGAACCGGCGGGACGATGAGATCGACGACGGATCCTCATCCGGTACGGTGGATGAGGGACGTCGAGGTGTTGCTGTGGACGACGTCGTCGGGGAAGAGGCTCCGGCTGGGTGGCGGACGGAGCAGGGTGTGGGGTTTCGTCGCGGGTTTTCGCGGCCTCGGTGTACGAATGGGTGGGCGGATGGGATGGCAGTGGGGAACCATGGCTTAGAGACGCGCTTGTCCGAAATGTGGGGTAAGTTACGAAAGTACCCCCACCGATTTGAGGCGGTTCTTTCGGTTCAGGGGTACCACGGGCATTTCGCGTGTCGGGATTTCACAGGAGGTGGGAGTTTTCGCGCGCGTTGTAATTTCGGAATAGCAAGGCGCGGGTTGAGATGGAGGGAGTTGTCGGAGCACAACGAGACAAAGATATATCTTAAATATTTCGGGCTAACAAGGCGCGGGTTGAAGAGGCGGGAGTTTCGCAGCACGATAGACAGAGACGCTAGCTTGAATTTTCGGCATAACAAGGCGCGGCTTGAAATTTCGGAAGAACAAGCTTAACGTGTACCCAAAAAAAGACAATTTGCACCTCAACACGCACAACACACACACAAACACCATTTAGACTAGAGTAAGGTACACGTGCATTGCACGCATGAGATTTGGCAACCAAATTATGAATAAATACCACATTATAGCATGCAAGCTTTGAGTCATATATGCATGATGTAGATGTTCGTTTAATTCTTATAGTTCATTTCATTCAAAATCATCTAGTTTTTATAAGAAAGCTAATCTATTTTAAGATTCATGGAATTGTGCGTCGTAAGACATAAAGTAAAAACAAATAATGGCAAATCATGTAGAAAAACATTTGGGCAATTCTGATACGGAAGATTCTAGAACAAATAAGAAGTGCTTGTGTTTTGATGTTTGTGCATTATGCTTAAGTTCAACCATGGAGTCTTCTAGATTATACATGTGGCGAAATCTGGTGGAATCTAGATGATATCCAACGGCCAGTAGTGCTCAAATTTGCCATCTTTGGACCATCGGATTCGCCTCATCCAACGACCATCTTTCAAAGTTAAAGTTACCCGCACACAATATAAAAAATATAAAATATAATATATATATATAGGGGTATAGATATAGATATGTGATGCGAAAGCCGCCCATCATCTCCAATTAGAATAGTGTGTCCATGCACGGATGCGACGTGGCCAAATGATGTCTGCCATCGGTATCTCAAATTCAAATCAGTCTGACCTTGTTCAATGTGTATACATTACAACATGCTCGTTTCCAAACCACACCGCGCAGATCTCCGTTATATTCATGCATGCATGGGTTTCAAACATCAGGATCTCTTATTCAAATATTTGAATTCAACTTTACATTGATTATGACCTCACCTATTCTTTTACACCCACACAGTAGTCTTCTCTTTATAATTGTACCACTAACTTTCTCTCGTGCATGCATGCACACACACTACCAGTCGGCATTATCCATCGCACGCATACAATCTTTTTCTTCAGGTCGGTCTCCCATGAAGGCACACACCCACACACATCCCCCTCTCCATCATATCGGGCATTCTTTATCTCTCACGCGTGCATGCGCAACGATCGATGTTCCTCTATGTATGTGTGTATATAGCTAGGTCTTTCATAGTTTTCCACACAAACCGATCAATCGATATATCCAGTGAGGTCTCACCCTCTTTCCCACGTCCACATCGATCAATCTATACCTCTCTATATAGGATTAACATATATAGCTAATACACCCACATTAATTATATATCCAACGTCCCCCTCTCATCATCCATGCCTTCCGCTTCATCTCTCAGACGCGTGCACAATGGCGAAGACAGGGGCAGTAAGGGCCCTGCCCCCTCCCCCCTAACATCACTATATATCGAGGCTAATATGAATGTGATCATTAGACAATTGCTGCTAAAAATGGTTTAAGTTCATGAATTGACCCTCCTCGTAAAGGATTAGCAATGCTTGGCCCCCTAGCTCATTTATTTTTCATGGCTCCGCCACTGCGCGCAACAGCGCACGTGTTCGCCCCCTCTCTCTAAATATCGATCTCGCACTTGTGCATTCCTTCATAGTCTCCCTCCACTCGGCCCCTCGCACCATCTTCTAGCCCCCACCGGATTTTGCCACATGTACAATCTAGCAGACTCCATGGTTGAACTTAAGCATAATGCACAAACCTCAAAACAACAGTGGTTCTCTTTTGTTCTAGAATCTTCCGTATCATAACTGCCCAAACTTTTTTTCTAGTTGAATTGCCATTATTTGTTTTTACTTTATGCTTTACAACGCACAATTCCATGAATCATAAAATAGATTAAGGGCTTCTTTGATTCAAAGGATTCTCAAAGGAATTTTGGAGGATTCTAATCATTAGGAATTTTTCCTATCTTGGTTGTTTGATTCGTAGGATTGTAAACCATAGGAATTTTTCCATATGATTCATTTGCACTAGATTTCATAGGAAACATCCCATCCACTCAAACCTCTTTGAAAGAATTCTGCGTTTTTTCTATGCACAATCAAACACTCGTACAATCCTGTAGGATTCAAGACGACATTCCACTATAATCCCATGTTTTTCCTATTCCCGCGTTCTTAGCTTTTTTATAAAAACTAATTGATTTTGAATGAGATGAACTATAAGAATTAAACGAAGGGCTACATCAGGCATATATGACTCAGAGCTTACATGCTATAGTGTGGTATTTATTCATAATTTGGTTGCAAAATCTGATGCGTGCAATGCACGTGTACCTTACTAGTACTTCGAGTATGTGCAAAACACGTAAATTAGAATACCAATGGCACGCTACACAGTGTCTCTCTTACAGTTCATGAAGCCACGTGGCACATGTGGAGGCGTTGTCGCGACCTCCTTGCGTGGATTGATCACAGTGACGTGCTGCTGGTTCCAGAAGAATGTACTCGTCCTCCCTGAGCCATACTGGCGGTACATGCACGAAGCGAAGATGTGCACGCACGCCACGCACGCACTCATTCCCTCGCACGCACACGCGGGTACACGGGCGGACGCAATTTTGTACCAAGATCCACCCCATGTGATAATTTGACGCGTGTAAAGTCGTTCACTTCATTGATGGTCAATTAATACAGCGCATGCAAATTGAGTGGACGTGAGGGCGGAAGAAAGACATTATTACTCCACTGCGCGCATGCGAGTAGTTAAATCGTGGGTTGCTAGTAGTACTTCCATTGGTCTCCTTCGTATTTTGTGCCAATTTTTGACAGTAACATAATATTTACGCATTTGAGCAGTGTAGTACTTGAAATTTATGTTCCGCTAAACTCATCGGGAGCCGTTTCGGGCCTCGAAACCAAAACCATCAATTAATCTTTACCTTGTTCCCATCACATTCGAAAGCCTGCTCACACCTACTAGTACGTACCAAACCTGAACGTGTTCCCACTATGCAGGTATTAGTACTAGTGCTAGTACTTAGGTTATAAAAAGGGGAACTACCTAACCGAAAATTACTCTACCTTTCCTCCTCATAAGTGCTTCTTCTTCGTCCGTCGTTGCCATGGCCGGTGAGCAGAGCTCTAGGTCGAGAACTACTCGTAACAAGGGAGCGGCAACCAAGGCTGCGGAAAAAAAGAGAGGGCTCGCCGCCACGCAGAGACCTCGAAAGATCTCTCACGGGCAGGCGATGGCTCCCAGGAGCGCCCTAGCCGCGGAGGCGAACATGCCGAGCCGGCGGAGCTGGAGTCGTTATCCCTCGACGGCATGCCCGATCAGCTCAATAAGCAGAAGGAGTTCATCCAAGGCTTGATGGAGTTGCTGAAGGAGAGCCTCGACGACATGCCCGCTGAGCTCAATCAGCAGGGGGAGTTGACCGCCGGCTTGGTGATGCTGCTGAAGAAGAGCATTGCCTCGGAGAAGAAGGCGACCGGCGAAATCCTGCGACTTCAGGAGGACAAGGCGAAGCTCTGCCACGAGATCGACCTGTTGAAGGAGAAGAACGCCGGCTGGAAGAAGCTGCATGAGAATAGTAGTTCCTCGATGAAGATGCTGCAGGCCCTCGTCATGGAACAGAAGGAGGAGTTGGCGAAGCTCCGCATCGAGCACCCGGCTGCTGTCAAGGTACGTAATGCGGCCGTGGAACAGATGATGAAGGCTCGCGTCGAGAAATCCCGCGTCATGGACAGAATGAAGAAGATGGCGGAGGAGACGCGCAAGGAGATGGAGGTCGTGGAGGCGATGAAGAAGCAGTTACGACTCCGCGGCGAATTAGATCATTTGGGGTGATAATCTTCCTTCTTCTTTTGCTCCTGTGTTTCATCTTTTGCTTCGGGTGTTTCGCCGCACGTGTCACGTTCTCTGCGAGGCATGAATAGAACAATGTTTTTTTGAGGGAATGAATAGAACAATGCTAACAATGAGATGACTAGCAAATTAGATCATTTTTATCGCCATATGGCACTGGGCTGCCGTGTTTCGTGCTCCTCCGTCGCAGTACTACTCCAGTGGAAAACTTGAGTATACCGCACGGTTCTTTGCTCCTCCTCGATCAGGTCGTCGGCGCATTTATACGAGCAGTCAAATCACAAGGCCCCGCCTTCCAGCAGTAATGAGCCGTCAAATCACAAAGGCCCTCGCCTCTCGTGAAACCGACCAAGCTAGACTGCCCCGCCCTCTAGCCTTTTAAAAAATGTATACTTTTGTACAGCAGTAGTATCGATGGATTGCGCCATGGAGCAAAACTTGAAATTAAAAAAAGGTGGTACATATAGAGAGCGCTCGTCGCCAAATTATGCATATAGTACTATTAAAAAGGCTAGTCACAATAATGGTGTCCAGCACAACCCACCCCTCAAATAAAACTAAGAGGGTGCTTGGATACGTTTTAGTCCCATGACTAAAAGTAGTGGGACTAAAACATGCTAGCCTCACCCATGCTTGGATCCAAATACTAAAAAGGCTAAAATCAAGTTAATGAGCATTTATTATCCTCCAAACCCTCCAATCCAGAACTCGCCTGTGTTAAAGGAGAGGAGTTAAATGAGTAGAGAGAGGACTAATCCACATTTTAGTAGGGGTACCCCTGACTAAAAATTTTAGTCTCAAGACTAGTTTTAGCCCCTCTTTAGTCAGGGGTGCTTGGAACTTTAGCCTCTTAAAGAGACTATTTTTAGTCAGACTAAAATAAGTCCCTTGGATCCAAGCACCCTCTAAGCATCCTGGAATTCTTTGACAAAACTAAGCACCCTGAAATTCTTTGACAACTAAACTGCTGGCTATATGATGTTGGCCATATATATTGTACGTATATAATGTGAAGAAACGAGTGGTAGTACTATACCAACTAAAAGATGAAATGTAAGAAATACTAGTATGTACGTACTGAAGAGTTAAAGTAACGAGAAGAAACATAACATAGTTCTGCTGGGGGCTCAGCACAACACACCCCTCAAATTAAATTAAGCACACCTGAAATTAAACTTTGCAACTATTCCGGTAGACACTGCATTAGAACCACCATGAGCAACGACACTGCCACCTTACTCGGAGTCCTCGTCCACGTCCTCGACTTCGTCCTTGTCCCTCTTCCTCTTGGCCGATACTTCTTTGCTTGAACCGCACACTTGGCTGTTGCTCTTCATCCAACCCTTGTAGATATTGAAGCAAAGGTAGCCATCCATTGCAGCGTAGTGGATGTGGTCTATATCTAGTACATTCCGCTGCCATGCATGACGATGAAACGTGTATGGAGGTTTCTCCAGTTTACCGTACGAAGGACGAACCATGGCTCCTGCCAGGGTCAGCATTGAAGGCTGACGAGAGGACACCAGCCGATTCTTCTGGAGGTCGAAGGTGTTGCCTACAACGAGGCCTATCCGACGCAGGACTTCTTTGTCGTTACCAAAGTCTACAGTAACGAATTTGACTAGGTTGCTCTCGAGGAAGTCCTTAAAATCCTGGCACTCAACGTCGGCATGGCATATGTGGTAGACCAAGCATAAGTCATGCACGCAAACCTGGATCACGGCGGGCTTCTTCCTCTCTTCATCCTTTAGATCCTTCTCTAGTCCCAGGACTGTGGTGTACTCAACATCTAGCCCAGCGACCCACTCATCATCTGAGTCTTCGAACATGCGTCTGAAGCGAGAAAGGCATCCTTTCACAGTCGCGGAAGAACGGGTGTAGATGACGTCGAACTCATCGCCGGTGATGGTTCTAACCTTGTACTCACCGCCGATCGTGGAGATTTGGGACGCCATGGATTTGGGAGGAGGGTTAGGATTAGTGGAACTGCCTTAATGTGAATGGACGGGACGACTAGGAGCGAACCGCCGTAGTATTGAAGGACGTGCGGGGACGAGTAGGAGCGAACTGCCAGCGTGCGAACGGCAGGGTAGTGGCTTTCCATTCTCCCATGATACGGGCTTCCGAGAGCCCTTGGATCTGAGATCGAACGGTTGCATGGCGTGATTCTAGACCTATGGGTGAATATCCTATCCTGGAGGGTTATTCTGCAAATTTTCAGCAACTTAGCATGCGACCGTTTGATCTCAGATCCAAGGGCTGCCAGCAGCCCGTATCATGGTCGCGCCTACCACGACCGTCGCGTCGCTCGCGCGGTCGCGCCCTTGGAGATTTAACACGGTGCGTTAGGCTATCTGATGTTGGCATGTCATACATAGTCATCACTTAGTCACTCATACTACAACAAGGTTGGCTATAAGGTTGGCTATAAGTGTATTTTTTTACTCCTCTCTATCTCTTTCTTCGTACTCCCTCCGTCCCATAATATAAGAACGTTTTTGACACTAGTGTAGTGCCAAAAACGTTCTTATATTATGGGACACAGGGAGTACTAGTATTTATTGCATTTGCCAAGGAGTGACCTCTTCCAATGAAATGGTGTTGCTAAGTTTGCTTCATTTAATTAGCTATAGACTCAAAATTGTCTTTTCACCTAGGTACACGCGCTTAGCACCGTTTCTTCCTTGGGTCACCAAACTAGTCTCTCTCTTCTTGATTAACTTGCCACATCAGACTTTATGCCTATGTGGCAAGCTTAAGCACCTGTAGGAGCAAGTAAAAGTAAGTACAATAGTGCGCTTTACATGGCATTTTTGCATATGTGGAGGAAAGAGAGGCAAGGAAAAAGTGGAGAAGTGGGCTCTCATGCAAGAGCCAGCCTCTACTACATGGTGGAGCATTGGGAGAGGCACCTGTATGGAGGTGGTCAGGAATCGGGAGACTCACGCCGGTCGTAGCGCCGCAGTTAAAATGATAATGGCAAGTCAAATCACGGGGCCCCACCTGTCCAGCAGTAACTCGCTGTCAAATCACACAGCCCTACGTTTGCAGCAGCCTACTCCCTCGTCTTCTCGCGTCTCTGTCGAACCGACTAGGCGGAACTGCCCCGCCTACCGCGCAGGAAAAGCCCCGCCCTCGACTTTTAAATAGTATACAATATACTAATTTTGTATCCATGGATTGCGCCCGCGCCATGGAGCAAAGCGTCTAGAAAACGGCGGTACACATGTACGGAGTATACAGCACGCCCGTCGCGTTCGCGTCGCACCCCAGACGGTCGGTCGGTCTGGCACGCTGCTCTCCGAATGGAACACGCGTCATATTGCGTTTGCACACACATGTGGGACGGCAATTGAGAACCGACCATAGGCACACTCCCCGGCCCCGCAAGTCGGGTGACTTAATAGAAGAGGGAGACGAGCGATAGTACTAGAGAAGTGTTGTACTACGTTGGTGCCTGGACGATCCCTGCAAGACACGGAAGATCAGTTCGTCCATGCATGTGACCAGACTCCAGCAGACACGCCTGGATTGGCTATCGTCTACATATCGTGCAGGCTGTGTTGTACATGGCTGTAGTTGTGGTGAGAAATCTAAAAAAAGGTTTCTTGTCATCTCGCAAAATTAGGTGTCATGTGCTTCGGATCACTGCGAGGGTTAAACAGCGACAACTGAGTTGGGCTAGTCATTGGGGGCACATGCACGAACAGTGACTACTCGGCTGCCATCTAGGTCAAGCCGGCTATGTTAATTAGGACATCTATCGACGGACCCCTTTTCTACGAGTTTATCTTTAATTTGAGCTTTGTTCCTCGTCTAGTTTGTCCGTCGGGATTCATGTTGTCTCCTTTGGGCAGTGAGGTTATGATTTCTTGTCATGTGGCATTTTTTCGTGTTATATGTTATAATCCGGCGCTTCAGATCAAAATGACGACAACTGCGCCTCCGGGCCACGTGCATGAAGACTTCTCGACAGTCATTGACGAGGTCAAGCCGGCTCCGGTAGACAAAAGAAAACTAGTACTACTCCACTATATAGGCAGGAGCCTCCGCGCTTGCTTGCTAGTGTTGCTCTCTTCACACTGTCTCGGCCTCTTCAGATCTAAACACGATAGCGGTGGCCACACACACTCTCTCTCTCTGCTCAACGCTGGTCACAGATCCAGCCGGATCCTCTCCGCCGGGGAAGGTGAGAATACAGTACGTGGTCAACTTTGACCAAAATACGCCGAAACAACAAAAATACTTCCAAGACCAGCGCCGCTCTTCCGCTCTTCTCCTCTTAAACCACCGCCGCTCCTCTCCTGTTCCAATCTAAATGCAGCGTCGCTCCTCTCCTCTTCCATTTCAAAACCACCGCCCCTCCTCTCCTGTTCCAGTCCAAAACCAGCGTCGCTCCTCTCCCGTTCTAATCCAAAACCAGCGCTGCTCCTCTCCTCTTCCATTCAAAAACCACCGCCGGCGAGTGAAGGTGCTATGGAGAAGTAGATCGATGGAGGAGTACAACCGATACGTGAGGATCGCAGACGGCGACCCTGTGAAGCTAGCTAGGATGTTGGAGATACAGTCTTGGTTTGACAACAAGGACCAACTAGCGGCGACGGCGACATCCATGGCCAAATATCTGCAACAGAGCGAAAAGGCGGCGATACTCCCGGAGGGAGTCGCGCCGGAGTACATAGAGCTGCTCCTCTGGGCCATGGAGCAAACAGATTCACCGAATCCGATCGTGAGGGAGCGGTGGTGGGAGTATCGATCCCAGATGGAGCATCCACCAGAGATTGAAGGATCGAGCATCTACAGGGTGCCGTTTGTGAGGGTGTCTTGCCAGAGCGAGCCGGTGGAGTCTTCGTCGACCGAACCCAACTGCAAGAGGAGAAAAGCAGTTGGCCCGACGACGCTTCCCCGCCATCGTCTCCCTCGCCGTTCACATCGTCTCACGGGGCGGCTGTCTGCCGCCGAGGAATAGGAGGGGGCTGCCCCCCCCCAGCCCAATAGTCGGGCAGGTTGTGAATTGTCAGGAGGAGCTTAGGGTTGTCAGTATTTGCAGGTTGTGAATTGTGTTTTGTGTTATGTATTTTGAGAGTACTTTCAGATATGAATGTCTTTTGAATTTCAGATTTGCAGTATTGTGCATATGAAGTATTTTATAAATTCTAGAGATCTATTTTAGCACTTAAAAAATGTAGTTTCATAGGAGTATAAAAGTGCAGACAATGTGATTCTCAGAGAAGAAACTGCAAGTTTCAGTTTCAGATAAGAAACTGCAAGTTCAGTTTCAGATAAGAAACTGCAACTTTCAGAGGCAGAGCATTTATATTAACACGGCCTTTTCAAACAGGGTTAACATCATGTTGGAAGTTTTATTCATGGTCGAAAATGGAACTACCAGCCAGTTAACATAATGTTGATCAACATTCATGCATAGCACATCTTCATATGATGCACAGTCAAAATGCCCACACAATGTCGAGTGTGCGAAACACAGAGAAAACGAGGAACGAAGTTTTGGCAAGTGTTGGACGTGGTTTTGGGCTGCCCCGTCTAGGCCTGCTCCCTCCTCCCCGCGGCCGGCTCTGCTGCCGCGCACGCCTCACCGCCCCACCGTACTCCCATCGCTGGCCTAGCCATCCCTCTACTCACCCACACCTGCTGTTATTCTCCGGCGACGGCAGACGAACCAGTAAACCCTCGTACAGTCGTACTCCCCTCCGCGTGGGAAACAACTGCCGAGTCTTCCCTGCCTCCGTGTCGTTCCCTTCCTAGGCCTCGCCGTCGTCCACCCCCTGGTGCTCTCGGCGCGGCCTGGTCAACGTGGTCAACGACCGACATGCATCTGAAGTGGACTGTACGTGGAGAGGCCGACAGCTGGGTCCACGGCCGCACGCAAGGAAATGCCTCCTTATTACGCGCAAAATAATGATTCCTCCACCTGACATCAGGGACCCACCGAAAGGGCCTCTGTATTTCGCGAAAAAACGTTACCGCCGCTGACAGCTCGGACCCACCAGCTATATCTTCGCACGCAAGGAAGTGCCTCCTTATTACGCACAAAAAAATGAATACCCCCCCTGCTAGCTGGGACCCACCATGGTGGGAGGCTGACTTGTGGGCCTACTAAGTTGACTGGGACGGGGGCCTTTGTCAACTTTAGTCAATATGAACGATTCTAGCTCCAGTGACCGTACGATGTCCATCCAACGGCCGTAGTGCTTCTTCAACCTCTGGTCTTCTTGCTCCAGCCGCCCAAAGCAGCGTCGGTCGTGCCGCATGCTCCTGCCTCCCGTGGCCGGCTGTGCTGCCGCGGAGGCCTCACCGCCCCCTACTATTCCCACCGCTGGCCAGGCCCTGCGGCGACGGCAGCCTCACACCGCAGCCGAACCAGTGAACCCTCGTACTCCTCTCCGCGCGGGCTTCCACTGCCGCGTCTTCCCCGGCTCCGCGTCATCCCCTTCCTAGGCCTCGCCGTCGTCCACCGCCGTGGTGCTCTCCGCGCGGCGTGGTCAACGTGGTCAAGGAACGACTTCCATCGGAAGAGTACTGTACGTGGAGAGGCTGACAGCTGGGTCCACGGCCACAGCCCAGTTTTTTTGTGATTTGCCAAGTAAGTCGCTTTGTCAGGCCTGTTGGGCTGCAAATCTTTCAAGACGAGGAGAGCTTTCATTCGGCTGGCCGAGAAAATGGCCCATCAGTAATGAGAAATGGGCTGTACATTTTTAAAACACATCAAACCGGCAATTAGTTTCAAATATTTTTTTTCATTTCAGATTTTAAATTACATTAATTTTTATGCCTGAGAATTTGTTGGATTTTATATTGATATACATTTATTTTTAAAATCAGTTTGAATGTGAGTCGAAATTTCGGGATTAAAACAGTTCGGACCGCATCGAAATATGCAAAATTTCGTATAATTTTTAACCGTGGCCACAATATGGGCTGTAATGCTAACAAAAGAATATGGGCTCCAAAAAAACCTTAATAATTAGCAAATGGGCTGTAAATTATTAGAAATAATGGCAGATGGGCTGTATGCTGTTTTCCACAGATTTGAGGCTTTCCTAAAAAAGGTTGACGCACAAGCAGTGACTGTTGGATGGCCATCCAACGGCCGTCGTGCTTCTTCAATCTCTGCTCTTCCTGCTCCAGCCGCTCAAACAAGCGCCGGCGGGACTGCCTGCTCCCTCCTCCCCGCGGCCGGCTCTGCTGCCGCGCAGGCCTCACCGCCCCACCGTACTCCCATCGCTGGCCTAGCCATCCTCTACTCACCCACACCTGCTGTTATTCTCCGGCGACGGCAGACGAACCAGTAAACCCTCGTACAGTCGTACTCCCCTCCGCGTGGGAAACAACTGCCGAGTCTTCCCTGCCTCCGTGTCGTTCCCTTCCTAGGCCTCACCGTCGTCCACCGCCCTGGTGCTCTCGGCGCGGCCTGGTCAACGTGGTCAACGACCGACATGCATCTGAAGTGGACTGTACGTGGAGAGGCCGACAGCTGGGTCCACGGCCGCACGCAAGGAAATGCCTCCTTATTACGCGCAAAATAATGATTCCTCCACCTGACATCAGGGACCCACCGAAAGGGCCTCTGTATTTCGCTGAAAAAAACATTACCGCCGCTGACAGCTCGGACCCACCAGCTATATCTTCGCACGCAAGGAAGTGCCTCCTTATTACGCACAAAAAAATGAATACTCCCCCTGCTAGCTGGGACCCACCATGGTGGGAGGCTGACTTGTGGGCCTACTAAGTTGACTGGGACGGGGCCTTTGTCAACTTTAGTCAATATGAATGATTCTCGCTCCAGTGACCGTACGATATCCATCCAACGGCCGTAGTGCTTCTTCAACCTCTGGTCTTCTTGCTCCAGCCGCCCAAAGCAGCGCCGGTCGTGCCGCATGCTCCTGCCTCCCGTGGCCGGCTGTGCTGCCGCGGAGGCCTCACCGCCCCCTACTATTCCCACCGCTGGCCAGGCCCTGCGGCGACGGCAGCCTCACACCGCAGCCGAACCAGTGAACCCTCGTACTCCTCTCCGCGCGGGCTTCCACTGCCGCGTCTTCCCCGGCTCCGCGTCGTCCCCTTCCTAGGCCTCGCCGTCGTCCACCGCCGTGGTGCTCTCCGCGCGGCGTGGTCAACGTGGTCAAGGAACGACTTCCATCGGAAGAGTACTGTACGTGGAGAGGCTGACAGCTGGGTCCACGGCCACAGCCCAGTTTTTTTGTGATTTGCCAAGTAAGTCGCTTTGTCAGGCCTGTTGGGCTGCAAATCTTTCAAGACGAGGAGAGCTTTCATTCGGCTGGCCGAGAAAATGGCCCATCAGTAATGAGAAATGGGCTGTACATTTTTAAAACACATCAAACCGGCAATTAGTTTCAAATATCTTTTTTTCATTTCGAGATTTTAAATTACATTAATTTTTATGCGTGGAGAATTTGTTGGATTTTATATTGATATACATTTATTTTTAAAATCAGTTTGAATGTGAGTCGAAATTTCGGGATTAAAAACAGTTCGGACCGCACCGAAATATGCAAAATTTCGTATAATTTTTTAACCGTGGCCACAATATGGGCTGTAATGCTAACAAAAAGAATATGGGCTCCAAAAAAACCTTAATAATTAGCAAATGGGCTGTAAATTATTAGAAATAATGGCAGATGGGTTGTATGCTGTTTTCCACAGATTTGAGGCTTTCCTAAAAAAAGGTTGACGCACAAGCAGTGACTGTTGGATGGCCATCCAACGGCCGTCGTGCTTCTTCAATCTCTGCTCTTCCTGCTCCAGCCGCTCAAACAAGCGCCGGCGGGACTGCCTGCTCCCTCCTCCCCGCGGCCGGCTCTGCTGCCGCGCAGGCCTCACCGCCCCACCGTACTCCCATCGCTGGCCTAGCCATCCCTCTACTCACCCACACCTGCTGTTATTCTCCGGCGACGGCAGACGAACCAGTAAACCCTCGTACAGTCGTACTCCCCTCCGCGTGGGAAACAACTGCCGAGTCTTCCCTGCCTCCGTGTCGTTCCCTTCCTAGGCCTCGCCGTCGTCCACCGCCCTGGTGCTCTCGGCGCGGCCTGGTCAACGTGGTCAACGACCGACATGCATCTGAAGTGGACTGTACGTGGAGAGGCCGACAGCTGGGTCCACGGCCGCACGCAAGGAAATGCCTCCTTATTACGCGCAAAATAATGATTCCTCCACCTGACATCAGGGACCCACCGAAAGGGCCTCTGTATTTCGCGAAAAAACGTTACCGCCGCTGACAGCTCGGACCCACCAGCTATATCTTCGCACGCAAGGAAGTGCCTCCTTATTACGCACAAAAAAATGAATACTCCCCCTGCTAGCTGGGACCCACCATGGTGGGAGGCTGACTTGTGGGCCTACTAAGTTGACTGGGACGGGGGCCTTTGTCAACTTTAGTCAATATGAACGATTCTAGCTCCAGTGACCGTACGATGTCCATCCAACGGCCGTAGTGCTTCTTCAACCTCTGGTCTTCTTGCTCCAGCCGCCCAAAGCAGCGCCGGTCGTGCCGCATGCTCCTGCCTCCCGTGGCCGGCTGTGCTGCCGCGGAGGCCTCACCGCCCCCTACTATTCCCACCGCTGGCCAGGCCCTGCGGCGACGGCAGCCTCACACCGCAGCCGAACCAGTGAACCCTCGTACTCCTCTCCGCGCGGGCTTCCACTGCCGCGTCTTCCCCGGCTCCGCGTCGTCCCCTTCCTAGGCCTCGCCGTCGTCCACCGCCGTGGTGCTCTCCGCGCGGCGTGGTCAACGTGGTCAAGGAACGACTTCCATCGGAAGAGTACTGTACGTGGAGAGGCTGACAGCTGGGTCCACGGCCACAGCCCAGTTTTTTGTGATTTGCCAAGTAAGTCGCTTTGTCAGGCCTGTTGGGCTGCAAATCTTTCAAGACGAGGAGAGCTTTCATTCGGCTGGCCGAGAAAATGGCCCATCAGTAATGAGAAATGGGCTGTACATTTTTAAAACACATCAAACCGGCAATTAGTTTCAAATATCTTTTTTTCATTTCGAGATTTTAAATTACATTAATTTTTATGCGTGGAGAATTTGTTGGATTTTATATTGATATACATTTATTTTTAAAATCAGTTTGAATGTGAGTCGAAATTTCGGGATTAAAAACAGTTCGGACCGCACCGAAATATGCAAAATTTCGTATAATTTTTAACCGTGGCCACAATATGGGCTGTAATGCTAACAAAAAGAATATGGGCTCCAAAAAAACCTTAATAATTAGCAAATGGGCTGTAAATTATTAGAAATAATGGCAGATGGGCTGTATGCTGTTTTCCACAGATTTGAGGCTTTCCTAAAAAAAGGTTGACGCACAAGCAGTGACTGTTGGATGGCCATCCAACGGCCGTCGTGCTTCTTCAATCTCTGCTCTTCCTGCTCCAGCCGCTCAAACAAGCGCCGGCGGGACTGCCTGCTCCCTCCTCCCCGCGGCCGGCTCTGCTGCCGCGCAGGCCTCACCGCCCCACCGTACTCCCATCGCTGGCCTAGCCATCCCTCTACTCACCCACACCTGCTGTTATTCTCCGGCGACGGCAGACGAACCAGTAAACCCTCGTACAGTCGTACTCCCCTCCGCGTGGGAAACAACTGCCGAGTCTTCCCTGCCTCCGTGTCGTTCCCTTCCTAGGCCTCGCCGTCGTCCACCGCCCTGGTGCTCTCGGCGCGGCCTGGTCAACGTGGTCAACGACCGACATGCATCTGAAGTGGACTGTACGTGGAGAGGCCGACAGCTGGGTCCACGGCCGCACGCAAGGAAATGCCTCCTTATTACGCGCAAAATAATGATTCCTCCACCTGACATCAGGGACCCACCGAAAGGGCCTCTGTATTTCGCGAAAAAAACGTTACCGCCGCTGACAGCTCGGACCCACCAGCTATATCTTCGCACGCAAGGAAGTGCCTCCTTATTACGCACAAAAAAATGAATACTCCCCCTGCTAGCTGGGACCCACCATGGTGGGAGGCTGACTTGTGGGCCTACTAAGTTGACTGGGACGGGGGCCTTTGTCAACTTTAGTCAATATGAACGATTCTAGCTCCAGTGACCGTACGATGTCCATCCAACGGCCGTAGTGCTTCTTCAACCTCTGGTCTTCTTGCTCCAGCCGCCCAAAGCAGCGCCGGTCGTGCCGCATGCTCCTGCCTCCCGTGGCCGGCTGTGCTGCCGCGGAGGCCTCACCGCCCCCTACTATTCCCACCGCTGGCCAGGCCCTGCGGCGACGGCAGCCTCACACCGCAGCCGAACCAGTGAACCCTCGTACTCCTCTCCGCGCGGGCTTCCACTGCCGCGTCTTCCCCGGCTCCCCGTCGTCCCCTTCCTAGGCCTCGCCGTCGTCCACCGCCCTGGTGCTCTCGCGCGGCGTGGTCAACGTGGTCAAGGAACGACTTCCATCGGACGTGGACTGTACGTGGAGAGGCTGACAGCTGGGTCCACGGCCGCAGCAAGGAAGTGCCTCCTTATTACGCGGAAAATAATGATTCCTCCACCTGACAGCTGGGACCCACCGGACGGGCCACTGTATTTCGCGAAAAAACGTTTCCCCCTGACTGCTGGGACCCACCAGCTACATCTTCGCACGCAAGGAAGTGCGTCCGGGCAAAAAAAAACGATTCGCCCCCCTGACTGCTGGGACCCACCAGCTACATCTTCGCAGGCAAGGAAGTGCCTGACAGTCGGGGACCCACCTGGTCGAAGCGTACGTAGCGTTGTCATTCTGGTCGCGAACGTGTACGTACATATATACTGGTGGATGTAGAGGCGCGCACGTGTCGTAGTAGAGGCGCGTACGTGTCGTAGTAGAGGCGCGCACGTAGCATGTACACGTACGTACAGCGGCCAGGGTGCAAGAAAGAAAATACGGCCACGTATGTGTACATACGGGCGGGGTCTCGAACGCCTACTCGCGCATACGTACGGCCAGGGCTCGTGTACATGGCTGGGTCGGAACGGAGAAAACAGCGTCGTCGTCGTGTTGCGTAGTGTTCATGGGAGGCAACGGAATGCGTCCGTGTTCATCGGAAGGCAACAGAACGCGTGGGAGCTAACCGGCTGGGTCAGAAACGGAATGCGTGGTCGTGTTCATCGGGAGGGCTTGGACGGAACAGGCGATGGAAACGAGGCCTGGCGTACCGCACAACGGAGGAAACGGACCTCCTACGTTCGGAACGGGGTCCTGTTTGATCGGAGGGGTGTGGCGTACCACAAAACGGAGGAAACGGACCTCCCTACAGTCGAAACGGGGGTCCTGTTGATCGGGAGGGGTGTGGCGTACCTGCAAAAACGGACGAACGGACCTCCTACGGTCGAAACGGGGGTCCTGTTGATCGGAGGGTGTGGTACCGCAAAACGGACGAACGGATCTCCTACGGTCGAAACGGGGTCCTGTTCATCGGGAGGCGGTGTGGCGTACCGCAAAACGGGACTCCACAGGGATACTGTTCATTCTCCACTGTCGACCTCCTCCGGCCCTCCACGGGCTTACCGTCGACCTCCTCCAGCCTCCACGGGCTCCTGTTCATCCAGCCTCCACCGCGCGCTACTCCACCGGCTACTGTTCAACCACCCTCCACGGGCACCCCCCACCGTCTACTGTTCATCCAGCCCTCCACACCACGGGGTCCTGTTCAACCACCCCTCCACGGGCACCCCTCCACCGTCTACTGTTCATCCAGCCCTCCACCACACCACGGGTCCTGTTCATCCAGAGGCAACGCCACCGCTCACTGTTCATCCAAACCCCCCCCCGCAACGCTCACTGTTCATCCCAGAGGCAGCATCGATCGGCTTCAGTTAGCAGCAGTAGCGAAGGAATCGCTCGATCGGGTTCAGTTAACAGCCATCGATCGATCGCTCGGGTTCAGTAACGCGTAGCCTGCAGTGCAATCGCTCGGTTCAGTTAGAAGCCCAAGCCTCGCTCGGGTTCAGTTAGAGCCAACGCCTCGCACACACGCGCGTACGTGTACGAGAGAAATGCGCATCGCTCGGCCCCGACCTCCACGTAACCGGGAACTCCCCGAAATTTTCCTCACCCTCGCTTCTACCACGGTTTTTTTCCGTCATGGACGGCCCAAAGAATGTCATGCAGCTGCGTCTCCGGCCCGCCCAGGACGAAAAGCCCATTTTCTGTCATGATTTTTTGTCATAGAAGTAGGAGCCCACCACATCTATGATGATACCGGGTTTTGTCACAATTATCGTCATAGAAGTGTCATATGTATGACAGAAAATTTTTCGTTCGGCCCAAAATGTCACGGATGTGTCTTTTTTTTTGTAGTGCCTGACCCTGCTTTTGCTACTTCACCTATCTATGTTACCGATAAAGATTATCAGTTCTCTGTTGATCCTGATATAATTACTTTGGTTGAATCTGATCCTTTTCATGGTTATGAATCTGAAACTCTTGTGGCACATCTTACTGAATTAAATGATATAGCCACCCTGTTCACTAATGATGAGAAATCTCGCCACCTTTATATCCTTAAAATATTTCCGTTCTCATTAAAGGGTGATGCTAAGATATGGTTTAATTCTCTTGATCCTGGTTGTGTGCATAGTCCCCAGGATATGATTTATTACTTCTCTGCTAAATATTTCCCTACTCATAAGAAACAAGCTGCTTTCAGGGAAATATACAACTTTGTGCAAACTGAAGAAGAGAGTCTCCCATAAGCTTGGGGGAGGCTTCTCAAGTTACTTAATGCTTTGCCTGATCATCCTCTTAAGAAAAATGAAATACTTGATATCTTTTATAATGGACTAATCGATGCTTCCAGAGATTACCTGGATAGTTGTGCTGGTTCTGTTTTCAGGGAAAGAACACCGGATGAAGCTGAAATTCTATTGAATAATATGTTGACAAATGAAAATAATTGGACACTTCCTGAGCCAGCTCCTGAGCCAATTCCTGAGCCTATTCCTAAACCAACTCCAAAGAAGAGAGGTGTTCTATTTCTCAGTCCTGAAGATATGCAAGAGGCAAAGAAATCTATGAAAGAAAAGGGTATTAAAGCTGAAGATGTTAAGAATTTACCTCCTATTGAAGAAATACATGGTCTGAATTTACCGCCTGTTGAAGAAACATATGATCTTAATCCTTTACCTATTGAAGAAAACTCATGGTTTGATAACCCGACACAGGTAGTAAAGGTAAATTCTCTGTATAGATTTGATGAAGGTGATATTCCTCACTATAAGTCTGCTAGACAATGCTTAGAAGAGTTTGATAATTTTATTGTCAAACAAGAAAACTTCAATGCTTATTTTGGTAGACAATTAAAACAAAATGCTTATATGATTGAACACTTGGGTGATTATATGGCTAATGTTAAAGGTGAAATTAAACTCATTAGTAAACATGCTTCTATGGTTACCACTCAAGTAGAACAAGTACTTAAGGCTCAAAATGATTTGCTCAATGAAATGAATAGTAAGAAAAATGATTATGCTGTTAGAGTGGCCACTAGAACTGGTAGAATGACTCAGGAACCTTTGTATCCTAAAGGCCACCCTAAGAGAATTGAGCAAGATTCTCAGAGAAATAATATTGATACACCTAGTCCTTCTAAAAAGAAGAAAAAGAAAAATGATAGGACTTTGCATACTTCTAGTGAACCTATTGCTGAAACACCTAAGAGTCCAAATGATATATCTATTTCTGATGCTGAAACACAATCTGGTAATGAACATGAACCTAATGAAAATGCTAATGATGATGTTCATGATGATGCTCAACCTAGTAACGATAATGATGTAGAAATTGAACCTGCTGTTGATCTTGATAACCCACGATCAAAGAATCAACGTTATGATAAGAGAGACTTTGTTGCTAGGAAACATGGTAAAGAAAGGGAACCATGGGTTCAGAAACCTATGCCTTTTCCTGTTACTACTATCAAACTACTGTTACTATTGCTCCTGTCACTACTATCAAAACTATCAAACTACCTTGCTACTGATCACTTTGCTGTAGATAATTAATCTTCAGGTGTGGTTGAATTGGCAACTCAGCTGCTAATACCTTCAAATATTCTTTGGCTCCCCTTGTGTTGAATCTATAAATTTGGGTTGAATACTCTACCCTCGAAAACTGTTGCGATCCCCTATACTTGTGTCTTATCACTTGTCCTCAAGCGAAAGCCGATATCGATAAATATGTCCACATCTTTAGAGATAGAGGTGTCGATAAAATAAAATACGAACATGAGGGCGTCATGGTTATCTTTAGAACATCAACATATAGTGCCATATAATTTATTATGCTAAAGTAACAATTTGTTCACAAGGTAAAGTATGAATCGGAAACTTCATTGAGAACTAACAAACTATGATCTCAGTCATTGAAGCAATTGCAATTTATCATAACATCGGAAAGAGTCAAATAAGAGCTTTTCAGCAAGTCCACATTCTCACCTATCATATAATCTTTCACAATTGCTAACACTCACGCGATACTTATGGGTACAAAGTTTCAACCGGACACAGAGAACGATAGGGGCTTATAGTTTTGCCTCCTAACATTTTAGCTCAAGGGTAATGTCAACAATAATATTTTATGATAACCTACATCCGAGTGGATATATATATATATCCGGATCTCTCCAACACATAGAGCTTGCCAAAGGAAAAAGTATAAAAAGGAAAGGTGATGATCACCATGACTCTTGTAAGGGTAGTTGATAGAAATAAAAGATAGGCCCTTCGCTGAGGGAAGCAGAGGTTGTCATGTGCTTTTATGGTTGGATGTATAAAATCTTAGTGCAATAGAGCGTCACTTTATATTGCCGCTTGTGATAAGGACCTTTATTATGCAGTCCGTCGCTTTTATTTCTTCCATATCACAAGTTCGTATAAAGCTTATTTTCTTCACACTAATAGATCATACATATTTAGAGAGAGCAATTTTTTATTGCTTGCACCGATGACAACTTACATGAATGATCTTACTCAATCCATAGGTAGGTATGGTGGACTCTCATGGCAAAACTGGGTTTATGGATGTTTGGAAGCACAAGTAGTATCTCTACTTGGTGCAAAGAATTTGGCTAGCATGAGAGGGAAAGGCAAGCTCAAGATGTTGGATGATCCAAAACAATATAACTTCTATTAGGATATAAGAAAACATAACTCATTATGTTGTCTTCCTTGTCCAACATCAACTTTTTAGCATGTCATATTTTAATGAGTGCTCACAATTACAAAAGATGTCCAAGATAGTATATTTATATGTAAAGCCTCTCTTTCTTTATTACTTCCTATTAATTGCAACAATGACCAAAACTGTGTTTGTAAACTCTCAATAACTTTTATTCGTCATACTCTTTATATGTGAAGTCATTACTCTCCATAAGATCAATCTATGATCTTTTTATTTAATTCTCTCAAGATCATAGCAAGAAAGCAAAGCCCTTCACTCATAACTACTCTTTATTATATTTATCACGGACTCGATTACATAGAGGGAACATAAAGCAAAACTCAAAGCTAGATCATACTAGTAACTTTATTCTACTAGATCAAGACATAACCAAAAGAATCGAAATAGGAAAAGTGATAAAATAAAGATGTGACGGTGCTACGATACCGGGGCACTCCCCCAAGATTGGCAGTTGCCAAGGGGAGTGCCCATACCCATGTAATTAGATCTCTTTCTTCGGAGGTGGTGATGAAGGAGTTGTTGACGAAGCAGGCTTGTCGTCCAACATCGAACGTAGGAGGTTCTCCAACTTACGAATAATGCCCTTGAGTGCGATGATATGCTCTTGCAACATAATATTTTCACGAGTTAGATACTTGTTCTGCACTCGAGCTATTTCAATCATCTTGAAAGCTTCAATTTTAGTGGGGGTAAGAAGATTGTAATGAGGTTGAAGGATGTCTTCTTCTTCTGCTGCCGGAGCTTGATTCTCCACGGCCTTCTTGATCCTATCACCCTTGTTGATCTCGCAAGTTCTTCTCTCTTCATCTCTATCTTCATTAGCCAAGCATCGTCGCCCGCGTTGTTGGAGGAGGGAGACGACATGATGCCTTGCCTTGAAAACTCTGGCAGAAAATAGCTCGAAACAAGAACATGAGATATTTGCGTGGTACGGTGGTCAAAACCTTCGGGAGATTATATAATGAATTTTTACCAACCAAAATAAGTATTTTGCAAGAAAACAGAGTCCGGAGGGCACACGAGGTGGCCACAAGGTCAGGGGCGCGCCCTCCGCCCTTGTGGTGGCCTCGTGTCTCTTTCGGACTATTTTTAATTTTCCTAACTTTTAAATATTCCAAAATGGAGAAAACTTATCATGAAACGTTTTGGAGTCGGTTTACTTACCGTACCACATACCTATTCCTTTTCGGAGTTTGAAACATTCTGGAAAGTTTCCCTTATGTACTCCTCCGGGGTTATGGTATCAATTATATTGGTCTCAACAATTATGGGAGTACCTGAGATATAATGTTTGAGTCTTGACCGTTCACCACCTTCGGATTTTTGCCTTCAGCGTTATTAATTTTTATGGCACCGGAACGATAGACCTCCTCGATGATGTAAGTACCTTCCCATTTAGAGAGAAGCTTTCCTGCAAAAAATCTTAAACGAGAGTTGTATAGCAAAACATAATCACCTACATTAAACTCACGCTTTTGTATCCTCCTATCATGCCATCTTTTAAACTTTTCTTTAAAAACTTGGCATTCTCATAAGCTTGGGTTCTCCATTCATCAAGTGAGCTAATGTCAAATAACCTCTTCTCACCGGCAAGTTTGAAATCATAATTGAGCTCTTTAATAGCCCAATATGCCTTATGTTCTAGCTCAAGAGGTAAGTGACATGCTTTTCCATAAACCATTTTATACGGAGACATACCGATGGGATTCTTATAAGCAGTTCTATGAACCCACAAAGCATCATCAAGTTTCTTAGACCAATTCTTTCTAGATCTATTAACAATCTTTTGCAAAATTAATTTAATATCTCTATTGCTTACTTGACCACTAGACTGAGGATGATATGGAGATGCGATTCTATGATTAACATCATATTTAGCAAGCATTTTACAAAAAACACCATGAATAAAATGTGAACCACCATCAGTCATTAAATATCTAGGGACTCCAAACCTCAGAAAAATAACTTCTTTAAGCATCTTAATAGAAGTGTTATGATCAGCACTACTAGTAGGAATAGCTTCTACCCACTTAGTAACGTAATCAACAGCAACTAAAATATGTGTATACCCATTAGAGGAAGGAAAAGGTCCCATATAATCAAAGCCCCAAATATCAAATGGTTCAATAATAAGTGAATAATTCATAGGCATTTCTTGACATCTACTAATATTACCAATCCTTTGGCATTCATCACAAGACAAGACAAACTTACAGGCATCCTTAAAGAGAGTGGGCCAATAGAAACCGGATTGCAATACCTTATGTGCAGTTCATTCTCCAGAGCGGCACTTGCGTAGGATCTGTTCCTGTTCATGCTCAGTTACACAATGTCTAATAAGACCATCTACTCCTTTATAAAGGTGTGGATCATCCCAAAAATAATGTCTTAAATCATAGAAAAACTTTTTCTTTTGATGGTATGTGAAACTAGGTGGTATAAATTTAGCAACTATATAATTCGCATAATCAGCATACCATGGAGCATTACGAGAAGCATTTATGACATTTAATTTCTCATCGGGAAAGCTATCATCAATAGGTAGTGGGTCATCAAGAACATTTTCTAACCTAGACAAGTTGTCTGCAATGGGGTTCTCAGCTCCCTTTCTATCAATAATGTGTAAATCAAATTCTTGTAGCAAGAGAACCCATCTAATAAGTCTAGGTTTGGCATCTTTATTTTCCATAAGATATTTAATAGCAGCATGATCAGTGTGAACAGTTACTTTGGAAACAACGATATAAGGTCTAAACTTATCACATGCAAATACAACTGCTAAAAATTCTTTTTCAGTGGTAGCATTATTTCTCTGGGCACTGTCTAGAGTTTTACTAGCATACTGAATAACATTTAATTTCTTAGCAACTCTTTGTCCTAGAACAACACCAACAACATAATCACTAGCATCACACATAATTTCAAAGGGTAAATTCCAATCAGGTGGCTGAATGATAGGTGCAGAAATCAAGGCTTTCTTAAGTATTTTAAATGCTTCTACACAATCATCATCAAAAACAAAAGGAAAATCTTTTTGTAAGAGATTAGTGAGAGGCCTATAAATTTTAGAGAAGTCTTTAATAAACCTCTTATAAAAACCAGCATGACGAAGGAAGCTTCTTATACCTTTGATATCTTTTGGACACGACATCTTTTCAATAGCATCTACTTTAGCTTTATCAACTTCAATACCTCTTTCAGAAATTTTATGCCCCAAGACAGTACCTTCATTTACCATAAAGTGGCACTTCTCCCAATTCAAGACAAGATTAGTTTCTTCACATGTCTGCAAAACTCGATCAAGGCTGCTTAAGCAATCATCAAAAGAAGTTCCGTAAACGGAGAAATCATCCATGAAAACCTCAACAATCTTTTCACAAAAGTTAGAGAATATAGCAGTCATACATCTTTGAAAGGTAGCATGTGCATTGCGTAAACCAAAAGGCATACATCTATAAGTAAAGGTACCAAAAGGGCAAGTAAAAGTGGTTTTCTCTTGATCTTCATTTGACACGTGTATTTGAGAGAAACCAGAATAACCATCTAGAAAGCAAAAATGTGTATGTTTGGATAATCTTTCTAGAATTTGATCAATAAAAGGTAGAGGGTAATGCTTTTTCTTGTAGCTTTATTTAATTTGCGGAAATCAGTTACCATTCTATAACCTGTAACAATTCTTTGAGGAATCAATACATTCTTATCATTAGGAACAACAGTAATACCTCCCTTCTTAGGGACACAATGGACATGACTTACCCATTGACTATCACCAATAGGATAAATTATACCTGCCTCCAGAAGCTTTAGTATTTCACTCCTCACCACTTCTTTCATTTTAGGATTTAGCCATCGTTGATGGTCAACAACTGGTTTAGCATCTTTCTCCAATTTAATTTTGTGCGGACATAAAGTGGGACTAATGCCCTTAAGATCATCAAGAGTATATCCAATAGCGGCACGATGCTTCTTTAGATTTTTCAATAATTTCCTTTCTTCATGCTCTGAAAGGTTAGCACTAATAATAACAGGATATATCTTCTTTTCATCAAGATAAGCATATTTCATAGTATCAGGTAATGGTTTAAGCTCAAACACGGGATCACCCTTAGGTGGGGGAGGATCTCCAAGGATTTCAACAGGCAAATCGTGTTTCAAAATAGGACCCTGATTAAAGAATACTTCATCTATTTCCCTTCTTTCATTCATAAACATATCATTTTCATGGTCTAGCAAAAATATTGTTCTAAAGGATCTGCAGGAGGCATGGCAATAGAAACAAGACCAATAATTTCATCCTTACTAGGCAATTCTTTATCATGGGGTTGTCTATGAAAGTTAGAGAAATTAAGATCATGAGACATATCCCCTAGCCAACAGTAAAAATATCTTTCTCGCAGTCTATCTTAGCATTAACATTATTCAAGAAAGGTCTACCAAATAAAATGGGACAAAAATTTATCTTGTGGGGAACCAAGAACAAGAAATTAGTAAGATATTTTATCTTCCCACACAAGACTTCAACATCTCTAACAATCCCAATTGGTGATACAGTTTCTCTATTAGCAAGCTTAATAGTAACATCAATAGCTTCTATCTCAGCAGGAGCAATATCATTCATAATTTCTTTACATAATGTGTAAGGAATTGCACTCACACTAGCACCCACATCACATAAGCCATGATAACGATGATCTCCAATTTTAATAGAAACAACACGCATGCCAACAACATATCTATGTTTATCTTTAGTATCGGGTTTAGCAATTCTAGTAGCTTCATCACAGAAGTAAATAACATGCCCATCAATATTATCAACCAAGAGATCTTTAACCATAGCAATAGTAGGTTCAACTTTAATTTTCTTAGAGAGTGTACGTGTTTTAGTATAACTCTTACAAACCACAGTTGAAGCTTTAGCATGATCCTTAATTCTAACAGGGAATGGCGGTTTCTCAATATAAGCAGTAGGAACAATAGGATCAGTATTAAGTAATAGTTTCTTCTTCAACTTTAATAGGTTCAACTACTTTAACTTCAATAGGAGGATGATATTTAAACCACTTCTCCTTAGGGAGATCAACATGAGTAGCAAATGATTCACAAAAAGAAGCTACTATCTCAGAGTCAAGTCCATATTTAGTGCCAAATTCGCGGAAAGCATCGGTATCTATAAAAGATTTAACACAATCGAACTTAAGGTTTATACCTGACTCCTTACCTTTGTCGAGATCCCAATCTTCAGAGTTGCTTTTAATTCTTCAAAATAAATTCCATTTGAATTCAATATCCTTCTTCATATAGGAACCAGTACAAGAAGTATCGAGCATGGATTGATCATTATGAGAAAGCCGAGCATGAAAATTCTGAATAATAATTTGTCTTGAGAGCTCATGATTGGGGCATGAATATAACATTGAATTAATCCTCCCCCAAGTTTGAGCGATACTTTCTCCTTCACGAGGCCAAAAAATATAGATATAATTCCGATCACGATGAACCAGATGCATATGATAAAACTTCTGATGAAATTCCAATTTCAATCGGTTGTAGTTCCATGATCCAATATCATCCAATAGCCTATACCATGTCAATGCCTTTACCTTCAAAGATAAAGGGAAGACCTTCTTCATGGCAACATCCTCAGGAATACCTGCAAGCTTAAATAATCCACAAACTTTATCCACATAGATTAGGTGCATATCGGGATGTAACGTTCCGTCTCCTGCATAAGGATTGGCTAGCAGTTTCTCTATCATACCTGAAGGAATTTCATAATAAATATTTTCAATAGGTGCAGTAGGTTGAGGAGTAAATAATTGTGGTTCTGGTTGAGGTGAAGATACCCCGAACAAACCCCTCAAAGGATTATTTTCCATAGTAACAAGTGATAGTAATTTTCAGCGCATATAAATGTTTCTTTACCAAATTCCACTTACCAAAGGCGCTTCACTCCCCGACAACGGTGCCAGAAAAGAGTCTTGATGAACCACAAGTATCGGGGATCTATCATAGTCCTTTCTATAAGTAAGAGTGTCGAACCCAACGAGGAGCAGAAGGAAATGACAAGTGGTTTTCAGCAAGGTATTTTCTACAAGCACTGGAATTATCGGTAACAGATAGTTTTGTGATAGGATAAATCGTAACGGGTAACAAGTAATAAAAGTAACTAAGGTGCAGCAAGGTGGCCCAATCCTTTTTGTAGCAAAGTAAAAGCCTGGTCGAACTCTTATATAATGCAAAGCGCTCCCGAGGACACATGGGAATTGTTGCCAAGCTAGTTTTCATCATGCTCATATGATTCGCATTCGTTACTTTGATAATTTGATATGTGGGTGGACCGGTGCTTGGGTTCTGCCATTCCTTGAACAAGCCTCCCACTTATGATTAACCCCTCTCACAAGCATCCGCAACTACGAAAGAAGTATTAAGGTAAACCTAACCATAGCATGAAACATATGGATTCAAATCAGCCCCTTACGAAGCAACGCATAAACTAGGGTTTAAGCTTCTGTCACTCTAGCACCCCATCATATACTTATTACTTCCCAATGCCTTCCCCTAGGCCCAAATAATGGTGAAGTGTCATGTAGTCGACGTTCACACAACACCACTAGAGGAGAGACAACATACATCTCATCAAAATATCGAGCGAATACCAAATTCACATGATTACTTATAAAAAGACTTCTCCCATGTCCTCAGGAACAAACGTAACTACTCAGAAAGCTTATTCATAATCATAATCAGAGGAGTATTAATTATCATTAAGGATCTGAACATATGATCTTCCACCGAATAAACCAACTAGCATCAACTACAAGGAGTAATCAACACTACTAGCACCCCGCAGGTACCAATCTGAGGTTATGGGACCAAGATCGAATACTAGAGATGAACTAGGGTTTGAGAGGAGATGGTACTGGTGAAGATGTTGATGGAGATTGATCCTCCCTCGATGAGAGGATCGATGGTGATGATGATGGCGATGATTTCCCCCTCCCGGAGGGATGTTTCCCTGGCAGAATAGCTCCGCCGGAGGCCTAGATGGGTTCTGCCCAGGTTCCGCCTCGAGACGATGGCGCTTCATCCCGAAAGCTTCTCTCTAATTTTTTTTCCAGGGTAAAAGACACCATATAGCAGAAGATGGGCACCGGAGGCCTGCCAGGGGGCACACAAGGTCGGGGGGCGCGCCCAGGGGGGTACGGCGCGCCCTCCACCTTTGTGTCTGGCTGGTGGCCCCCCTCTGGTTCTTTCTTCGCCCATTTTTTTTATATATTCCAAAAATAATCTCCGTGAAGTTTCCGGACTTCTTGAGTTGTGCAGAATAGGTCTCTAACATTTGCTCCTTTTCCAGTCCAGAATTCCAGCTGCCGGCATTCTCCCTCTTCATGTAAACCTTGTAAAATAAGACAGAATAACCATAAGTAATGTGATATAATGTGTAATAACATCCCATAATGCAATAAATATTGTCATAAAAGCATGATGCAAAATGGACGTATCATTGCTTGGTTCTCCTACTTCTTCGATAACCTTGGTCTCATCACGGAGGGAAATACCTACCGTCGCTGTGCTGCATCACCCTTCCTCTTTGCGGAAATACTGACGTTGTCCTAGCAGACATCAAAAGGAATTTCTGGCACCTTTGCTGGGGAGACATCATCAACATCTACCAGGTTCCTAATCACAAATCTCATCTCCTTGCAATTTACATTATTTGCCATTTGCCTCCCGTTTTCCTCTCCCCCACTTCACAAAAAATTGCCATTTTATTCGCCCTCTTTTTCGTTCGCCGTTTTCTCATCAGATCTGTTTTTGAGTGCAATCTTGTTGCATAGTCACAATGACTCAAGATAACACCAAGTTGTGTGATTTCTCAAATACCAACAACAATGATTTTATTGGCACTCCGATTGCTCACGCCATTAGTGCGGAATCTTGTGATATGAATACTGCTTTGCTGAATCTTGTTATGATAGATCAATTTTCCGGTACTCCTAATGAGGATGCCG
Organism: Triticum aestivum; assembly: GCF_018294505.1. Lineage (NCBI taxonomy): Eukaryota > Viridiplantae > Streptophyta > Magnoliopsida > Poales > Poaceae > Triticum > Triticum aestivum. The sequence continues at coordinate 331,481,258 of NC_057796.1, read as the reverse complement.
CGTCCCATCTTAACACATTCATGGAATTATGCGATACACAAAAGAATGTGGACAATGATGTTGTGAAGATGAAATTATTCCTGTTTTGTTTGCGAGATCATGCAAAAATTTGGTTTTCTTCTTTGCCTCGCAATAGTATCGATTCTTGGAATAAGTGCAAAGATGCTTTTATCACTTAGTACTTTCCTCCCGCAAAAAATATTTCCCTTAGAACCCAGATCATGAATTTCAAGCAACTTGAACATGAGTATGTTGCGCAATCTTGGGAAAGGATAAAAATGATGCTAAGGAATTTCCCAACTCATGGGTTAAATCTTTGGATGATCATACAATTTTTTATGTGGGATTGAATTTTGTTTCTCGTAATCTTTTAGACTCCGCCGCGGGTGGTAATTTTATGGAAATTACTTTGGGTGTAGCCACAAAATTGCTTGATAATATCATGGCAAATTATTCACAATGGCATACCGAAAGAGCTCCTACTAGTGAAAAAGTTAATTCGGTTGAAGAAATGTCTTCTTTGAGTGAAAAAGTTGATGCTCTTATGAAATTGGTTGCTAGTAAAAGTGCTCCTATTGATTTCAGTGATATGCCTTTGTCTACTTTGATTGAGCAAAATAGTGATGTCGTAGATGTGATTTTTATCTCGCGAAACAATTTCAATAACAATGTTTATAGAGGTAATTAATTTTAATCCTAGGCCTTTTCCTAGTAATTCCTCTAATAATTATGGTAATTCCTATGGAAATCGTTCTTATAATAATAATAGGAACACCTCTGATCTTGAGAATGATATTAAAGAATTTATCAACACTCAAAAAGTTTTCAACACTACAACGGAAGATAAGTTGAATAAGATTGATGATTTGTCTAGAGGTGTTGATAGAATTTCTCATGATGTAGAAAATCTCAATATGAAATTTTTTGTGCCTAAGGTTGAGGAATCAATTAAAGCTCTTTATGTTTCTATGGATGAAAGTAAGCAAAGAACCGCTATGCTTAGAGCTAGAAGAGAATTTTTAGAAAAGGCGTTTTCTAGTGATTGCTTTCATGAAAGTGATGAAGATATTAAAATGATTGGTGTTTCTTCTATTGATTCCTTGTTTAGTAAAATTAAGATTGATGAAAAAGGGACTGAAGAAGAGTCAACTTTAATTAGAAGGCGCCCCGATAATTCGGAGGGTGAAAATCTTGTTGAGAAAATTGATAAAAGTGGGTTTGAAGAGGTCAAAACTTTAACTAGAGATATGCCCACTCTTTTGGACTACAAAGACTTTAATTATGATAGTTGTTCTTTGATTTATTGTATTTCTTTGTTGCAATCCATGATAAATTCACCCCATGCTTATGAACAAAATAAAGCTTTTACTAAACGTATTGTTGATGCTATGATGAAAGCTTTAGAAGAAAAGTTGGAATTAGAAGTTTCAATTCCTAGAAAATTACATGATGAGTGGGAACCTACTATCAAATTCAAGATTAAAAGTTATGAGTGTTTTTCTTTGTGTGACTTGGGTGCTAGTGTTTCTACAATTCCGAAATCTTTATGTGATGTGCTTGGTCTTACCGATATTGAAGAATGTTCTTTAAATTTGCACTTGGCAGATTCTACTATTAAAAAGCCTATGGGAAGAATTAATGATGTTCTTATTCTTGCTTATAGGAATTATGTGCCCATAGATTTTATTGTTCTTGGTATTGATTGCAATCTGTCTTGTCCAATTATTCTTGGTAGACCGTTTTTACGCACTATTGGTGTCGTGATTGATATGAAAGAAGGCAATATTAATTCCAATTTCAACTAAGGAACGGTATGGAACACTTCCCTTGAACAAGAATTAGGCCACCATATGAATCAATCATGAGGGCATCTTATGGATCTAGAAACAAATATGACAAAACTTAGATCCTCGCTTTATGCCTAACTAGGAGCATGAAACAATAGCGCTTGTTGGGAGGCAACCCAATGAATAAAATTTATTTTGTTTTTTGCTTTCTGTTCTTGAGTGTTTGCACAATTATGCTACTGTTATGATTGTGTTTTTTGTGTTTTAATTAGTGTTTGTGCCAAGTAAAGCCTTTAATATCTTCTTGGGTGATAGTTGTTTTGATCTTGGTGAAAAAAAGAAAATTTTGCTTCCAGAGTAAAAATTGTTCAAAATCACAGAAGCGACTAAAAATTCTGAATATTTTACGGTAGATTGACATACAAAATGCTCACGTTGTCCTAATTTTTCAGAACTGTTGGAGTTACAGAGGTATTCAGAATATCCTGATTGCTACAGACTGATCTGTTTTTGACAGATTCTGTTTTCTTTTCGTTGCGTGCTTGTTCTGATGATTCTATGGTTTTCTTTGAAGAGTTTTTGCCATAGAAATTTGGAATACAGTAGATATAATGCAAGAATAAAATATGAATGGGTTGCAACAGTACTTATAGTAGTGATTTGCTTTCTTATACTAACGGATCTCATGAAGGTTTTGTTGAGTTTTGTGTGATTGAAGTTTTCAAGTTTTGGGTGATGTTACGATGGATGAAGGAATAAGGAGTAAGAAGAGCCTAAGCTTGGGGATGCCCTTGGGATCCCAAGCTATTATCCACAGAGAAGCAAGCAACTAAGTTTGGGGATGCCCCGAGTAGCATCCCCTCTTTCTTCTAACGACCATCAATATTTTACTCGAAGCTATATTTTTATTCGTCACATACTATGAGTTTTGCTTGGAGCGTCTTGTATGATATGAGTCTTTGCTTGTTTTTCTTTTTGTTTTAAGTCATGAATCCTTGCTGGACACACTTGTTTAAGAGAGCCAAAATTATGCCATGACTTGTTAGAAATGCTCTCTATGCTTCACTTAGATCTTTATGAGCTATGAAATTGCTCTAGTGCTTCACTTATATCTTTTTGAGCACGGTGTGCTTTAGTATTTTTGAAGAAATGCTCTCTTGCTTCACTTAGATTTATTTGAGAGTTTTTAATTTTTTTAAGAAATTTTCTCTTGCTTCACTTAAATTAATTTGAGAGAGAAATATTATGCTCATGATCTTCACTTATATTTGTTTGAGCTTATCACAACTAACACATGAAAATTAGTTCCAAAGTGATAGATATCCGAGAAGGATATAATAAAAACTTTCATGAAGATCATTGGACAAAATAAACTTGATTCGTCCTAATAGTTTTGAGATATGATGATGTGATATGTGAGTCATGTTGATGAGTAATTATGCTTTAGTAAGAATATTGGTGTTAAGGTTTGTGATTCCCTATGCAAGCGCGAAAGTCAATAGTTGTGCAATGAAATTACATCATACTTGTGGTGCATTATTCGGTGTTAATTTTGCTCAATGCTTGCTTATGAGATTATTCGTTTCTTGGGTGTTCGCTTCTCAATCTTTTGCTAGCCTTCATTTTGCATTAAGTATGATCACCACTTGTGCTTCGAAAATCCTTTAAACCAGTTTTGCCACATGAGTCCACCATACCTACCTATATGCAGCATTCTTTTGCCGTTCTAAGCAAATTTGTATGTGCCATCTCTAATTTTCAAAATAAATTTCTCTTTTGTGTGCTCGTACCGCTTACGAGGTGGTGGGGTGGTCGATATTTTCCATGCTAGATGTGTTATTCTCACGATGAGTATTTGCACTTGGCATTGCATGAGAGTAAGGCATAGGTATTAGGGATGCCCAATCCCGAAATGAAAAATGATTTTTTTTACGTTGTCAAATAATAAATTCCTTGGAAAGTGTTGGTATTGAAGGCACCCATGGATACGGTTAGCCATGGAAAGTGAAAGTATGGTTGAAAAAGGAATAAACTTTATTTTCTATTTGGGAACCGCCTATGATATATCTAGCATGGAAAGTGTTGGGAGCTCTAAGTCATTTACGTTGGTGGGAAAAGTATGCCTCTCAAAAAGTTTTTACCTCACAATTTTCGCTTTGAGCTCTGGTGATGTCTACTACGCAATCTTCTTCTTGTAGACTTTGTTGGGCCTCCAAGTGCAGAGGTTTGTAGGACAGTAGCAAAATTCCCTCAAGTGGATGACCTAAGGTTTATCAATCCGTGGGAGGCGTAGGTTGAAGATGGTCTCTCTCAAACAACCCTGCAACCAAATAACAAAGAGTCTCTTGTGTCCCCAACTCACCCAATACAATGGTAAATTGTATAGGTGCACTAGTTCGGCGAAGAGATGATGATACAAGTGCAATATGGATGGTAGAAATAGGTTTGGTAATCTGAAAATATAAAAACAGCAAGGTAGCAAGCGATAAAAGTGAGCGTAAACGGTATTGCAATGCCAGGAAACAAGGCCTAGGGTTCATACTTTCACTAGTGCAAGTTCTCTCAACAATAATAACATAATTGGATCATATAACTATCCTCAACATGCAACAAAGAGTCACTCCAAAGTCACTAATAGTGGAGAACAAACGAAGAGATTATTGTAGGGTACGAAACCACCTCAAAGTTATTCTTTCCAATCAATCCGTTGGGCTATTCCTATAAGTGTCACAAACAGCCCTAGAGTTCGTACTAGAATAACACCTTAAGACACAAATCAACCAAAACCCTAATGTCACCTAGATACTCCAATGTCACCTCAAGTATCCGTGGGTATGATTGTACGATACGCATCACACAATCTCAGATTCATCTATTCAACCAACACATAGGACCTCAAAGAGTGCCCCAAAGTTTCCACCAGAGAATCAAGACGAAAACGTGTGCCAACCCCTATGCATAGGTTCATGGGCGGAACCCGCAAGTTGATCACCAAAACATACATCAAGTGAATCACGTGATATCCCATTGTCACCACAGATACGCACGGCAAGACATACATCACGTGTTCTCAAATATTTAAAGACTCAATCCGATAAGATTACTTCAAAGGGAAAACTCAATCCATTACAAGAGAGTAGACGGGGAGAAGAAACATAAGATCCAACTATAATAGCAAAGCTCGCGATACATAGAGATCGTATCACCTTAAGAACATGAGAGAGAGAGAGAGAGATCAAACACATAGCTACTGGTACATACCCTCAGCCCTGAGGGTGAACTACTCCCTCCTCGTCATGGAGAGCGCCGGGATGATGAAGATGGCCACCGGTGAGGGATCCCCCCTCCGGCAGGGTGCCGGAACAGGGTCCCGATTGGTTTTCGGTGGCTACAGAGGCTTGCGGCGGCGGAACTCCCGATCTATTCTGTTCCCCGATCGTTTTAGGGTATATGGATTTATATAGGTGAAAGAAGTACGTCAGGGGAGCCACGAGGGGCCCACGAGGGTGGAGGGCGCGCCCAAGGGGGTGGGCGCACCCCCCTGCCTCGTGCCTCCCTCGTTGCTTTCCCAACGTGCACTCCAAGTCTCCCGGGTTGCTTTCCTTCCAGAAATAACTTCTCCAGAAGGTTTCATTCCGTTTGATATTCCTTTTCTTCGAAACACTGAAACAAGGGAAAAAACAGGAACTGGCACTGGGCTCTGGGTCAATAGGTTAGTCCCAAAAATAATATAAAAGTGCATAATAAAGCCCATAAACATCCAAGACAGATAATATAATAGCATGGAACAATCAAAAATTATAGATACGTTGGAGACGTATCAGCATCCCCAAGCTTAATTCCTGCTCGTCCTCGAGTAGGTAAATGATAAAACAATTTTTTTGATGTGGAATGCTACTTGGCATAATTTCAATGTAATTCTTCTTAATTGTGGTATGAATATTCAGATCCAAAAGATTCAAGATAAAAGTTCATATTGACATGAAAATAATAATGCTTCAAGCATACTAACAAAGCAATCATGTCTTCTCAAAATAACATGGCCAAAGAAAGTTATCCCTACAAAATCATATAGTCTGGCTATGCTCTATCTTCATCACACAAAATATTAAATCATGCACAACCCCGATGACAAGCCAACCAATTGTTTCATACTTTTGATGTTCTCAAACCTTTTCCATCTTCACGCAATACATGAGTGTGAGCCATGGACATAGCACTATAGGTGGAATAGAATGGTGGTTGTGGAGAAGACAAAAAGGAGAAGATAGTCTCACATCAACTAGGCGTATCAATGGGCTATGGAGATGCCCATCAATAGATATCAATGTGAATGAGTAGGGATTGCCATGCAACAGATGCACTAGAGCTATAAGTGTATGAAAGCTCAACAAAAGAAACTAAGTGGGTGTGCATCCAACTCGCTTGCTCACGAAGACCTAGGGCATTTTGAGGAAGCCCATCATTGGAATATACAAGCCAAGTTCTATAATGAAAAATTCCCACTAGTATATGAAAGTGACAACATAGGAGACTCTCTATCATGAAGATCATGGTGCTACTTTGAAGAACAAGTGTGGTAAAAGGATAGTAGCATTGTCCCTTCTCTCTTTTTCTCTTCATTTTTTTATTTGGGCCTTTTCTTTTTTTTAATTTTTTTATGGCCTCTTTTTTTTCGTCCGGAGTCTCATTCCGACTTGTGGGGGAATCATAGTCTCCATCATCCTTTCCTCACTGGGACAATGCTCTAACAATGAAGATCATTACACTTTTATTTTCTTACAACTCAACAATTACAACTCGATACTTAGAACAAAATATGACTCTATATGAATGCCTCCGGCGGTGTACCGGGATATGCAATGACTCATGAGTGACATGTATGAAAGAATTATGAACGGTGGCTTTGCCACAAATACGATGTCAACTACATGATCATGCAAAGCAATATGACAATGATGAAGCGTGTCATAATAAATGGAACGGTGGTAAGTTGCATGGCAATATATCTCGGAATGGCTATGGAAATGCCATAATAGGTAGGTATGGTGGCTGTTTTGAGGATGGTATATGGTGGGTGTATGATACCGGCGAAAAAGTGCGCGGTATTAGAGAGGCTAGCAATGGTGGAAGGGTGAGAGTGCGTATAATCCATGGACTCAACATTAGTCATAAAGAACTCATATACTTGTTGCAAAAATCTATTAGTTATCGAAGCAAAGTATTACGCGCATGCTCCTAGGGGGATAGATTGGTAGGAAAAGACCATCGCTCGTCCCCGACCGCCACTCATAAGGAAGACAATCAATAAATAAATCATGCTCCGACTTCATCACATAACGGTTCACCATACATGCATGCTACGGGAATCACAAACTTTAACACAAGTATTTCTCAAATTCACAACTACTCAACTAGCATAACTCTAATATCACCATCTTCATATCTCAAAACAATCATAAAGAATCAAACTTCTCATAGTATTCAATGCACTTTATATGAAAGTTTGTATTATATCCCTCTTGGATGCCCATCATATTAGGACTAAATTCATAACCAAAGCAAATTACCATGCTGTTCTAAAGACTCTCAAAATAATATAAGTGAAGCATGAGAGTTCATATATTTCTTAAAAATATAGCCACCGCCGTGCTCTAAAAGAATATAAGTGAAGCACTAGAGCAAACAACAAACTACTCCGAAAGATATAAGTGAAGATCAATGAGTAGTTTAATAATTATGCAACTATGTGGAGACTATCAAACATTTAAGAATTTAAGATCTTGGTACTTTATTCAAACAGCAAGCAAAACAAAAGAAAATAAAATGATGCTCCAGGCAAAACACATATCATGTGGTGAATAAAAATATAGCTCCAAGTAAAGTTACCGATGAACGGAGACGAAAGAGGGGATGCCTTCCGGGGCATCCCCAAGCTTAGGCTCTTGGTTATCCTTGAATATTATCTTGGGGTGCCTTGTGCATCCCCAAGCTTAGGCTCTTTCCACTCCTTATTCCGTAGTCCATCAAATCTTTACCCAAAACTTGAAAACTTCACAACACAAAACTTAACAGAAAACTCGTAAGCTCCGTTAGCGAAAGAAAACAAAACACCACTTCAAGATACTGTAATGAACTCATTATTTATTTTTATTGGTGTTAAACCTACTGTATTCCAACTTCTCTATGGTTTATAAACTATTTTACTAGCCACAGATTCATCAAAATAAGCAAGCAACACAATGGAAACAGAATCTGTCAAAAACAGAACAGTCTGTAGTAATCTGTAACTAACGCAAACTTCTGGAACTCCAAAAATTCTAAAATAAATTGGTGGACCTGAGGAATTTGTCTAGTAATCATCTGCAAAAAGAATCAACTAAATATCGCTCTCCAGTAAAAAGTTGAAGCTAATTTTGTGAGCGCTAAAGTTTCTGTTTTTTACAGCATGATCATAAAGACTTCATCTAAGCCTTCCCAAAGGTTCTACTTGGCACAAACACTAACTAAAACATAAAACCACATCTAAACATAGGCTAGATGGATTATTTATTACTAAACAGAACCAAAAAGCAAGAAACTAAAATAAAATTGGGTTGCCTCCCAGCAATCGCTAACGTTTAACGCCTCTAGCTAGGCATGATGATTTCAATGATGCTCGCATAAAAGATAAGAATTGAAACATATAGAGAGCATCATGAAGAATATGACTAGCACATTTAAGTCTAACCCACTTCCTATGTATAGGGATTTTGTGAGCAAACAATTTATGGGAACAAGAATCAACTTGCATAGGAAGGCAAAACAAGCATAACTTCAAAACTTTAAGCACATAGAGAGGAAACTTGATATTATTGCAATTCCTGCAAGCATATTTTCCTCCCTCATAATAATTTTCAGTAGCATCATGAATGAATTCAACAATATAACCAGCACCTAAAGCATTCTTTTCATGATCTACAAGCATAGAATTTTTATTAGTCTCCACATAAGCAAATTTATTCTCATGAATAGTAGTGGGAGCAAACTCAACAAAATGACTATCATGTGATTGAAAATTAAGGTCAAGATGACAAGTTTCATGGTTATAATTATTCTTTAAAGCATACGTGTCATCACAATAATCATCATAGATAGGAGGCATGCTTTCATCATAGTAAATTTGCTCATCAAAGCTTGGGGGAAAAATATCAACTTCATCAAACATAGCTTCCCCAAGCTTGTGGCTTTGCCTATCATTAGCATCATGGATATTCAAGGAATTCATACTAACAACATTGCAATCATGCTCATCATATAAATATTTAGTGCCAAACATTCTAATACATTCTTCTTCTAACACTTTGGCACAATTGTCCTTTCCATCATACTCACGAAAGATATTAAAAAGATGAAGCGTATGAGACAAACTCAATTCCATTTTTAGTTTTATTTTATAAACTAAACTAGTGATAAAACAAGAAACAAAAAGATTCGATTGCAAGATCTAAAGATATACCTTCAAGCACTCACCTCCCCGGCAACGGCGCCAGAAACTGCTTAGTTGACGGGGTGTGAGTGCCGCTTACCTAACCTCCCCGGCAACGGCGCCAGAAAAGAGCTTGATGTCTACTACGCAACCTTCTTCTTGTAGACGTTGTTGGGCCTCCAAGTGCAGAGGTTTGTAGGACAGTAGAAAATTTCCCCCAAGTGGATGACCTAAGGTTTATCAATCCATGGGAGGCGTAGGTTGAAGATGGTCTCTCTCTCAAACAACCCTGCAACCAAATAACAAAGAGTCTCTTGTGTCCCCAACACACCCAATACAATGGTAAATTGTATAGGTGCACTAGTTTGGCGAAGAGATGATGATACAAGTGCAATATGGATGGTAGATATAGGTTTTTGTAATCTGAAAATATAAAAACAGCAAGGTAGCAAGCGATAAAAGTGAGTGTAAACGGTATTGCAATGCCAGGAAACAAGGCCTAGGGTTCATACTTTCACTAGTGCAAGTTCTCTCAACAATAATAACATAATTGGATCATATAACTATCCTCAACATGCAACAAAGAGTTACTCCAAAGTCACTAATAGTGGAGAACAAACGAAGAGATTATTGTAGGGTACGAAACCACCTCAAAGTTATTCTTTCCAATCAATCCGTTGGGCTATTCCTATAAGTGTCACAAATAGCCCTAGAGTTCGTACTAGAATAACACCTTAAGACACAAATCAACCAAAACCCTAATGTCACCTAGATACTCCAATGTCACCTCAAGTATCCGTGGGTATGATTATACGATACGCATCACACAATCTCAGATTCATCTATTCAACCAACACATAGGACCTCAAAGAGTGCCCCAAAGTTTCCACCAGAGAATCAAGACGAAAACATGTGCCACCCCTATGCATAGGTTCATGGCCGGAACCCGCAAGTTGATCACCAAAACATACATCAAGTGAATCACGTGATATCCCATTGTCACCACAGATACGGACGGCAAGACATACATCAAGTGTTCTCAAATCATTAAAGACTCAATTCGATAAGATTACTTCAAAGGGAAAACTCAATCCATTACAAGAGAGTAGAGGGGGAGAAGAAACATAAGATCCAACTATAATAGCAAAGATCGTGATACATCAATATCGTATCACCTCAAGAACACGAGAGAGAGAGAGAGAGAGATCAAACACATAGCTACTGGTACATACCCTCAGCCCCGAGGGTGAACTACTCCGTCCTCGTCATGGAGAGCGCCGGGATGATGAAGATGGCCACCGGTGAGGGATCCCCCCTCCGGTAGTGAGCCGGAACAGGGTCCCGATTGGTTTTTGGTGGCTACAGAGGCTTGCGGCGGCGGAACTCCCGATCTATTATGTTCCTCGATCGTTTTAGGGTATATGGATATATATATAGGCGAAAGAAGTACGTCAGGGGAGCCACGAGGGGCCCACGAGGGTGGAGGGCGCACCCCCTGCCTCGTGCCTCCCTCGTTGCTTTCCTGACGTGCACTCCAAGTCTCCCGGGTTGCTTTCCTTCCAAAAATAACTTCTCGAGAAGGTTTCATTCCGTTTCGACTCCGTTTGATAATCCTTTTCTTCGGAACACTCAAACAAGGAAAAAAAACAGGAACTGGCACTGGGCTCTGGGTCAATAGGTTAGTCCCAAAAATAATATAAAAGTGCATAATAAAGCCCATAAACATCCAAGACAAATAATATAATAGCATGGAACAATCAAAAATTATAGATACGTTGGAGACGTATCATCTGGCACCTCTACAAATCCCTACTTCCCTCCGCGAAGGGCCTTTCTTTTACTTTATGCAATTTTTATTTTTAATTTGAGTCTCCATCTTCTCTTATAAAGCACCAACTAGGGGGCACTACGATTGTACTTGAGCATTGAGTGTAGCTAATATGCGAGTGTGTTTCATGAATGGATCAATGATTGAGCATGTTGGGCTAGGGGCAACTTATTTTAGCATTGATATTTCGAAAGACATGGTTGCTTGTTGGTATGCTTGAGTATTTAAGTCGTCGTGTCAAAACTAGACTATTGCTTTGAACCATATAAAAGTCCAAATGTCCATGCTACAAAGAAAAGAATATGAGATGACATGTTAGGCAGCATTCCACATCAAAAATTATGTTTTTATCATTTACCTACTCGAGGACGAGCAGGAATTAAGCTTGGGGATGCTGATACGTCTCCAACGTATCTATAATTTTTTATTGTTCCATGCTATTATATTATCATTCTTGGATGTTTTATAATCATTTTATAGTCATTCTATATCATTTTTTGGTACTAAACTATTGACATAGTGCCAAGTGCCAGTTGTTGTTTTTGCATGTTTCTTACATCGCAGGAAATCAATATCAAACGGAGTCCAAACGCAGCGGAACTTTTTGCGGATTTTTTATGAACCCGAAGACATCCACTGGGCCAAAGAAGCACCTGGGGGGTGCTCTGAGGGGAGCACAACCCACCAGGGCACGCTTGGAGGCCCAGGCAGGCCCTGGTGGGTTGTGCCCACCTTGGGTGCCTCCCGAACCGCCTCTTTACTCTATAAATACCCCCAAAATTCCAGAAACCCTAGGAGAGTCGACAAAAATCAATTCCAGCCGCTGCAAGTTCCAGAACCACCAGATCCAATCTAGACACCACCACGGAGGGGTTCATCATGTCCATTGGTGCCTCTCCGGTGATGCGTGAGTATTTCTTTGTAGACTTACTGGTCCGTAGTTAGTAGCTAGACGGCTTCCTCTCTCTCTTTTGATTCTCAATACAATGGTCTCTTGGAGATCCATATGATGTAACTCTTTTGCCATGTGTTTGTTGGGATCCGATGAACTTTGAGTTTATGATCAAATCTATCTTTTTATCCATGAAAGTTGTTTGAGTCTTCTTTGATCTATTATATGCGTGATTACTTATAGCCTCGTATTTCCTCTGATATTTGGGTTTTGTTTGGCCAACTTGATATATTTATCCTGCAATGGGAAGAGGTGCTTTGTGATGGGTTCAATCTTACGGTGCTTGATCCTAGTGACAGAAGGGGAACCGACGCGTATGTATCGTTGCTATTAAGGATAACAAGATGGGGTCTATTTCTACATAAATGGATCTTGTCTACATCATGTCATCGTTCTTATTACATTACTCCGTTTCTCCATGAACTTAATACACTAGATGCATGCTGGATAGCGGTCGATGTGTGGAGTAATAGTAGTAGATGTAGGCAAGAGTCGGTCTACTAATCTTGGACGTGATGCCTATATAATGATCATTGACTGGATATCGTCATGATTATTTGAACTTCTATCAATTGCCCAACAGTAATTCGTTTACCCGCCGTTTGCTATTTTTCTCGAGAGAAGCTACTAGTGAAATCTACGGCCCCCTGGTCTCTTTCTTATTATATTTGCCTTTGCGATCTATTTTATTTGCTTTTATTTTCAGATCTATTAAACCAAAAATACAAAAATACCTTGCTGCAATTTATTTTATCTCGTGTTCCGGCGAGATATATCTGTCGAATTATTACAACTTTCTCACGTCCGTTTGCCAATTTCCGGCGCTGTTACCCGAAAGGGATTGACAACCCCTTTAATACGCCGCGTTGCGAGTATTTGTTATTTGTGTGCAGGTGTTGTTTACGTAGTGTTGCTTGGTTCTCCTACTGTTTTGATAACCTTGGTCTCATCACTGAGGGAAATACCTACCGGCGCTATGCTGCATCATCCCTTCCTCTTTGGGGAAATACCGACGTAGTCCTAGCAGACATCACCCCACTCGCAAGCATCCGCAGCTATGAAAGAAGAATTAAGATAAATCTAACCATAGCATGAAACATGTGGATCCAAATCAGCCCCTTATGAAGCAACGCATAAACTAGGGTTTAAGCTTCTGTCACTCTAACAACCCATCATCTACTTATTACTTCCCAATGCCTTCCCCTAGTCCAAATCATGGTGAAGTGTCATGTAGTCGACGTTCACATAACACCACTAGAGGAAAGACAACATACATCTCATCAAAATATCTAACGAATACCTAATTCACATGATTACTTATAATAAGGCTTCTCCCATGTCCCCAGGAAGAAACGTGACTACTCACAAAGCACGTTCATGTTCAAGATCATAGGGGTATTGAATATCATTAAGGATCTAAACATATGATCTTCCATGAAGAAAACCAACTAGCATCAACTACAAGGAGTAATCACTACAAAAAAGACACATCCGTGATATTTTGGTCCGAACGAATTTTTTTCTGTCATGCTTATGACACTTCTATGACGATAATTGTGACAAAACCTGGTATCATCATAGATGTGGTGGGCTCCTACTTCTATGACAAAAAATCATGACAGAAAATGGGCTTTTCGTCCTGGGCGGGCCGGAGACGCAGCTCCATGACATTCTTTGGGCTGTCCATGACGGAAAAAACCGTGGTAGATGCAAGGGCGAAGAAAATATTGGGGAGTTCCTAGTTACGGTGGGTGGTCGGGGCCGAGCGATGCGCGTTTCTCTCATACACGTACACACGTGTGTGTGAGGCGTTGCGCTCTAACTGAACCCGAGCGAGGCGTTGGGCTCTAATTGAACCCGAGAGATTGCAGTAGCTACGTTACTAAACCCCGATCGATCCCTTGGTGTTAACTAATCCCGAGTGATTCCTTCGCTACTGCTGCTAACTGAAGCCGAACGATGCTGCCTCTGGACAAACAGTGAGTGTTGTTGGGGGGGGGGGTGGGGTTGGATGAACAGTTCCCGTTGGGGGGTGGATGAACAGGACCCCGTGGTAGTAGAGGCCGTTGCCGCTGGATGAACAGGACCCCGATCAATCGAGCCGGTTGGGGGTGGATGAACAGGACCCCGTGGAGGGCTGGATGAACAGTAGCCGGTGGAGGGCTGGATGAATAGTAGCCCATGGAGGGGTGGTTGAACAGGACCCCGTGGGGAGGGCTGGTTGAACAGTAGCCGGTGGAGGAGCGGTGGAGGTTGGATGAACAGGAGCCCGTGGATGAACAGTCATAGGTGGAGGATGGAGGAGGTCGATGGTGGATGAACAGTAGCCCGTGGAGGCTGGAGGAGGTCGACGGTGGAGATGAACAATATCCCATGGAGTCCCATTTTGCCGTACGCCACACCCCTCCTGATAAACAGGACCGCCGTTTCGACCGTAGCGCTCCAACACAAGTCCGTTTCCTCCATTTTGTGGTACGCCACACCCCTCCCGATCAACAGGACCCCGTTTCGACCAAGAGAAGTCTGTTTCCTCCGTTTTTCGGTACGCCAGACCCCTCCTGATGAACATGATCCCGTTTCGACCGTGGTCGGTCGAACACAAGGCCGTTTCCTCTGTTCTATGATACACTAGGCCTCGTTTCGATCGGTTGTTCCGTCCAAGCCGGTTGGCTCTCGATGAACATGACGTATTCCATTGCCTCCCGATGAACACGATGCCTTCCATTGCCTCCCCATGAACACGATGTAGTTTCTCCGTTCCGTCCCAGCCATGTACACGGGACCTGGCCGTATGTATGCGCGACTAGGCGTTCGAGACCCCGCCCGTATGTACATACGTGACCGTATTTACTTTCTTGCACCCTGGTTGTACGTACGTGTAGACGATATTAACGGGACTGTGTGACATGCTACGTGCGTGCCTCTTCTACGACACGTGCCCTTCCTTACACGACCACGGTTCATCGCTGCAGCCTGCAGACAGACCGATCAACGAGTATGTACATACACGGTCGCGACCAGAATGACAACGCTACATACGGTTCGACCAGGTGGGTCCCGACTGTCAGGCACTTCCTTGCGTGCGAAGATGTAGCTGGTGGGTCCTAGCAGTCAGGGGGAAACATTTTTTTCGCGAAATGCGGTGGCCCGTCCGGTGGGTCCCTGCTGTCTGGTGGAGGAATCATTATTTTGCGCGTAATAAGGAGGCTCTTCCTTGCTGCGGCCGTGGACCCAACTGTCAGCCTCTCCACGTACAGTACTCTTCCGATGGAAGTCGTTCGTTGACCACATTGACCGCGCCACACCGAGAGCACCGAGGCGGTGGACGATGGCGAGGCCTAGGAAGGGGACGACGCGGAGCTGGGGAAGACGCGGCAGTGGATGCCCACACGGAGAGGAATACGAGGGTTCATTGGTTCGGCTGCGGTGTGAGGTTGCCGTCGCAACAGAATAACAGGGGGTGTGAGTGAGTAGAGGGATGACCTGGCCAGGGGTGGGAGTACTAGGGGGCGGTG
Organism: Triticum aestivum; assembly: GCF_018294505.1. NCBI lineage: Eukaryota > Viridiplantae > Streptophyta > Magnoliopsida > Poales > Poaceae > Triticum > Triticum aestivum. The sequence goes on along the minus strand of NC_057796.1, from coordinate 331,465,708 downwards.
AGGCCTCCGCGGCAGCACAGCCGGCCACGGGAGGCAGGAGCAGGTGGCACGACCGGTGCTGCTTTGGGCGGCTGGAGCAAGAAGACCAGAGGTTGAAGAAGCACTACGGCCGTTGGATGGACATCGTACGGTCACTAGAGCTAGAATCGTTCATATTGACTAAGTTGAAAAAGCCCTCCGTCCGCGTCAACTTAGTAGGCCCACAAGTCAGCCTCCCATATGGTGGGTCCCAGCTAGCAAGGGGAGTATTCATTTTTTGTGCGTAATAAGGGAGCACTTCCTTGCGTGCGAAGATATTACTGGTGGGTCCGAGCTGTCAGCGACGGGAACGTTTTTTTCATGAAAAACAGAGGCCCTTCCGAATGGTCCCAGATGTTAGGTGGAGGAATCATTATTTTGCGAGTAATAAGGAGGCATTTCCTTGTGTGCGGCCGTGGACCCAGCTGTCAGCCTCTCCACGTATAGTCCACTTCCGATGGATGTCGTTCGTTGACCACATTGACCACGCCGCGCCGAGCGCATCCAAGGTGGTGGACGACGGCGAGGCCCCGAACAGCAATGAGACGGAGATGGGAAGACGCGGGAGTGGAGTCGCAGACGGAGAGGTGTACGAGGGTTAATTGGTTCTGGTGCGGTGTGGTTTGGCAGTCAGTGGAGAAGAACATGAGGTGTGGAGGGGTGGAGGGATGGCCTAGCTGACAGTGGGGTAGCGCTTCACAGCGAAGCGTGCTAAGCAGAGCTGTTAGCAGCAAGAGGCGGGAGCAGGTGGTCCCGGCGGCGCTGGAGGAAGAAGACGAGAGATTGAAGATGGATGCCGGTCATTGGATGTAAATCCAATGACTAACGATGTCAGAATCATTTGTTGACTAAGTTGATAATGACTTGCGTTGGCTTCGCTGTATTGGCCCACATTTCAGTCTCCAAAAATGTGGCACGCATTCAACCCATTTTTTCAGAATTTACAGTCAATTTGATCTCTTTTTTTAGAATTACAGTCCATTTGCTGGGACGGGTGAACAAATAATGTAGCGTCCATGCGGCCCATTTATTTTTTTCCTAAAAAAATACAGGCCATTTGCACTTTCTCGAAATACATGATTTTGCTGGGCTGATTCTAATTATAATGTTGGGTTGGGCGTAGCAATGTTATCAAAAAATAAACAGGGGCTGAGCATTTTGTTATAAATATATTTAAATAATAAGTGATTTATTATTACATTGGTCCTTAAATCTTGCCAAGCTTTTGTACACAATCACCAGGATTTTCGTTGCCAAAAAATCCAAGATTTTATTGTTAAGAAATTATTATTTTTAAGTTAATAAGATGCGGGATATTGTTTTCTTACATATGTAAGTATTTGTTAAATATATGATGACAATAACAATAATATATAATAACATATAAAATAATTTAAATATATATAATATAGTTAGATGGGAAACATAAGTTGGACCAGGCGTTCCTATTCTTGTATAGAAAAATAGAACAGACCTCTGCGTTTTCTTCAAAACAATACATAAATTGGGCTGCCGATGTTTCAGGAAAAATAAAACCTCGGATGGGAGGTCCATAGGCCGGTCGATACATGACGACCCTCAAGAAAATACAAACCGACATGTCGTGGGCTGCGCATGTTAAAAAAGAAAGCCTAGATGGGGCAGCCCACAACCCAGCTGATACTTGCTGCCCCAGTGATAATAAATGATACCTGCCAGCTCCCCGACTTCATTGTGAATTTATCTCCTTTATTAACTATGTTGAAGCACCTAAAAAATGTAACTATGTTGAAAAACCCGTGGGCCCAACGTCAGTATAGCATTAGGAGGAAGTATTTTTCAATTAGGCAGTTGCTTGTGTACGGCCATAGACCTGGTGGGCCCCTACTGTCCGCCCCTCCACGTACAGTCCTCTCCAGATTCCTCTCATTTGTTCAGCATGTTAACAATGGCAGACAACGGCGCCGCGGCGAGCGTACAAAGGTGCAGGAGGAGATCGGACCACCTGAGGTAGTGCCTTATTTGTAACGAAAGTACTGAACTAGCCGAGTGGCCAAGTGACACTACCGACAACTGTTCCGCCCGGGTTTGATTCCACCTGATGCAGGGAAAATATCTCCAATTTTTTTGCCTCTGCCATTATTGACATGTGGGTCCCCATTGTCATCTATGCACACCACGTACAACATTTACCAAAACTTCATCCGTCGTTTTCTCTTTTTTTCGCACACTCGACATTGTGTGGGCATTTTGAAAATAGCATATCTTTTTGACTGTGCATCATATGAAGATGTGCTATGCATGAATGTTGATCAGCATGATGTTAACTGGCTGGTAGTTCCATTTTTGACCATGAATAAAACTTCCAACATGATGTTATCCCTGTTTGAAAAGGCCGTGTTAATGTAAATCCTCTGCCTCTGAAAGTTGCAGTTTCTTATCTGAAACTGAACTTGCAGTTTCTTATCTGAAATTGAAATTTGCAGTTTCTTCTCTGAGAATCACATTGTGTGCACTTTTATACTCCTATGAAACTACATTTTTTAAGTGCTAAAAATAGATCTCTAGAATTCAAAAAATACTTCATATGCTCAATACTACAAATCTAAAATTCAAAATACATTCATATCTGAAAGTACTCTCAAAATACACAACACAAAACACAATTCACAACCTCCAAACACTGACAACCCTAAGCTCCTCCTGAAAATTCACAACCTACCCGACTATTGGGCTGGGGGGCAGTCCCCTCCTATTCCTCGGCGGCAGACAGCCTCCCCGTGAGACGATGTGAACGGCGAGGGAGAGGATGGCAGGGAAGCATCGTCGGACCAACAGCTTTTCTCCTCTTGTAGTTGGGTTCGGTCGACGAAGACTCCACCGGATCGCTCTGGCATGACACCCTCACAAACGGCACCCTATAGATGCTCGATCCTTCAATCTCTGGTGGATGCTCCATTTGGGATCGATACTCCCACCACCGCTCCCTCACGATCAGATTCGGTGAATCTGTTTGCTCCATGGCCTAGAGGAGCAGCTCTATGTACTCCCGCGCGACTCCCTTCGGGAGTATCGCCCCCTTATCGCTCTATTGCAGATATTTGGCCATGGATGTCGCTGTCGCCGCTAGTTGGTTCTTGTTGTCAAACCAAGACTGTATCTCCAACATACTAGCTAGCTTCACAGGGTCGCCGTCTGCGATCCTCACGTAACGGTTATACTCCTCCATCGATCTACTTCTCCACAACACCTTCACTCGCTGGCGGTGGTTTTTGAATGGAAGAGGAGAGGAGAAGCGCTAGTTTTGGATTAGAACGGGAGAGGAGCAATGGTGGTTTTGGATCGGAACAGGAGAGGAGGGGCGGTGGTTTTGAAATGGAAGAGGAGAGGAGCTGTGCTAGATTTAGATTAGAACAGGAGAGGAGCGGCGGTGGTTTAAGAGGAGAGGAGCGGCGCTGGTCTTTTAAATATTTTTTTGTTTTGCGTATTTTGGGTCAAAGTTTGACCACGTACTGTATTTGACAAGCAAAATGTGAATGCATGTCACCAAAAATTGTATCGTTTGGTTCGTATCTTGATGTACTTTCAAATTATATTATTTTTGCAACGTATAACATATATTTTATTTGTAAAAATCATGGTCAATTATGACCCAGAATAAAAGGGAGACTAGTTAATGTGGGGTCGCTTTCTTAATTGAAGGGTAAATTGATTTTGATTTTGATCCAATCACAGCGCGCCAGCCCTCTCGTGCAATCCTAAATCGCTGCCACACGCTCCTCTCCCTCTTCTCCATTGCAAAACCACCCCCTCTCCTCTCCATTATCTCCATTCCCAAACCACCGTCTCGCCTCTCCCTCTTCTTCATTGCAAAACCACCTCCTCTCCTCTCCATCATCTCCATTCCAAAACCACCGTCTCGCCTCTCCTTCTTCTCCATTGCAAAACCACCCCTCTCCTCGCCATCATCTCCATTCCAAAACCATCGTCTTGCCTCTCCCTCTTCTCTATTCCAAGACCACCGTCTCTCCTCACATATTCCAAAGCTAGCACCGGACCACTCAGAAGGACATCTATGGAGAGGATGCAACAGCGAATCAGGCAGATCACCGATGGCGACCAGTCAAAGTTAGCCAGGTTGAAGAAGATCCTTACTTGGTTTGACAATGAGTGGGAGATTTCGAGGACGGTGAGGGCCATGTGGCAATGTATGCGAAAGAGCGAGACTGCGGCGATGAGGGCGGCGATGTACTCCTCGTCGGCAGTCACGCTGCAGTCCTTCGAGTTCATCGAGTATCTCCTCTGGGCGATGGAGCAGACAGATTCGCCCGAGGCGAAAGACAGGCGGAGATGGTGGGCGTATAGGTCGAAGGTCGAGCACCCAGAGGATAGCGAATCGATCGAGTACGGTGTGCCATTCGTGAGGGTGCAGAGCCAGCCGGAGCCACAGGAGTATTCGTTCTCCCACCGCAAGAGGAGGTCGGATGGCGCGACGTCTGTTCCTCGCCGTTCTCCACGGTTCCCTCGACGCTCGCCTCGTTTCAATGGCTGGGGTAGGGTTTAAGGCAAGCTTCGCACTAACCTAATCTTCCATTTGCTCATGCTTACAATCAGTGTGACAGCTAATGAAATCATGCTTACAATTAGTCTCAGAGTACTATGCCAATCACCCTAAAATAGCTCTGGACCTTTGGGTCAAAGTTGTGACACTGTGTACAAATAAAGAAAAATAGATTGGCCCTTTTTTCAGAAAAGAGTACTCCCTAGAAAACTACCAATATAAGCTACTAGTATTTGGTTAGAGGATTTGCTGCCGAGAAAGATCCATCCACAGAGAGCGCCACACATCCCACTGGTGGTGGTGGATGCCAATGCATGCATGGAGCATGGTTGGTGTCGGTAATTTTTACTTCGCACACCTCACACTCTGCATATATGCCGGTTCCATCCGTACATTTGTCCAGTTCCACCAAAATGCACCTGAATAACCCTGTTTGCACAGATAACCAAAAAGCGTGACTACATTATAGTGGCACTTGTTGATTAAACATACACTAATAAATAGAATAAAATATTGCGATAGTATCATAGTATGCCATGTTGCGAGGGCGAGATGGGCCCTGCGACGCCTCATACGGTACGCCTCATACTGGAAATCGACCCAAGTCTCCCCTATACACCTTCTGCCATTGATGAACATCAGTGTACAGCGGTAGTACAAGGAGGGGCCTTGAGACATTCCAATATCTATTTTTGTGCAGATCAACTAAAATTAAGCACCCCAGTTTGCAGAAACGCTTAAACATTAACCATGGGACTAGTTGATGAAACATATACTAACAAAGAGAAGCACTTTCTTTATCTACATTGGAAATGAAATGATAGAGAGGACACTCGCTCTATTTTAACTGTATTATTACTTCATTTTATAAGTGGCACTAGGGTCGAGCAGGTGGCAAACGAGGTGTACTGTGCGTCGCAAGGATGGAGGCCAGGGGTGCTTAGACTGGGATGCTGAAGCTGGCTCTTTCAGTCCCTATCTTCTCCCCTGATGTTTCTGTGGTAGCATTTGGGTTGTAATCCAAACTTGGTCGAGCTGGTGCTGCGTCCTCCTACCTGCCTAGCTTATGTGGCGAACTTGTCTCCAGCTAGTACTCAGTCTGTTCTAGTAGTAGTTGCAGAACTGCCCATTTACACTGAGAGGTTGTCGGATAATGGTTCTCTATGGTTGGGTTTCTTTACTGAAATCAGAGGAAACCCCCTCTTTCGATATATAAAAAAATAGTGGCACTAGCGGTTCCAAAACATTGCCTCAAATTAATAGTGCCACTAGATTAAGGTGCAAAATAATAACAATACTGCTTTATCATGGCAGTGCCAAAATAGTAGCACAAGAGCAGACTCAACATGCAGGATCTTTGGCAAACGATCTGACCAAAAAGGAACATACCTCATGATGGGAACCATATCTGTAGTTAATGCCATCGTAGAAGGGATGACACCAGTCACCAACATGGATGATTCAATTCATGGGACCTTTTGGTGCAGTTCACCTAAAATGAAGCAATGTCCCATGGCTAGCAGCTTCTTCTTCATTTTTTCTAAGAAAAGGGCTCCAGCCCCGGTCCCATTTCCATCAGAAAACGAAACCCACAGAGCTTCTTCTTCATTAGTTGCAATAAAATTGAGAAACATCAAGGTTGGTTGTGAAGCTCCTGGAATGTTCAACTATAATTTGGATATCATTTGTGTAGTTCAACTAAGATTAAGCATGAAATGTATATCTCTGTTTGCACAAAAAAGGTCGAAAGGAGGGTGATTAACAAGTGATGAAACATACATCAAATGAAAAGAAGCATGTTCCTTCTCTGAATGGCAATCCTACAATGACAGTAGCAATTTCTAAAGCAGCATTGCTAGATATTAGTGTGGGCATTAAGATTAACTATGACAACTGTTAAATACGACATTACTTTAATGGTGCCATTGCTTCACTTTACCAGCAGCATTATATTAACATCTGCTACAGAGTTGGTATTTGGGCACAGGAGAGTAGGCGGACCAGGACAGTTGCATTTCTAACGAAAAGAAGCAATTATCTTAATGGGAAATTTAGCAGGACATGAAAAAAAGTGCCATTGATTCATATTACTGGAGGCATTACATTGAAAACAACATTGGTTTAACGTGTCCTTACTTTTAACAGCGCAAGTGCTACATTTTTCCAGTGGCATTACATAAGAGTGGCTCGGGGCAACAAACATTAGAACAGGATATCTGGGTTGGTCCCATTTTTTCGGTATAGCCACCTTATACTGTGTGAGGCTAGCAAATCTAGTGCTGGACTTACTCTGTTGACTTATCCCCCAATCCCCACTTTCTTTCCTTTTTCAACCAATAGGTCGGGTTTATATTGAGTTTACTGCATTTCCCTTTGTTTCCCTATTAGACCAAGAGACCAGTTGGATAGCCAGTCTCTGCTACTTTTCGCCCCCATTATTTCCTCTTTGACCAAGTCCTAGATCCAGGTAACAAATCTTCCCCCACCCCCACCCCCTTTCTTCCTTGTTTGAACCAAGTAGTACTAGATTCGAGTGCATGAACAAGTTTTACGTCTTAACAGTAAAAATTTAGGTGGCTTTCGAACAGCCGATCAATCCTATCTATGAGGGGGCCTGAGAAATAGTAAAAGATACAAATGCAACGACGTCAGGAGCTCAGGAAGTAGAGCAAGGCCGGTTTCGAAGGAAGTTATACCTGAGGGTCGCCGGGATGTCGCTAGGTGGGCGGCGGGAGGCCGGATCTGCCCACACTACGATAGCGAGGAAGAAGAGGTCGGAGGCCCTCCCTAGCCAGCGGTGCTTGGGAGAGAAAAAGTGGGTAAGAGCCATCGCCGAGGATGACCGCGTGAACGTTGCACCTTCTCACCTTCCCCGGTGGAGAGGATCTGACTGGATTTGTGATGAGCGGTGAGCAGAGAGAGAGAGAGAGAGAGAGAGAGTGGCCACCGTTGTCGTGTTTAGATCTGGAGAGGACGAGACAGTGTGAAGAGAGCAACACTAGAAAGCAAGCGCGGAGGCTCCTGCCTATATAGTGGAGTACTAGTTTTCTTTTGTCTACCGGAGCCGGCTTGACCTCGTCAATGACTGTCGAGAAGTCTTCATGCACGTGCCCCGAAGGCTTGCCAGACAGACCGACCGTCTGGGGTGCGGCGTGCCAGACCGACCGACCGTCTGCGCTGCGATGCGAACGCGACGGGCGTGCTGTATACTCCGTACCTGTGTACCGCCATTTTCTTGAGGCTTTTTTCCATGGCGCAATCCATGGACACGAAATTAGTATACTGTACTATTTAAAAGTCGAGGGCGGGGCTTTTCCCGCGCGGTAGGCGGGGCAGTTCCGCCTAGTCGGTTCGACAGAGACGCGTGAAGATGAGGGAGTAGGCTGCTGCAAACATAGGGCTGTGTGATTTGACAGCGAGTTACTGCTGGACAGGCAGGGCCCCGTGATTTGACTTGCCATTATCATTTTAACTGCCGCGCTACGACCGGCGTGAGTCTCCCGATTCTTGACCACCTCCATGGTATACAGGTGCCTCTCCCAATGCTCCACCATGTAGAGGCTGGCTCTTGCATGAGAGCCCACTCCTCCACCTTTTCCTTGCCTCTTTCCTCCACATATGCAAAAATGCCATGTAAGCGGGCTTATAGCCCAGTATTGTACTTGCTCGTACAGGTGCTAAGCCTGCCACATAGGCATAAAGTCTGATGTGGCAAGTTAATTAGTAAGAAGAGAGAGACTAGTTTGGTGACCCCAGGAAGAAACGGTGCTAACGCGTGTACCTAGGTGAAAAGACAATTTTGAGTCTATAGCTAATTAAATGAAGCAAACTTAGCAACAAAAAACTAAGCACCTATGCATTGGGGACTTGAGTTGCTAAGCCATTTAATGACCTTAGCACCTCATCTAAGCACCATTTCATTGGAAGAGGTTACTCCTTGGCAAATGCAATAAATACTGCGAAGAAAGAGATAGAGAGAAGTAAAAAACTCTTATAGCCAACCTTATAGCTAACCTTGTTGTATGAGTGACTAAGTGATGACTATGTATGACATGCCAACATCAGATAGCCTAACGCACCGTGTTAAATCTCCAAGGGCGCGAGCGAGGCGACGGTCGTGGTAGGAGTGAGCATGATACGGGCTGCTGGCAGCCCTTGGATCTGAGATCGAACGGTCGCACGCTAAGTTGTTGAAAATTTGCAGAATAACCCTCTAGGATAGGATATTCACCCATAGGTCTAGAATCACGCCATGCAACCACTCGATCTCAGATCCAAGGGCTCTCAGAAGCCCGTATCATGGGAGAATGGAAAGCTTCGTATCACCTGTAATTTTCCCGACACTTGACATGACATCAAAAGCAATTTAATTGGGCGTCGAGTAGACATGACATCTAGTTGGGCCCCATAATACTGTGCATGAATCCATTTATCCACCAGGCAAGCCACTACCCTGTCGTTCGCATGCCCCACTCAGCATTTTTACAATCAAAAAACCGCTGGCAGTTCGCTCCTACTCATCCCCGGACGTCCTTTAACATTACGGCAGTTTGCTCCTAGTCGCCCCGTCCTTTCACATTATGACAGTTCCACTAATCCTAACCCTCCTCCCAAATCCATGGCGTCCATGATCAGCAGTGAGTACAAGGTTAGAACCATCACCGGCGATGAGTTCGACGTCATCTACACCCGCTCTTTCGCGACGGTGAAAGGATGCCTTCCTCGCTTCAGACGCATGTTCAAAAACTCAAATGATGAGTGGGTCGCTGGGCTAGATGTTGAGTAGACCACAACCCTGGACAAAGAGAAGAATCTAAAGGAGGAAGAGAAGATGAAGCCTGCCATGATCCAGGTTTGCGTGCATGACTTATGCTTGGTCTACCACATATGCCATGCTGACGTTGAGTGCAAGGAATTTAAGAACTTCCTCAAGGGCGGCCTAGTCAAATTCGTTACTGTAGACTTTACGAACGACAAAACAGTCCTGGGTTGGATAGGCCTCGTTGTAGGCAACCCCTTCGACCTCCAGAAGAATGGGCTGGTGCCCTCACGTGATCAGCCTTCAATGCTGACCCTGGCAGGAGCCATGGTTCATCCTTCGTACGGTACACTGAAGAAACCTCCGTTCAAGTTTCATTGTGCATGGCAGTGGAATGTACTAGATATAGACCACATCCACTATGCTGCAAAGGATGGCTACCTTTGTTTCAATATCTACAAGGGTTGGATGAAGAGCAAGAGCCAAGTGTGCGGTTCTAGCAAAGAAGTATCGGCCAAGAGGAAGAGGGACAAGGACGAAGTTGAGCACGTGGACAAGGAGTCCGAGTAAGGTGGCAGTGTTGTTGCTCATGGTGGTTCTAATGCAGTGTCTACGGGATTAGTTGCTTAGTTTAATTTCATGTGTGCTTAGTTTCATTTGAGGGGTGTGTTGTGATGAGACGCCAGCGGAACTATGTTATGTTCCTTTTCGTTACTTTAACTCTTCAGTACGTACATACTAGTATTTCTTACAGTTCATCTTTTAGTTGGTATAGTACTACCACTCATTTCCACATTATACACATACAATATATATGGCCAACATCATATAGCCAATAGTTTAGTTGTCAAAGAATTTCAGGGTGCTTAGTTTTATTTGAGGGGTGTGTTGTGCTGGACACCATTATTGTGACTCAAATCTCTTTGGCCATGTTATAATGACAAAAATACCGATGGACCAACAAGCACTACAAAAAAATACACTTCCGTGATGATACGTGTTTGTCACAGTAGGTCACGTTTTCTGTCATGCATGTACATCCATGACGATTTTATGACAGAATGAAGATAGTCATACCTGTGCTGTCGTAGAAGTGTTCTATGACATTACCAAAATTATCATCACGGAAGTGTCCACTTCCATGACGATAAATCGCACGTCATAGAAGTGCTTTCGTCAAGGGTGACCGACACATGGCATTCACCGTAACGGCTCGCCGTTATGTTTGTGCAAGTAGCCGGCCGATCGGTGTCTTACCTGGAAGTTTCTCAGGATGGGTGTAGCATATGCCGTGCTCGCTGTCGATGGTTGGTATGAAAAAATCGATGAGCGGGTGAGATCTCGCGCTGTCAGCACTCACTTTGGCCTCAAGGTGCTCGATCAGCTCCTGATCCGTGGGATCAAACTTGACGCCAGCCGGCAGCACCGACCAATCCTTCTTCGACTTGCATCGGTTAATTCCAGTTATATGGTACTCAATGTATGATCAATCGACTGTTTTAAGTGAATGATGAAAGATTTCGACAGATAAGTAGTACTCCAAATCTGTAGTCCAGAATACCCGAGCATGCCGTTGGGATTCTTGTGTCACCTCACGCGCAGCGTGTTGTCACGTCACTTCAATGTGTGGACAGGATGAATAATTTGACCGACGTATACTAGTACTGCTACTGTACTACACTTACTAGTCGTATTTAGTGTCACATTTTAACCATAGGTTTAACTAACAAGTACGCACTTGAAGTCTAATTGATATATATATATATATATGTATGTATGTATATATATGGCTTCTGCACAGCATCTCCATCATCATTATCAGTACATCCTGCGCAGGTGAGTTAGCATGCACTTGATCCCAGAAAGGTATCTATCCTTCAAACCAGAGGAGTGCTTCAAACTAACAACAGTACATAATATCCAAGAAAAGAGGGTCGTGCTATAGCAGTAGAAGACATGACTCAGTCTAGATATCAGTACGAATCAAGTTGTGCATATTTGTTGTTGGCATGAACCACATCGCCGCATGTCGGGTTTGCAAAAGCCATCCATCGCATGGAAGCTTGATGCCTTTCATACACTAAAGATTATCCAGCAACAAGCTGTGTCGACGAATCTCTGGATATGGTGATTCATGAAACCCATGGTATGATGTGTAAACACAGTCCCCCTGGTGAATGGAAGTTGCATAGCACAGTAGTCATCGCCGGTGATATGATCGATGATTGGTTGGATGATCGGATAATTGAGCCCGAGGAACATGGAGTGGTTGCCGAGACTATAAACCCGCCTCCAGTTGAATGCGCCTGGCCCAACGGAGCTGGGATCTTTCTCGAACACGAAGCAGCCATAGCCATCAATGTCACAAACGCCCCAGGCATTGTACTGCATGTGGTTTGATGTAATGGTTTGGTCAATTTGGTACGTGCGAATGAGCATCAAATGACCGCCATCAGCTGAACGAGCGATAAACCACCACCCATCGGCTGGTATGATTACAGGTCCTGGAATCATGAAGGCCAGCGCACTTGCGTCTGCTGCAACAATTCAAATTGGAGACCAAAAGGACAAAAATAAACAATCATGTTCAAAGTATGTGTGGAATTAAGATCATTATAACAGTGACACATATCATAGACAGAGAATTGCAATGCCATGGTCATAATCATACCCCAAGTTAAAAAATAAGCCAATGGCTTTCATATTCTAGCAATATATCATGGTTCAAACATCATGTAACAATGAGAGGAAAACAGCTATGACAGAGCCTACTCATATTCTACCATAGCACTTACTACTACTGTTCTCATATCAACTCTAAGCAATAACATGCATTGTTATAAAAATCTTGGAAATGAGAGTAACATATAGCAATCATGATGTTATGCTCATAATATCTATTCTAACAATCATTAGATGCCAATTGTTCTATATCCACTCTAACAATAACATGTGTGGTCATAAAAATCTAGGAAATGAGAGGAACATATAGCAATGATGTGGTTATAGACATACTATCTATTCTAAATTTGTAACAATGAACAGGCAGTCGTATTCATAAGGTAAAGATGAGATGAGATAGAACAATTACACGACGATAGATTCCACCAGTATAGGCAGTCAATCTGTGCGTCGACCACGTAAACGATGCCATCGTGCACTATAGCATCAGACATAAATGTTGCCTCAACAGGATTGACGATGAGACATAACCATGTATGGCGACCGGATTCCAGATAGACTAATCCCATGTTGAACAAGGCAATGAGCTTGTAATCCATGTAGTCTTCTGATGGTGTGGGCACTTCGCAGATTACAACTATCAGCAAACAGAGGTCGAGCCAAAAGCTTGACGCGTCTCGTGCGTAGTAGGCAGGAGTTTCCGGCGGGCCGCGAGGATCGATGGCGGCGGTATCCAACGATGGAAGGGTGATCTCTCGCTGGGTGCAGATATCCACGGGATGCCACGAACTACCGGATTGGTGGATGAGGACGATCCAGTTAACCTTCATGCCCGCCCAGTAGTGGCCGCGCATGAAGGACAGGTGGACGGGTAGTGGTAGCATGTCGAGGGGCACGATGGCAACCTCCGTAGGATCGTCAAGTCGGTGTCTGGGCCACCTGCGAGGATCGGGCATCAGCAAGCAGGGTGTCTTGAAAAGAGCTGGCCGGTTGCAGACAACTAGATGGTACAAAGACACCGAGCATGCGGCCAGACGGACGGTGCTGAGTAGGTCCATACAATTATTGATTGCTCCAAGAGAACATCGGGGAGGGAATTCCAATCGCGGCTCTGCGTGTCAGTCGGTTTTGCCATTGGGGTTTTCGGTGCCTGCGAGCTAGCGGGGAAGGGGATTCGGGAGGGCGAGCGAAGAAGCTTCTCCTCGTGTGGCCGAGCAGTGCGCGGGGGATATGGTACGCGCGAGCTACCAAGGAAGATAGCGCGGGCGGGCGAGCAGTGAGCGGGGGGAAATGTTGTGCGGCCGACGATGGGGAAGAGAGGAGGAAGAAGAAGAGGGGAGGAAGAAGAGTGGAAGACGGGGAAGAAAGTGCATTAAGTCTCAATTCTACTATTACTGCTACCAGGATATACCGTCCTTCGGAGTGTAAATAGTTACACCGATGACATGTGGGTCTACCACAAAAGGGCCCATATGTCAGTTAATGGAGGACAGAAGCGTGCTCTACTGGAAAACATGATGGCAGTACTGGGTAAGGCTGATTTAGTAACACCAACACGCTGGTTCAGCTTATTAATTAAGTGACCCATCTGCTGCAGCGTGTATTGTCACTTCACTGTGAAGACTAGTTGAATAGTTCTCTCTGACCGAGATGGGGAATACTGGATCGCGAAGACTTCCTTTCTACAGTATCCCTATGCCTCTACGCCCACTTCACTCATTTTGCTCCGTACGTAGTCACTTGTTGAAATCTCTAGAAAGACAAATACTTCGTATTTGGGAACAGAGGGAGGATTTTACTCCATATTTGGGAACAAAGGGAGTATCACAATATGGAGGGAACAGAGGAAGCTTGAAATATGAACAGGTCAACGGGAGGGAGTAAGCCCCATGCATGCATGCAACATGCAACACTCACACGTACACATGGACGCGCGCAACACTCACGCACCCATGCGGCACACAGCACACGACGCAACACACACGCTCATGCTCAAGTGCTCAACCTACTCCCTACGTCCGTGAAAGACTGTACATTTAGAGATTTACACATTGACCAGGGCATAATTAACGCCCAAAAATAGCAGACTTATGTGTGCATGCGACCATTGAGAGAAGAAGATTAAATGAAGGTCGTTGCATGCTGTAATTAAGGATAGACATGTAGCCTATACCTAGAGCACAAGTTGGTGCATTAGTCAATCAATATCGATTTAGATTAAAGGCTAAATGCATTGGATGTGTAGATGTACTACACTCTTTGTTTTTTTAGCTGATTTCTTTGCTCTGCCAACTGATAGGTGGGACCCAGAAACCAGGTGAGAATTTAACCAGTCAACAAAGTGCCACGTCGACTATGTCGCCGGTCAGTAGGGTGCAATACGGTGCTCTACGATGAGCTAGTTATCGTATAATCACCGCAAAACTATATATAGTGACCGTAAAGAGCGTATTGTTACATACATTGGCCGCCAGTGTGTTTTTCTCCTTTCAAATTAAGCCATATTAACCGGAAAGGACGCAGTATGGACTAGTACTAGTACTGCTTTGATGTGTCCCGTCAACTCGCCGAACGAGGAGAAGCTTGCTTACTACTCCTCTCCCTCGCCCACGCGCGCGGTGGTTCGCAGGACGAGGAGAGGGTTTTGACTACAGCGCCCTCTCCCTCTCCCTCGCCCTCGCCCTCGCGGTGGACGTGCAACAGTTCAATCGGTGTCAGATTGCCAGAAGCATATTGTACTATAGTATCATCATTGTTGGACCTTCCGAAGAGGCGAAGACCCAAGTGCAAGGTTCACATGAGTTCGAACTGTTGAACCTCCCGAAGAGGCAAAGAGCCAAGCGCAAGGTTTTATAGGAGTTGTCGTACTAGTAGGAGTGTACTAAACTATAGCGAACGATGCTACTGTATGATGCCGCCACGTCACGTATATCCAAAGCTGTGCCACCTTTTTTTCTCAAAGAGCGTGTTGGAGCCCGTGCAACAACCACACAAGTTGCACGTACACATAACATATTTACTAGTAATAAATTCTAAAGGACAAATGCTAGTATGCCACACAAGTTCATCTCCAATTCATGTGATAAATTTGTGCACGACTAGTCTACATATATTCACAGCGCCACCGTTCACAATTTACCGTACTCCACTTACACGCTATAGATGGGCTACATGTCCTACTCCAGGTTCCAGTCCCAGGTGTTCTTCATGGATGGCATGATCCATAGCGGTGGGAAACGGGAATCATTGTCGCAACTTTCAAGTCCGGTTCCACACGATGGAGACTCATCCGAGCTGAAGCGGCATAAATCAGGAATAGCGTGTCGCAACTTGTTGTTCATCCGGCGGTGCGCACTAAAGACACAACCATGCTTCATGAACGGCAGGCCTTCCGTGTCGTGCACGGAAGGTGGCATCCGCTTCACAATGGGGTAGCTGTCCCCAATGAAAAGCGAGTACTCTCCAAAAGTGTTCCTCGGCACCCACGTAGCATCACGGGGTCGAACTCGGTGCCGCTCATCTGGTACATGCGGCATCTCCGACCTGTAACATGGTCACGTACATAGTCAAGGTCCATGCATAATAATGTTGTGCTCAAATATGGCGGTCAGTAATACTGTGCAGCAAATAGTACTACTCCGGTATAGAGGAAGTAAAATAACCGGCTTATTATACATAGCCACTCTTTGCTACATGGATGAGATAGTAAGACATGGAAAAGCAAAAAATGGTGGCAGCTAGGGGGTTCAAGTCTTCAAGGGCCTAGCTAGCTATACGCGTCCTCCAAGGTAAAAAGTACTCCTACTAGTACTAGTAAGTAGAGTACTACTACAACAATCAAAGAGAAGGCGAGAGGGTTAAAAAATGGAATACCTGGGTAGATGGTGACGGTCCGATCGTGGTAGATTGTGTGTCCATGTTTCACATCAGTGGTACCATGGGTAACGACTGCTAAGATAGTTGATCCCAATATGCCAAAGTCAGCAACAAGGTTCCAGGTTAGACCGAATTGCGGGTGCAAATGCACATCCAGGATCGGCGATCTTATTTTGATCGGGGGATGACTGGTCCCTGCAAAATAATGGAGTACTGTTAGGGATGCAAATGATGGTTTGTGCATTCCATTTGTAATCTCCCGTACCGTAGGATGGCAACCAGATGAAACAAGTCCCCTGGCTTGTCACCGCAAAGATGCGGCCTAGATGGCGCACGACGTCTTCGAACGTGTAGGGGTACAAATCTGTCGCCGCCAACATGCGCCAGCCTCTGCCGTTACTGCCTCTTGCATTGATGGCAATCCTTACGTCTAACACCGCAATGAGATTGTAATCGTCGTAGCCGCATTGCTTTGTCGGTGGGTCCGCAATTGCTATCTTCTTCAATCTCATGTAGGCGTCATCATACGTATTCAAGCCCAACCAGTCCAGAAGGCCGATCCCAATGGTGGAGAAGGGGTCTTCCGGAACGGCGGCACTGCTATGGATGTTGTGCAAAATGATGGTGGTATCCGGCCGGAGGTATGCAAGCCAATCTTCGTTGGCACCGACCCAGACCTATATATAAGACGGTGGGTAGCGGAGAAATTATGGGATGGAAATGGAATAACTAAGTACTACATGATCAAACTCCATTACTGACCTACTCATCGGACAAAATCCGACTACCTCTCAATGTCGGCAACTCTAGCGGACTCAACGTGCAACCATGGCCCGGGAGCGGTGGACTGTTCGAAGGATTGTCCCATAGAAGAACCTTCTCCTCAAGGACGCATGGAAGACCAACAAGCATGGCCTTTTCCCAAGCCTGTTTAAGCACCGTCTTGAAAAAGTTGGTGCAGGAAGCACCGAGTCTTGCGGCGATGAGGACGTCGGAGTGGCGTGCGATTTCTCCCTGAGGTTCGTCGTCCAAGGTCTCCCAGCCCCGACGAGGAGGAGAACCGCCTGGCGAATCCATGGGAGCAGCGACAAACTGCCTTCTCTTCGGGGGGGACTGGCGAGGAGGAGATAAGAGCGTAGTAACCGCAGGGCCTCGTCCCTTCCAACTGTAGATCGTTCCTTAGCGAAGGGGTGAGGCTATTATTTACTACTAATACTAGCATTATGGGACGTTATGGGATTGCATTATACTATAAATAATAGCACTAGTAAGAAATTTTTGGCACTAGCTAGTAGTTTTTGGCGTGGATTAAGGAATTTTGGGTATGTCTTTGCTATTTTTTGTACACGCCAACTAGTGTCAAAAAACGGATTACATTATGTGACGGAGGAGTACGTACTCATACTGTAGTAGTACTAGTACTACTTTCTCAACTAGTAGTGCGATGTACTGTACTTCTAGTATAGTGCACCAGTTTTGAACTCTTGAATCTCAGGGCCAAGGAGCTACAGTTGGAAGTGGAGGGTACTACTGTTCTCTAGAACCATCGCTATACTATCAATGCAGGGAAAGTACACCTGTGTAGTGTCCTAGTGGGTACTCTCGGTGCTCTATTCAGCTGCTCCTCTCACGTAGCTGGCCTACTCAGCCGCTCCTCTCACGCACACACTAGCAGCCTGTTTATCAGCGACGGTTACTGCGGGGGCAGAACATTTGAGTTATTTGATATAGCGATACTAGGCTTTTCACTTCCATTTGTGGACGTGTAATGGATCTCGTCGAACTTTGTTAGTAGTTCCTTCTTTATGAATGAGATGAAGCAAAGCTTTTGCCTCCATTTCAAAAAAACATGTCAAGAGGAATTTCTTTTATAGTAGAGCCGATAATGGAGTGAAGTCCATGCGTGCAATGCCACAAGCTACAGAGTAGTATTACAACACTTTACGTACAGAGCCATATTGCACAGTTCCTAATGCCCCGCCAGGCTTTTCCGGCTCCTCGTGCTTAATTGGGAGGCGCTAGTTTAAATATGCTACTAGCTGATGAGGAAGCTGCAAGCGAGGTGCGGCTAGGGCGAGCAAGCGAGCCACGAGATGCTGGGAAGGAAAACACGTTCACATGGCTAGGCTATCCAGTGCACCCAGATTGTGGTGCCGCACGTCCGTTTGACTTCAAAACTCAAACTACCTGTGTAAAATATTGGCTCATAGCAAAGTTTCTATTTAAAAAAGGCCGCCATGTGTTCGGCCGGGATCGAACCCACAAAACGAGGTATACACTCCCGCGACCACTAGTAGTACTCGTTGGAGTACAGCACAACCTAGAATCGCCTTTTGTCGCTAGTAGTACATTGTTCCTTACAAGAAACCCTAATAATGCAAGAAACCACTAATAATGTCAAGAAACTACAACCACTTGCATACGTGGCAGACTTAAGATAAGACTACCTTATCAACCATCGTACATGCTCTTACCAACCAGCCCTACCAAGAAACGACTACTCTACAAAGTGCCGTTATAGGCACGTTTCAACCCATGGCCCTGCTTGGATACATTTGTTGTCAATATAACACTGCCATCCAAACACCACTTTGGTTAGAGTTAGTTCAGGGTTAGAATCTAACCTCTAACTTAGAGTATCCAAACAGGGCCCATGTCGCCCATTAAGTCAACGCCTTCTATTCGACCGGCCGTTATGACTTGTGGGACCTACATGTCAGTCTGCACAAAAATCCCCGAGTGACCTCCTACCTCCGGCCCGTCCACCTAGTCATCCTCGGCCATGGGACGCAGCTACCGCCGCCGGCAGAAGGCAAGGTCAAAACCGCCGGCGGTGCGGAGACCATCTTGCGGCAGCCCGGATGCCAGCTCCGTCCGGTGCTCGCAGCCGCTAGCTAGCCAAGATAGCTCCGTCCAGCTGCTTGTCTGCAAGGTTTGCTAGCTAGATTGGCACGGGGGCGCGGCGGCTTGCTCGCGCGCGCCACGCTAAGGCCAGCCATCTGGCTCGAGCAAAGGCCAGTGCGGCGGCTTGCTCGCTCGTGAGTCACGCTCGGGCCAGCCTGCCAACCCGTGCGGAGGCTAGCGCGGCGTCCGGCCCGTCCGGCGGAGCCGCGGCCAACTCACTCATCACCGGCGCCACCGACGAAGACGCATCAGTACTATTTGAAGTAATGTTCAGGAAAAATAATGATTTGAGGGGGAATAATGGGATAGAAGGTCAGATGTGGGTCCCTCGTGTCAACGGTCAAACAAAATGTGTTGGTTTAAGCTGCCTCGTCAGCACGGACGTGTGGGCCAACCCTGTCATAAATGGGTTTAAACTAACCTAATTGGTACTCCCTCTGTCCCATAATATAAGATGTTTTTGCAAGCTAAACGAGCTTGCAAAAACGTCTTACATTGTGGGACGGAGGGAGTACTAGGTAATAGTTTTTGGCGTGGATTAAGAAATTTTGGGTATGTTTTTGCTATTTTTTGTACAATAGATTCTTCCTAGGGCTGGTTGAAAGTGGTAGTTTTTTGTTAATTACTGTACATATTGTAAGTAGGAGTGAAAGTTAAGCTTTGGAAGCCAATAAGCAAGGCTAGTTACATAATGCATATGTGTACATGATTGAAAGTAAATATCAACCATGAGTGACTAATATCTTGATGGAAAACTCGAAACTATGGAATACTAGGAAAAGAAATTGCATGGTTGGAAATACTAGCAATGTTCATGTGCGTTGCACCGAACCATAATTAGAATAATACTTATTCACAAACTTGATACAAAACACTCTAATTTTGATATACATATATCACTAGAGATATATTATGTTTCAATTAAAATATATTCCTTGGGCTGTTTTGGTGAGGTCAGGGAGGGATGTGGTTGGTTTTAAGATACTCATTATGGGTTTTTCTGCAAATTGGTAGACAAGTGGGATGTTGGTGAGAAAAGGCAACAACTTACCTCACAGTCGTTACATGTAGATCTAATGTTCACAAACGACGGATGGCAGACACACCATCATCACCAACTTAGTCTTCTGTAGGAGTACTAGCAAGATCCGTGCATTGCACGGAACATCAAGATGCATTTTTTATAGAACACTTGTTGTGATTGACCCATGCGGGAGTAATCCCATGTGTAAAAACTAATGATATCTCGAGAAATAGGAGATAAGGTGAAGAGGAGTGGGGCGTGGTGGTGATTGGTGGTCGGACTGAGCGGAGGCATGGGGATTGACGACGCCGGTAGTGGGCACTAGGCCAGTTTGTTCCAGAGGCTTCCTTTCTTAATTGCTCAACAACGAGGTTGTTGGAGATAAGGATGAATGAGGGAAGGCCTTGTCTGCAAATGTGGAGAGGGTTGCGGGTATCTTTTAGTTTAATTTCCATCTGTCAGATATAGATTGAATGGTCTGTATTGCAAGATGGCACGCGTACCATCATCACCAACTCGGTTTTTTATAAGAGAAGAAATATAAGTATGGAGATACAAATGTATTATCAATACTTGTTTCCGTAAACGAGCATCTACATTCTATTCAACGCCTCAGCATGTGAGGCCTTAGCACAATGACTTCTCGACCATGTAAAACAAAGGTTTTCCCGTCGCCGATAAGGAGGGGGTGACGGCGGCGCGCTTTTTGGCTTGCTCTAGTCCTAGTAGTCATACTAGGTGGTCTAAGCACGTGTAGATTTATTCTTTTTCACGTCTCGTGTTTGCCGTACTGCCACGACTGTTGATGAATAGACGGTAAGTTATTCACGGGGAAACCCTTGTTGAGCGTGTTTGCGAGAGAGGGAGACAGTGTGCGTGTGTGATATTTCTAGAGACTGAGGCAATGATAACAG
Source organism: Triticum aestivum (assembly GCF_018294505.1). Lineage (NCBI taxonomy): Eukaryota > Viridiplantae > Streptophyta > Magnoliopsida > Poales > Poaceae > Triticum > Triticum aestivum. The sequence continues at coordinate 331,444,991 of NC_057796.1, read as the reverse complement.
ATTCTTTGTGTCTATGGGTGTGGAGGATAGAGAGAGACATGTACATGGGGCTTTGTGTTCTGTAACGTGGAGACACATATACATAATTAGAGAGTGAGTGTGTGAGATACACATGCGGACATGGGGAGAGATGAGGATCCAGATTAACGGGTGTTTGTGCATGTCTGTGTGTGTTTGTGCGCGCGTTTGTGTGTGAGAGGGAGTGTGTGTATGTGGAGTAGAGAGACCACTAATGATGTAAACCTAGTATAAGGGAAGGGGGAATGGTGTGACATGTGTAGTAGCGGGATAGCATGGGTGCGGGCGGGGGAGCAGACTATTTGGAAGAGACATCGAGTGTGTGTGGGAGAGGGGTGTGAGAGCGAGAGAGAGAGAGAGAGAGAGAGAGAGAGAGAGAGAGAGGAGAGAGAGAGAGAGAGGGAGAGAGGGGGTGTTTGTGTCCATAAATGGCGTATAGATAGGGAGACAATGTTGATGTTGTTTGAAATTGGCCTATGTACAGAGACGCAAGGGAAGCGAGTCATCGTGTGTGTGATAGGGACTTCATGAGAGATCTAGAACAGATGGTGTAGAGAACAATGTGCGAGATCGAGAATGATGATACATTAGGGAGCTATGGAAAGAGTTACGACATATATGTATACAGGGAGGAGCTGGGGCAGGTCCGCATGTGGGAGAGATAGAAAGAGGAGAGTGGTGCACAAGGAGACAAAGTGTTCTTGTTTGCAGTGGGGTGGTGTGTGAGGTGAGTGTTGAGAACCACATAACTAGGAGATAGACGTTTGGGGGCGATGTTTTGTGTGTATGGGAAAGATACACTCTACATAGTGCGTGTGCTTGGGAAAGAGAGATGCCGGGAGACCTAGCTAGAGAGTGGGGCAAGAGATGTGTGCATGCCCAAGAGACAAAGTAATAGAGACCTATATTGGGGTCTGGACTTTAGAAGAGAGAGGGGTGTTAATGTCCTCGTGTGTTGGTGTTTGGGGGAGAGAACGACCTCTCTCTGTGTGTGTGGGGGGTGACGAGGGGGCGAGGGGGGGGGGTTGGCTTCAGATAAAGAGTGAGGTGTCTATATTTGAGGGGCTTTAGCGTAATTGAGATATACATGGTCAGTAGTGTGTGCACTCATGGTTGATCAATTTGTTTCATAGTTTGTACTATGAGATAACGATACTTTTGAACATGTGTGATATACCTTGATGTACCAGAATTACAAACCTAAGATTGGAATTTTGGAATTCCACTCCATCATTAGCTTTTGTAATTCAGTTAAATGGAGGAACATTTTTTAAGCCGGTATTTCATGATCAAATTCATATATCAAACCTAGAGATATGCACATACGGGCATGTTCAAACTTTATAATAATCCACTTTATTCATACACATACACATTTTTGCTTTTGTCATCATATTTAGGATAAACACATTTGGAATTTCATTTGAATTGGACCGTATGATGGTATTTGCTTGTAGTAGCTCAATGATCCATATTTGAATTGAATGGACAATCTAAGTTTCGAGTTGGAGACATTGATTTTCAACACTTGCACTTTTTTTTGCGTGCAAAACAAACAAATTCTCGGCCATGATATCAGAGTTGGTCGTACAAGAGCAGAATATAATTTCAGGCGCCAAAAGCTTCAAACTTCCCGCTCACATTGAAATATCTCGCGCCCGAAAGTTTAGCCCTGCGATATTCCTGTTTTACCCCTGCCACATGAACGGAAAATGGCTGCTTTGGTAACTCCATTGTTTTCCCCTCTTTGCCCCCAACATTCTTCCCCAGAGCCCCACCCCTTCCCCTCCCCGACCCCCCAACCACGGAAAGCCGCCGAATCTAGTCCTCCGCCGCAGCGGTGGACCTCACACCCCGACGGATCTACCTTCCGCACCTTGGAACCCCCAACTGCCAACTCACCACTTCACCGGAGCCGCTTCAGCGACTGGCTTGTCCACCGCCCCAGAGCTCCTTGACCGCCATCATGGTCCACTGCACCGGATCTGCTTAACCGGCGCCCTCGTCCACCATAGTGTAGGCCCTTCACTGACTCCCTCGTCCGCCCCTTCGCTGGCCCTTCATACAAGCCCTCGTCCGCCGCAACAGATCTGCCTCACCGAAAGCACTGTACAACACGCCCGCCGAAGCCTTCGTCCACTGCACCGGACCCGCTCCAGGGACGCCATATTCAACTCCACCGGCCCTGCTTTACCGACGCCGCTGCCTCATCAGGTTATTTCGATTTGTACTCCTTCGGTTTTTCTCTTTATCGTGCAACTGTTCACTTAACATAGATGAGCTTTCTTGTATGTCAACAGGCGCCGCAACCGTAGCACCGGAGCCGCTTCAGCAACGGCGACAGCCGGCCCAAACTCAACTGCAACATGAGCACCATCGACGATCCTGAGCTATCAAGTATGACAACGATACCCATACGCCGCCGAGAATCAGGTACTATTATCCAACGGCCGGCGCCTACATTCACTTTCTTAGCATAAGCACCGCACCTTTGAATTTCTTCAGGGCATCATTCAGTTTTTCATGAGATGCGTTATTCTGCTTGCACCTGTAGGTCCATACTTCTGGCAGTGAACATGTTACATGTGCTAAATTACATACCAGTGCACATATAGTTAATATGCTTTAGTTTTGTCCTAAGTATTACTATACTTCCTAGATATCACCGCCTACTATTTTACTTCTTGAATGTTATATTTATGATAATGGTGTTGTTTTGATGCCACCTATTGGTTCCATCAGACTGCTTAATGTTCTCTATGCTTAATTACACATCAGCAAACTAGCATGTGGTTCCACTGCTTTTTGTTCGTTTTACCCTACATTTTCTGATGCTAGCTACTACATCACTGCTCCGAGCCTCTGTTCATTGCTTGTTTGTGTGTTCTTGATCTTCCCAAGTTGCATGACTAATTTGATGCTTCTATTAATTATGGAGCTGCCAACCCCATCAAGCAAAATATTTGTTCTTTTGGGGCTGGCACCTCGAACAAGCATAAAAATAGAGGGAAGCAGATATATTGTCGTGTATGCACACACCCTTCTTTCATTAGTTTAGATGAACCATTAATGATCAATTCGGACCAGTGCATGCGATTAAAATTAATTTTACCAAAATAGAGGGTGCAGAATAAACTACAACAACTAGATTTACAACCACGGGATGCTGACGATATCTTCAAAGGACATTGCAACAGCAGCGAGGCTTCACAGCAACATATGGTAAGCCAGTGTGTTTTAATACATGTGAAATATAATGCGAGTGGGCTGCTTTCTTGGCTTGTACCCTCAAACTGTAATCCTACAGACTTTCTAATAGTTCAGTTGTCTGCTTTGCTATATTGCTTGATTCGAATGCTTGTTTGTTACTTGTTATGCTATACCTGAGTTGGCCAATATGTCAGCAGTGTCTGCTGTACTATCGTAAAGAAATGCATGCCTAGTTTCATTTGAGTCCTTAACTTTTCCTCTGAACTTCATCACAAGACTGTCTTCGTAGTTTATCTGAGGCCACACTGTTAAGTGCTTTCTCAGATTATTTCAACTGCTTAGATGCCTTGGCAACTTAAATATAGCGGTGGTACACTCCCTTTCAACTAGGGATGTCAACTGGGTCCCGTTTAATCCGATTAAAGTCCACTAGTGGTATGATAGTTCAAAAGAGTTTTTGTTTTTTGAGGAAAATGAACCAGGGAGCTAGCAAAAACTAACTAGATGGGACTGGCGGATGTCGTTTATTTGCCACTTACATCCCTAGTTTCATCTTACCATTTTAATTTCTTTTCGGCTGATGCTGCTTCGAACCATTTAAATATAGCTTGCCATGCTCGGCAATAATTCGTATGTCGTTTATCATGTAAGCTTACTGCCTGGATCATGCGATAACTATCTCTTACTTATGTCCAGCGGAAACCTTTTAGGATGCCGTTCACACTAGGACACAATGTACAACCCTAGAATCTATTTGTGGAAGCAGTGCACCATCCATGTTACCAGATGGTAGCAGTTCAGAGGCAACACTGCTGGAGAGCAGTCTGAGCACAATATTATAGTTCTTGAGGCTCTACTAGAGGCAGAAAGAGATGGTGTAGCTGCCATGAATGAGGTAATCTTTATCTTGAGGCTAGAAATTATGGAATTAGCGGCACGCATTATGCAAGCAACCCAAGAATTGGAGGAAGTAAGAATGTTGCATTTGAAGACAGAGGAAGTCCTGCTGTTTCTGCTATCTGAAGCCCAGGGTAATCCCGGTTCTTCTTTAGATACCAGTTGAAATTGTCATTAGATTATTGTACTTGCATGTTGTGTCATGTCTCTGAATGGATTATGTTGTAAGACCCCCTATGTTGTCCATGTGTTGTAATGATCCAAATTTTTTAGGCGAGGTAATCATCAGTACTTGTATGATTGACATAAGGTGAACTGTTTTTCGTGTGAGCATATTGTATTGGATGAAATAACGGTTTGACTCAAAGTGTATCCAACCTATTGAATTCGAAGATCACGACATTTCTAAATCATAATCATATATAAAGGTGGAATAAATCTTTGTTGTGGTTTTGAATAAATAAATAACAAAAGTAGAATTATCTGTGGATATTTGTAATCGAATACAAATTGGATTTGAATTTAGTTTGCCAGGGCCCAGGGCAAACGTGAATGCTAATTCTCCCAAGTTTTGAACGAAGCGACTAAACACCCACTATAATTTGTGGGCTGCCCGAAGCAAGTGTTTGTGAGATGGAAATTACTGTCTACCCCTGACACTTACATCCTTGTCGACCAGATTTACACTGCTTTCGATAGGGGTAGACTAGTAACTTCAATCAGACGTGACACGACGGCCTCTGAGCCCATTCAGACACGGTGGGCGCCAAACGTGGGCGGCAAAACACATTTGATTCAAGCTCGTCCGAAAGACATGTGTCTCTCTCTCCATTTCCCCATTCATACACGGTGGCGGCAAAACAAACTCTCCTCGTCCGAAATCGATTTAGGCTAATATTTTAAATAGGGGTAGATGTGTAACTTCCCTCAGATGTGACACAACCGCCCTACCCGTCAGCCCTGTTCATACACCGTGGGCACCAACCATGCGCGGAAAAACACCCTCTCCTCGCCCAAAATAGTACCGGCAAATATTTGGGAGATGCGAGATTACCGTCCTATCCCCAACCGACGAGATGTCCAAAATTTTAAACGGGGGATAACTTCATAACTTTCCCACATTTCAGAGAAGCGCGTCCCAAAGTTTGAGATCCCCCTCCCCTCCATTTCCCCATTCATACACCGTCGGCGCCACGACAACCTCCCCACTGCGGCCAGCCTCCTCCGTCCGCCACCCCATCCTCCACCGTGCCGGAGTCGCTACCCCTACCCCGCCATCCACTTCAAGAGATGGACGTCTCTCATCCACGGTGCTGGACCAGGATCCTTTCATCACGTCCTCTCGCTTCATCGGTGCCGTCGTCCACCTTGTCGTTGCCGCTCCTACGACCGCCTCGTCCACGGTAACAGGATTTATCCCCCGACCCGGCCGTCTGCCGTCTAAAGTCTTCTTCCCCGCCGCCGACAGCCATCGCACCCGCAGCACCCTCAATGTATCAGCAGAGGCCTACACGGCGTTGCAAGAGAGGTGGTACTCTTCCATATGTGCTTAAGTTATTGATCTCACCCGGAAAATAGATCATAATTTGTTTACTGTACTTTTCTTGTCCGTACCAAATCGTAGTGGCTAGTTGAAAGCAAACATTTGTTGCGAAGTAGCTTTGTCCGGTTTGCACCTTCGGATCTGCCATGGCATGGGCACTATACTCATAAAGCTTATGGTTTACCCCCTTTATATTCACTACCATCATCGTAGGTGCTTCGTGTCATGCTAGCACTGCTCCTCAAGACCTCAACCCAAAGCTTACGTGTTAAAATACGAATATGATATGATGCTCATATCACTAAAACAGAGAATGTTTAATTGGTCACCTAATGTTCCTATATTCGTTTCAAAAAGCATGTGCGCCACCCACTCATCCAGCTAGATCCACTTTCCTGATTTTTCTGTTGATGCTTAGGGTTTTCCCCTTTTATCTACTCTACTATGATCTGCGTAGGTGCTTTCTGTCGTACTAGCATTACTCCACCCTTCAAGCTAAACAACACAACCCTCAAAATTCGAAAGCTTAGTTGTTCAAATATGATTGTGATATGATACTGATATTAGTTAACGGACACATTTAATTGGTTAGCTAAAGGTCCCACTTGAGTTTCCAAATGCATGTCGCGACATATAGAGAGACAGCAGAATTGCATTTCTTTGTCACTTGTTGACCATACTTTCTTGTCCATACCAAATCTTAATTGTTATTTCAAAGCAAACATCGGTTGCTAACTACCCTTTGCGCGGTTTGTAGCTTCAGATCTGCCATCCCACTGCCACGGTCAACACTGTACTCATCATGCTTATGGTTTCCCCATTTTATGATGACCACGATCAGCCTACGTGGTTCGTGTCGTAATAGCACTACTCCACCCATCGAGCTAAACAAGCTTAGTTGTACAAATTCATATATGATATTATGCTGATATTAGTAAAACTGAGAGATGTTTAATTGGTCAGCTAAATGTTCCTACTTTAGTTTCGAAATGCATGTGAGCCACATATGGAGAGACCGGAAAGAATAGTATTTCTCTGTGCGCTCTGGTTCATCATGGGTGGCCAACCAACATTGTATTGAAAGACTTGTAATATCTTCAATCTGCTTGCTCTTCTGCTCTTCTTTAAGATGATCCTCTTCTCTTGCGGTCGACTGGCCAGGTCGAGTTGTTCTCCCTTGGTATATTCTGAATCTGTCAGGTCAGGTCGACTTGTTCTTCTTTACTATTTGTTGGAGCTGTCATCTGCGAAGTGTCATCACTTCTGGAGCTCTCATATTTTAAGTAGTAGGCCACATTATATTAATGCACACAGCAAATTACAGCATGCATGGCATCTCTTAAAAGAATTGCAGAGATAGTACAAAGGGGTTTACAGGGAGGCAGTATTGCATTAGAATCACTTCTGCATTACAAAGATAATCTCACTTGTTTTTATGTTTTCATGCATGTCAGATATTGAACATTATCAAAATGAATATGAGAATGGGCGCACGAGAGGAATATTGCGGAACAATCCACTGGCTAACAAAATTGGCATGGTGGAGGATGGCCTATCTTATTCACCCATCAAGGTGCTTGCTCTAACTTGGCAAGGTTGTATTGGTCGCTGTAAGTGCATCTAGTGCCCCTTAGTGATTTTGGTGTATTGAAGACTTATAGGTTAAGGGACTAATGAGTTTGTGAGTGTACACAGGTCTATAAGTCTATGAGGAGTTTGATATTTACAGAGAAAGTCGACCCCTAAAAATGAAGTTCTTCGACCGAAGACTTTGGATTTTTGAAGACGTTCTGAAGACTTTGAAAGTGAAGAAATTGGTGTGACCTTGAAGACTTGGTATTCATTTGAGGAATATGAAGCGTGAAGACTTTTGTTTTCGTAGTTTCATTTTCTCTTTCTTGAGTCATAGGAAACACCGTACTGTTAAAGGGGGTCGAGGAAATACTAAGGAAAAATTTCCATGTGATGCTCAACTCAAAATCCTACACCTACCAATCCCTTCGAGTGAAGCCATTGGAAATCTCATACAGTTCAGTCATATTCTTCAGTGACAGAGACGAAGTTCTTCTGGTCTCTGAGGAATTTGTTCTGACTGAGGAGTTAGGAATTCGCCAGTGCGGATTGCCTACACAGTGAGGAACATGATAGCCCTGAGGAATTTGAACCTCAAATTTCCGACCGTTGCTGTGCTATGCGCCAGCTGTCCCAAAATATCTACCCACCTAACGGTCATATCATTGAAGGGCATTTATGTCTTATCATGCGGGCTGCTCCCTAGGCTATAAATAGCCGCCCCCTACAACCACTAGCTGGTTGGCTGCTCCGAGAGAAACTGACACTTGTCATTTGAGAGCATCCCATCCTCCGAGGACTTTGAGCGAAAATCATCAAGTGAGGAAAAACCCCAAACCCAAACACCTACAAACCCAAAGTGATTGAGCATCACTGAAGAGATTGATCCTGCGTGGATCCGACGCTTGTTACCTTTGAAGACTGTGCTTCTTCCAGACGGTTAGGCGTCATGGTCTAGAGCATCCAAGAGGAAATTGTGGATCGCCGAGTGACCGAGTTTGTGAAGGTTCGGAAGTCACCTGAAGACTTACCACGAGTGATTGGACGAGGTCTGTGTGACCTTAGTTCAAGGAGAATACGGTGAGGACTGTGTGTCCGGGACTGGGTGTCCTCAGGTTTAAATACCTAGCCGCTCCAACCAGACGTACAACTGAGACAGCAGTTGGAACTGGTCTACCAAATCATTGTCTTCACCAAGCCAACTGGTTCTATTTCCTCAACTCTTTCATTTCCTCATTCCTGTGTTGTGCAATTGTTCATATCTGTGTTTGAAGACTTTGACTGAAGACTTTCTCAATTTCCTCAGTTCAATTTCCTCAGTCTGTTTGTCTTCATCCTGTGTTATCCTTGTTTACGCTTTCTGTACTCTGTGCTTGTTTTCATTTCATCATGATGACTATGCTTGTGTTCTGCTATGCATACTTTTGAGTACTTATTCCGCTGCAAGTAGTTCTTCGCTAAGGAATTTCCTCACCCACAAATTCCTCAGTGAAGAATTTATAAAAATCGCCTATTCACCCCCCTCTAGTCGATATAACGCACTTTCAATTGGTATCAGAGCAAGGTACTCCCTTGTTCTGTGTGATTTTGGTTTAACCACCTGGAGTTTTAGTTATGTCGACCACAGGTATGAAGAAAGTGACATGTCCCATCTTTGACGGTCATGATTATCCCAAGTGGAAGGCCATGATGAAGAAGCGCCTCATGGCGATGAACAGCGAACTGTGGACCGTCACTGAGATTGGTCTTACCGATCTGTGCAAGAGGCGGAAGCTGATGACATTCGCAAGTACACTCTTCTCAACCTCACGGCGAAGGGCGTCATCTGCTCCTGTCTGTCTCAAAATCAGTTCAGGAACGTTATGCATCTCGATCATGCGAAGCTTATCTGGGACCGTCTCTCTGATGTCTATGAAGGTCATCGAACCCGTCATGATCCTTGGTTTGAGGACTTCAAGGAATCTCTCAAATCAATGACATTCGAACCAGAATCATCATCCTCCTCACCATGCCTTATGGCAGATGGTGAAAAGGTAACTGAATGCTATCTGTCTGAATCTAGTGATGATGAATTAGGACCCAGTTATGTCAAGCTTGTTTCCCTTGCTACTAAACAACAAAGAGCTTTGGAAAAGGTTCAAAACATGCTTAGTAAGAGCGATGATATGTTGGGTGAGGAAATGGATCAGTCAAAAGCTTTGGCTGAAAGTCTTCAGAGACTTCATACTAAGTATGACACCCTTCAAGATCAACATAACACTCTCTTATCTGATCATGAGAAGCTTTCTTATGAATTTCTTCAAAGAAAGCAAGATCTTGAGAAGCTAAAGTGAGTTATGAAGATCTTCAGAAGGAGCGCGACTCATTACTTGCTCAACAAATCAGCGCTGCTCAGGAAGAATTTGTTCCTCCATGTTTGAAATGCATTGAACGTGAATCTGCTAATTCCTCACTTGAATATTCAAATGCTTCTAATGCTACAAATTCTTCAACTGTCTCTGCTATCACTAATTCCTCATCTGAGGACATTGCTAGTATCACTAACGATGCAGGGCTGAAGGAATTGTACATGACAGGCATGTACAAAAGTCTCAAAGGGCATCAGACTCTTTGTGATGTGCTTAAAAAGCAGATCCTCAACAGAAACCCTAGGAAAGAGGGTATTGCCTTTGAGAGGAAACTCAATGCTGATGGTACATATTGGAAGCCTGAGCAGTACCCCAAAACCTCATGGGTTGCTGCAAAGGGTCCTCCAGTTGATCCATCTAATTTATCTGGCTTTACATGTGAATCTTCTCATTCTTCTGATGAGTCATTTGACTCCAACTATAAACTGTTCAAAAATCAGAATGGTGAAGTATTTGCTAGATATGTTGGCACTAACTGCAGGAACGGTTCCCCTATGAAGAAAATCTGGGTTCCCAAAAGGTGCCTTGAAAGTCTTCAGGTGAATGTCCTCATGACACCACCTGTGAAGAATAGGAACCCCAGATCAAATTCTTCATATGGACCAAATTCTTCATATGGATCCAAGTCCTCATACGGACCAAAATTCCTCACGTGGATCAAATTCCTCAAAAGGATCAAAGTCCTCATATGAACATCATCGTGCTAACAACTCTGTTTCGCAGGGAAGAGCCAAGGGCTATGAATATGAGCATTATTCTTCTAATCATTATGTTCATAAGTCCTCGAAGAATTTCTCTGCTTATTCATATGCTTACCCTAACTTCCTCTTATGTGAAACGAAATGGATTGGCTTCTATGCCACCTTTCTCATATGGAGCTCGCAGAGTGATGAACTCTTTGCCACCCCTTCAGATGTGGGTGGTGAAGAAAAAGAACTAATCTCTTCTGCAGGGTCAGGTCTCCAGACGTACTTGAACGTCTGAAGAATTTGCTGGAGACCTGAAGTTGCCTGAAAGGACGCAGGCTAATCATGAAGAAATGAACTTTCATTTCTCACGTCCTCATACTGCTTTATCTGTTCTATTGCTTGATGAAATTGATCTGATGAATTGATGTCATATTCTTCACTGATGAAGTATATGAAGTTCGTAAGCTGCACTAATTCATCTGCAGGATGATCAACCCAAAGCCACTGAGTGGGTCCTCGATAGTGGATGTACAAATCACATGACTGGTGACAAGAATCTATTGATTGATGCTCCCTTATCACCATCGCATCTGAAGCATATCATCTTCGCTGACAAAGGCAAAAGTCAGGTATTGGGTCTAGGTAAGGTTGCGATCACAAAGGATCGACACATGGACAAAGTCATGCTTGTCGAGTCCTTAGGATACAACCTCATGTCTGTCTCAATGCTTTGTGATCTTGATATGGTAGTTGTCTTTGGCAAGTATCGTTGTGTTGTGGTTATGGAAGCTGACAATTCCAAAGTCTTCGAAGGCTTTAGGAGAGGAGACTTGTATATTGTTGATTTCTCTACAGGACCGCAACCCGTGTGCCTACTGCAAAAGCTTCAGAAGGATGGCTATGGCATCGACGACTTGGTCATGCAGGCATGAGGAATTTGCACACGCTTGCGAAGAAGAAGCATGTCATTGGCATTGAGAATGTCAAATTCCTCAAGGATCACCTATGTGGAGCTTGTGAAGCTGGAAAGATGACCAAGGCTAAGCATCCAGCGAAGACTATCATGACCACTACTCGACCATTCGAATTGCTTCACATGGACCTCTTTGGTCCTAACCATTACTCAGCTGTCACAAATGACGCATCTCTCTATGGGCTTGTTATTGTTGATGATTACTCTCGTTACACATGGGTACACATTGTTACTTACAAACATGAAGTGCAGGAAGTCTTCAAACGATTTTCCTCGAGGGCTTCAACCAACTTTGGTGTGAAGATCAAGCACATCAGAAGTGACAATGGAACTGAGTTCAAGAATTCTGGTCTTGATGACTATCTTGATGAACTTGGTATTACTCATGAGTTATCTGCTCCTTACACTCCTCAGCAAGAATGGCGTCGTGGAGCGCAAGAACAGAACTCTTGTTGAGATGGCTCGCACTATGCTTGATGAGTACAAGACGCCTCGTCACTTCTGGATTGAGGCAATTTATACTGCGTGCCACATCATCAACAGGGTATATCTTCACAAATTCTTCAAGAAGACTGCCTATGAACTCCTCACTGACAAGAAACCCAATGTGAGTTATTTCAAAGTCTTCGGTGCAAAATGTTGGATTAGAGATCCTCATCACAATGCTAAATTTGCACCGAAAGCACATGAAGGTTTTATGCTTGGTTACGGAAAGGACTCGCACACCTACAGAGTCTTCAACACCGTTCTTCACAAGGTTGTTGAAACTGTAGATGTGCGGTTCGATGAAACTAATGGCTCGCAAAGAGAGCACCTACCCTCTGTGATAGATGAACCAGCACCTGAGGAAACTATCAAGTTCAAGGCTACTGAGGATGTCATTCCTACCGAAGAATCTGCTGAAGAATTCATTCCAGAACGTGAAGAACGTCGAGCTAATGCACCTGAAGAAATTGCTGAAGAAATGGTGCTGAAGAAAATGCTGATCAAATTCCTCGATGACAACCTACTCATCCTCGCGTTGCAAAAGAAGTGCAAGTTGAGAAGATCATCGATGACATTGAAGCACCAGGTCCTCTCACACGCTCAAAAGCTTCACATTTATCTAACTTTTGTGGGCACTATGCTTTTGTCTCTATCTCAGAGCCCACTAAGGTAGATGAAGCATTTCTGGAGCCTGAGTGGATTCAGGCCATGCAAGAAGAATTACATCAGTTCGAGCTCAACAACGTTTGGGAACTGGTCAATCGTCCAGATCCTCGCAAACACAATATCATTGGCACAAAGTGGATCTACCGCAACAAGCAAGATGAAAATGGCCTTGTGGTGAGGAATAAGGCACAGCTAGTAGCTCAAGGCTACACACAGGTTGAAGGAATTGATTTCGATGAAACTTTTGCACCTGTTGCTAGACTTGAAGCTATTCGCATATTACTTGCTTATGCTAACCATCATGATATCACTTTATATCAAATGGATGTAAAAATTGCATTCCTCAATGGTAAGCTGGAGGAAGAAGTATATGTTGCTCAACCCCCAGGTTTTGAAGATCCTAAGCATCCTGACAAAGTCTTCAGACTAAATAAGGCCCTCTATGGCCTATAGCAGGCCCCTCGGGCGTGGTATGATACTTTGAAGGAATTCCCCATGAAGAAAGGCTTCAAATCGGGTACTCGACCCTACTCTTTTCACTAAATCATATGATGATGAATTGTTTGTATGCCAAATATATGTTGATGACATCATTTTTGGCTGTACTGACCAACGTTATAGTGATGAATTTACCTATATGATGAGTGAAGAATATCAAATGTCTATGATGGGAGAGTTGAAATTCTTCTTAGGTCCTCAAATTTGTCAACAGCGCAATGGCATATTCATATCTCAGGAGAAATACCTCAAGGATGTACTGAGGAAATTCGGCATGCAAGATTGCAAAGGCGTCAAAATTCCTATGCCCACAAATGGCCATCTCTGCACTGATGAAAATGGTATTGACTTCGATCAAAAGGTATACCGCTCCATGATTGGTTCTTTATTGTACTTATGTGCATCTAGGCCAGATATTATGCTTAGTGTTTGCATGTGTGCCCGCTTTCAAGCTACACCGAAGGAATCACACCATAAGGCTGTGAAGCATATTCTTCGATATCTAGCTCACACACCAACACTAGGATTATGGTACCCCAAGGGCTCGGCTTTTGATCTCGTTGGACATTCTGACTCTGACTATGCTAATGATCGTGTGGATCGCAAGTCAACATTTGGTACATGTCATTTCCTTGGACGATCTTTGGTCTGTTGGTCCTCGAAGAAACAGAATTGCGTATCACTGTCTACTGCTGAAGCTGAGTACATTGCTGCTGGTTCTTGCTGTGCTCAATTGCTGTGGATGAAGCAAACTCTCAAGGACTACGGCTTCAACATGAAGAATGTGGCTCTCTTATGTCACAATGAGAGTGCCATCAAGATTGCACACAACCCAGTTCAGCACTCAAAGACAAAGCACATTCAGATTCGTCATCATTTTCTTCGCGATCATGTGTTGAAGGGCAACATTTCTATTGAGCATGTGAAGACTGAAGAACAGCTAGCCGATATCTTCACAAAGCCCTTAGATGAGAAGAGATTTAGCAAGTTGCGGTGTGAGCTAAATATCCTAGAATCTTCGAATGTTCTTTGAAAAGGACACTCATCCTAACACTTATGCAAAATTGATGACTTAGATGTGCAACACATGAAGAAACGTTTTTCTTCAATCAATGAAGAATAACACTCTAAGTGTGAAGAAATCAATGAAGAATTTGATTCTCAGAACCCTATGACAATTGTACGCGGTGTCTGAAATCATCATTCTTATACGGTGGGTCACGCCACCACAAAAGTTGAAAATCTTCAATTTGAGTTTTTCCTTAGTTTTAGAAATTCCTCAATTGTTCATGTTCTTCAACTTTGCATTGTCTTCACCTTCTCTGTCGTTTTTCTTCATTGGCTATATATATATATATGAGTTTATGTCCTCTACAGCATTCACTTACGGCTAATTCTTCAAGTTGATTTTTCTACTAAGTGAATGTGATCAGACCCTTCCCCCTCTATGCTATACCCAATCTATTCACAAATTCTTCATGTGCGTTCTATTTCAAACTCGTTCAAAATCTTCACTGTGTCCTTGTCAGCTGAAGAATTTGCGAACGGAACTTTGAACTTATCTTATCGAAATTTTCGGCTTTGCCGCTCAAACCGTTCCGCATCCCACGAAATACTTATCTATTCACCCATGATCTAACACGATCTCCACTTCTCAGAACGTGGGTGACACATGTCAAGCGAATGGGAAGGGTCAGGGGCACATTCGTCCAATTTCTACAGGCGAACAATTTTTCCCGTGGCTATAAACACCCCCTCTCCCCTTCCTCACTTCCTTTACTCCGCTCGACCTCTCTCCAGCTCGAGCTTCTCAAACCCTAGCGCCGCCACTACTTCATCATCGCCGGTGAGGAAGAGCTTCACTGCCTCGACCTCATCGCCGCAGTACTCACGCCGGCCGCGGAAATCTTCACTCCGCCGCCGCCGTAGTCGTCTTCCTCCGCCAAGTTAGGGCGTGGAAGATCTGCACAAACGAGCTTCACTTCTCCACATCCTAGTTCGTCGTGTTCTTCGTTCAGGGTAATTAAAAGTTACTTTTACTGCCCACTTTGATTCAAATGTTTACTACAAAATCTTCAAAGGTGTTTTTTTTCTTCAAATCCTCACACACTAAACACCTCACATGTCATCTGCTCTTGATTCGTTTCTCTAAGCATCACTTTTCTTCAAGATTCCTCAATTGTGTGGATCTTCGATCTATACAACTCTGGAACCTAAGACAAAGAACGCTTAGTGAAATTCTTCAAGACTCATCTGGTCAAATTCCTCAAACTTGTTCTTATTGAAAAACCTTCTGAGAATGCATATGACCTCTCCAAATTCCTCGCATCTATACTCTGTCACAGGTACTCATGTCCGTTGCTGAATCACTAGGTTCTCATCAACTTAACTCATTTGCAGCGTTCCTTGAAGAAAAGTTGCATACTTCTTCAGAGAGTTCAATTGTTCAAATTCCTCAACTAAAGAAAATGGCTAATGAAAGAAGGCCATAGAAAGGAGGAAAGAAGCCTGAGGTCAATACTGCCTTTGAAATCCCTGAGGACATTTATGCTGGGTACTGCACACCCCCTGAGGAAGATAAAAATCAGCGCAAGGTGCGCATTCAGAGGATAGAAAGGAGATGGGCAAAAGAGTCGAGGGAGTACAGGTATGTGACTCCAAAATATGTGAAGAAATTCATTGTTACTCCTCCATGCTCAAGACCTCCATTGGCACCTGGCCAAGAGGCAGATCCCACTAGCATCAAGCGCGGTGAGGATTTTCCTAAAGAATGGGCCAAGCACCAGGCCAAGTTGGCCAAACAGGCAAAAGACGCAGTGAGGAAATTCAACGAAGATTCCACTGCTGCTGCTGCTTAGGCTGAATTCTAAAGATGTGAATTCATGGGTGCTGGACTGGATGTCTGAAAACACTCACTACAAGGCACCAACTACTGAATTGCTTCGTGCCTTACCTCTCAGTCCGCCCCTTGAAGGTGCTTGTTGCGTCTACAATGAACCTGACCTTACCGATCACTATATGCAAGTGCTGATGAAGCCTTTGAAGCCAGGTCAGACCTCACGAACAAAATTCCTTGTGAAGGAATTGCTGTATGTGCCTCGGTCTGTCTATCGCATTCTAACGAAGACATTGAGTCCAATCAAGGGCCACGACTCAAACAAAGAAGAAGTCATTGACATCATGAAGAATCTGCTTTTCAATATCATTCATGGCATTCCCATCAACTTCCATGATTTCTTCATGAGTACTCTGGCCAATGTCGCCAAGTCACCATTTGAGTTGAAGCCTTATGCACCTTGGATTATGAGATTCATCAGGACAAGGTCTTCACTCAACTATAAAGCTGATACACTGAACCATTGCAGCTAGTTGCCCCCGATTGAAGTCCTCGAACGGACATTTTCCTCAGCTGATGAAAAGGGCAAGGCTACTGCTGTAATTGATGAAGGCACTCGTCCATTGGATGGACCATTTCACAAGGCTGCATCCTACTCCACCAATGATGACTCTGCCACCCATGACTCTGCTGCCAACGCATCGAAGCAAAATCCTCAAGGCACAGCACCCAGGGCGATGACTGACCGTGAGCTTCTCCTCAATCTTCACCAGAAGGTTGATCGCAATCATAAATGGGTCAAGCGTCAGTTTGGTTCAATTCTTCACAACATGACTGCTACCCATAATGCAGTGAAGAAAAACCACTACTACCTTCATGAAATCCTCAACCGCACCTGGCTGTTCTGTCTCAAGTCTATAGTGAAGAAGATCTGAAGACAATGGGTCTCAAGGACGATCTTGACTGGCCTGCACCTCCTCCGAAGAAGTACAAGAAGGTCAAGGTTCCTTCCTTGGTGGCCAGCTCCTATTCTTCATCACGTGACACTGATGAACATGAAGATTTGGACGACACTGCGGCAGGCCCTACTCCAACAACCGACCCCAACAACGCTGACCCTCCTTCACCACCTTGATATTCTTCAGGGGCATTAGTCCTCATTTTCGACCCTTTTGGTCATTTGATGACAAAGGGGGAGAAATTTGAGCTAGTCTTCAAGCGGGTCTATCTTATGGGCGTTTTTTTAAGTTGCAATTACACCAGTCACCATATTTCATCATGCATTTCAAATTCTTCATATATTATGTCAAATGCGTGTATGAATTACAAGATATAGGGGGAGATCTCCATGATTCAACTCTTCAAGTGTGCATTGCTTCAAAAGCAAATTCCTCACTATGCACATCTTCAGGGGGAGTTCTTCTATATCTTGCAATCAAATTCCTCAATATCAGTTACACTTCATATGTTTATCCCTGTTGAAAACTTAACCTATATTGTCATCAATCACCAAAAAGGGGGAGATTGTAAGTGCATCTAGTGCCCCTTAGTGATTTTGGTGTATTGAAGACTTATAGGTTAAGGGACTAATGAGTTTGTGAGTGTACACAGGTTTATAAGTCTATGAGGAGTTTGATATTTACAGAGAAATTCGACCCCTAAAAATGAAGTTCTTCGACCGAAGACTTTGGATTTTTGAAGACTTTCTGAAGACTTTGAAAGTGAAGAAATTGGTGTGACCTTGAAGACTTGGTATTCATTTGAGGAATATGAAGCGTGAAGACTTTTGTTTTCGTAGTTTCATTTTCTCTTTCTTGAGTCATAGGAAACACCGTACTGTTATAGGGGGTCGAGGAAATACTAAGGAAAAATTTCCATGTGATGCTCAACTCAAAATCCTACACCTACCAATCCCTTCGAGTGAAGCCATTGGAAATCTCATACAGTTCAGTCATATTCTTCAGTGACAGAGACGAAGTTCTTCTGGTCTCTGAGGAATTTGTTCTGACTGAGGAGTTAGGAATTCGCCAGTGCGGATTGCCTACACAGTGAGGAACATGATAGCCCTGAGGAATTTGAACCTCAAATTTCCGACCGTTGCATTGCTATGCGCCAACTGTCCCAAAATATCTACCCACCTAAGGGTCATATCATTGAAGGGCATTTATGTCTTATCATGCGGGCTGCTCCCTAGGCTATAAATAGCTGCCCCCTACAACCACTAGCTGGTAGGCTGCTCCGAGAGAAATTGACACTTGTCATTTGAGAGCATCCCATCCTTCGAGTACTTTGAGCGAAAATCATCAAGTGAGGAAAAACCCCAAACCCAAACACGTACAAACCCCCAGTGATTGAGCATCACTGAAGAGATTGATCCTGCGTGGATCCGACGCTTGTTACCTTTGAAGACTGTGCTTCTTCCAAACGGTTAGGCGTCATGGTCTAGAGCATCCAAGAGAAAATTGTGGATCGCCGAGTGACTGAGCTTGTGAAGGTTCGGAAGTCACCTGAAGACTTACCATGAGTGATTGGACGAGGTCTGTGTGACCTTAGTTCAAGGAGAATACGGTGAGGACAGTGTGTCCGGGACTGGGTGTCCTCAGGTTTAAATACCTAGCCGCTCCAACCAGATGTACAACTGAGACAACAGTTGGAACTGGTCTACCAAATCATTGTCTTCACCAAGCCAACTGGTTCTATTTCCTCAACTCTTTCATTTCCTCATTCATGTGTTGTGCAATTGTTCATATCTGTGTTTGAAGACTTTGACTGAAGACTTTCTCAATTTCCTCAGTCTGTTTGTCTTCATCCTGTGTTATCCTGTGTTTACGCTTTCTGTACTCTGTGCTTGTTTTCATTTCATCATGATGACTATGCTTGTGTTCTGCTATGCATACTTTTGAGTACTTATTCCGCTGCAAGTAGTTCTTCGCTTAGAAATTTCCTCACCCACAAATTCCTCAGTGAAGAATTTATAAAAATCGCCTATTCACCCCCCCCCTCTAGTCGATATAATGCACTTTCAGTCGCACATATTTTGCATCTGACCTCTTGCATTACTTCTACTTTGTTACACCATCTGTTTAGTTTAAGCATCATATATGAGTATATGCCATACCTATCCATTTTATGTACCTATTCCATGTGTTGTCATACTATATTTTTCCAGTCAAATATTGTTCTTTCGTAATAGATGTCCAAAAGGAAGAGCATGAGTGCACATCCTCAAGGAGTATAAACTAGGCATTTGGAAAAGGTAGTGATACCTGTTAAATCAGATAGATCAGCAGCCACAGAAAACACAGGCCCAACTATACAACACTTTACCCCTACTCCAGTGGCCAAACCCCTATTAGAAATGCTGGGAGCCCAGCTTCAGGTACCGTCTATGATATCAATTCAAAATTTGAAATCCTAAATTTCTGCATGTGCCTTACCTTCTCTCTTGTATGAAAACTAATTTTTGATGAATCTCCTTGCTCAAAGGATCATACGATCTCACAACAATACTGGGCTCTGCATTGCTCTTGTCAGTACCTCTCTCCCTTTTGCCTTGTAACGCTGTACTTAATTAATTGCTATTTGATTATGTATCATCAGTCTGCACCTGAGCTTCATTATCCTCTGTTTCTTCCTATATTATTTATTCTATATTTACTCTTTGCAAAATGTAGAATAATGGCAACGCTTATAAAGAATTTTCTTTGGGGAATTCATTGAATTATCCTTCCATCAACATGGAGAAGGGCTTTGTCCATCCCATGTTAACATGTAATGTAAGTTCATCCTTCTCAAGCCTTCAAACTTTGTTCTAGTATAGATTTGGATAGGCATCATTTCCTCCACTGCTGTTTGCTTTGCTGTTTACATCTGATTGGATGTTTGCAACAACTACCAATTCAAATTCTAGTTGTAAAAACATGTTCCTTATGCAGAAATGATCCATTTATTTGCTTATATAATTGTGAAACCTGTTACGTATCTCCTTGTTTCTCTTTCAGAGTCGTATCTCTTATGCCAGGCAGAACTTTAGGGAAGATAGTGAGCCAAACCATCTTGAGGACAGCGAGATGACTCCAAGGTCCTATCTTGATGAAGACAGTGAGTTGAAGGGACTCACCAGCAGGTGTGAAACAACCTCTGTGCAGTCGCTGCCTCAATCAGTTCGACTTCTTCAGTCTCAACTTAAAGCAGAAAGGCTTGCTTCAGCTCAGCTCCGACTTGAACTCAAAGATGTAATAAAGATGTCAGAGGACTGCCTTGCGCACCATCATGCCATACAGCTACGGGTGATGCATCTATCGTTGACACAACTGAGGTCTAATCAGCTTGTTCTGCTGTTTGGGGGGGCCGGCCTGGCCAGGCCTATTGCCTTCTGAAGTGCTCTCAGTTTTGTATATTCTTTTGTCGCCGCGTTTATTTGCACTGGTGGCGAACTTTGATGCCTAGTGGATG
The DNA here is from genome assembly GCF_018294505.1 of Triticum aestivum. NCBI lineage: Eukaryota > Viridiplantae > Streptophyta > Magnoliopsida > Poales > Poaceae > Triticum > Triticum aestivum. The sequence goes on along the minus strand of NC_057796.1, from coordinate 331,424,740 downwards.
TAATATGTGTAATAGCTGTGATAGCCTATCGTAAGTTTGCTGCTTATTTATTTCCTTGTTGTCTTGTTTATTTGTTTGCTTGTAGTCAGTGCAGTTCTTTTTCCGCAGTTTGCTAGTGGCCGCAATAACCTATTTTTTAAAACTAGGCCACAATAACCATGGGCTACATATTTACTGTAGTGACACTGGGCCTCCTACGGGCCGTAGAAACAATGGGCCTTCTACGGGCCGTATCATCAATGGGCCTTATACGGGCCGTATGATCGATTGGCCAAACATGGGCCAAAAACAGACCGCATTATGGCCGTAAACGGGCTAGAGTTGGAGTCGTCCGTTCATGGGCCGACCATAACGGGCCGTCGTTCATAGGCCGTATTTGATGACGCTATGAAAACGGCCCAACGTATTAACGGGCCACAAACGGGCCGACTATAACCACGGGCTGAATTTGGCCACAAGCAGAAAATGGCAGTAACGGGCCGTAAGTAATCGAATGCTGGAAATGAGCCCAAGAATAAATGGGCCCTGAAGAAGGCTGAAAGATAACATGGGTTGCAAATGGCCCAATGGATTAATGGGCTATTAATGGGTATAAAGTGATACACTATTCATTACGGGCCAGTTTCACCACGGGCTGTCAATGGGCCAAGATTTACAAAGGGCCTCATATGGGCCGAAATACGGGCCATACATGGGCCGGAACTTAAAATGGGTTGGAATCATATTGGACGGCCCAGATGACGCTACTGGGCCTAATTCGGATAGGTCGAACGGGCCCTGGGTTAGCGGGCTGTAAATGGGCTATATGCGAACATGCCGTTAACAGGCTTTCCGTGGGCCGGCCCGCCACCTTTTGACCAAGTCAAACGGGCCGGCCTTTTCACAGGAATGGGCCTCTGTTCGGCCGTGCCACGTGTCAACGTATCATAGGCACCTTCAGTCCAATGAGTGGATGACATCTGCCCCAACGGTGAGCCGACACGTGTTTCCTCCAGCCAATGATGATTTTACACATGGTAAATCCCCATTGGTCGGGGCTGTTAGTGGGTTATTGGATCCAAAACCGGACCCGATAGCTTAACGGCATTCCGTTACGGTGGATGCCACGTGTCGGTCACCCTTGACGAAAGCACTTCTATGACGCGCGATTTATTATCATGGAAGTGGACACTTCCGTGATGATAATTTTGGTAATGTCATGGAACACTTCTACGACAGCACAGGTATGACTATCTTGATTCTGTCACAAAATCGTCATGGATGTACATGCATGACAGAAAACGTGACCTACTGTGACAAACACGTATCATCACAGAAGTGTATTTTTTTGTAGTGACTGCTATATTCTCCGATTTTTGTGAAAAGATTGTTGAGGTTTTCATGGATGATTTTTCCGTTTACGGAATGATGTCGCTTGAAGCTACGTCGGTATTTCCCCAAAGAGGAAGGGATGATGCAGCACAGGGGCGGTAGGTATTTTTCTCAGATATGAAACCAAGGTTATCGAACCAGTAGGAGAACCAAGCAACACAATGTAAACAGCCCCTGCACACAAATAACAACCACTCGCAACCCGACGTGTTAAAGGGGTTGTCAATCCCTTTCGGGTAACGGCACCAGAAATGGTGCATGGACGGGAGAAAGTTGTAATAGATTAAATAAATAGATCGCAAATAAAATAAAGTGCAGCAAAGTATTTTTGTATTTTTGGTTTAATAGATCTGAAAATAAATGCAAGGAAAAAGTAGATCGCAAAGGCAAATATATGAGAAAGAAGACCCAAGGGCCGTAGGTTTCACTAGTGGCTTCTCTCGAGAAAAATAGCAAACGGTGGGTGAACAAATTACTGTTGAGCAATTGATAGAACTTCAAATAATTATGACGATCACTACTGGAGGATGCTGCTAACGCGACACTATGATCAGAGACACTTTCATGAAACTGTGTGCGATGCATTAATCACAAACGGGGATGTAAAAAAACCGTCAAAAAAGGTGCAAAACGTTTGCGATGGAGGACACATCAAACACGGTTCAGATTTTAGTGGCGTGTGCGATGTGGGGCACACGCTTAACCTGTTCGAAATGTTTGCAATCAGGCCGAACAACAGAAACGGGCAACCATATCAATATGTGTGTGATATACGGCATATAGTTCGCTCCGATGAACCGTTTTCTATTAGGGAGTGCAACATAAACGGTTAGCCAGATCAAGGTGTGTGTGATATAGGGCATACGGTTCACTCAGACGAACTGTTTTCGATTAGCGAACGCAACAGAAACGGTTCAACTTAACAAGATGTGTGTGATACGTGCAAAACTGTCGACTCGGATGAACTATTTGTGATGAGAGCTTTCAACACAGACGGTTAATACAGTTAGTTCATGTGCGATTCTGTGTGTACAAAAAACATTGAAAAATGCAAACTAGTTGCTTGTGATGGCTAGGAGTATCGCACATGATGCGTCTGCGAGTATTCGTGTGCGATGATTAATAAGTTACACATGCATTTCCTTATGTCAACACTTGTGTGATAAATAACACGTGGCACCGGATACGGTATTCGGAATGTGTGTGTGCTCCACTTAGTCTTCCCGCGCTCGAGCGATGCATCCCGCGCTCCACATGGGTGAATTGTAAAATCCACGCCTATTCCCTCACCGATTTCCCGCCACCAGCTAACGGCTTGCTGCATATAACCCAGGAGGCAACGCACCGCCGCGACACTCTGAGAAGATCTAGTCCTCACCCATCTACCATTAGTTATTCCAAGCATGCCAGGCAACGACCAAAGCTTCGACGTCGACGCCTACCTGCGTTACATCTTCAGCGAGGAGAACGAGCCGGAGCAGGTCGGGGAGCAAGAGCTTCATCGGCCGGTGCAGGCACCATGGCCCATCGGCAGCGATATCGGCGTCACAGTCCTTGGGAGCACAATCGACATATTGCAGAGGACGTGTGATGAGCAGTTTGCCATCCACCATGCAAAAGATCCAGAGATGCTCGGCGGCATGATCGACGACCCACCCGAAGAACCGCCGTCACCAGTGCTCATCGAGAGCCTGATGCCCCACAAGGAATGGGCAGAGGACCTCTGCGATTCAGTCAAGACAAAGGGAGCCTGCGGCTTCATCATTGCACGCGGCGGCCGTGTCAACCTCGATCCCGATGATGTGGTGGCTCGAGCGCATCCTTGGCGGCCAGGCTAGCGGCGGCGGCCAGGCTCGAGCGCATCCTTGGCGGAGTTGACATCCTAGATGAAGTAGAACATCGCCAACGTGATATCTTGAGGATGCAGGTGATCGACGGAATTTGCTACCAGGCCAGAGACAACGAAATGGAGCGGTTTCGCGGAGTTGTCATGCACGCGATTGCACGCTGTCAAGCTCTTCTGGAAGAGGCCAAGTAGCCTCAAGAGCCTTCCAACGTCAGCAGCTCCGTAGGCGGAGGCGGGTCGGGACACTCGGAGTGAACGGCCGCAAGGGTGCTATGCTGATCATGGAGTCTGAGAATACCATCGTCGGAAGGCCGCCAGCTCAGCCTTTTAGCTTATATTTTATTATAATTGTGTGCATATGTAGGTCGTGAGTGTTCTGGGCCTTGCCGCATTTGGCATTTTAAATTATCCTGAATATGTAAGACAATTATTAAGAATTATTAACCGTTGCCATTGTAACTTTGCGTCAATGGCGAGCAGAGCGCGCGCAAGGACGCCAGAGCGGAGCGCGCCGCAGCCGCCTCAACGGCGAGCAACCACGTGGTCAACCTTCTGCCATCAATAAATTTTGACCTTGTTTCTCGTCACATTGCTGATTACAACGCAATAAGTAATTGCAAATCTGTTCACACCTATCAAACTAATATGTGTTAACACTTAGCACCGGGCTATAAAAACTACCCACTCAAAAATTACTTCACAGTTCCTCTCCTCATCACCCACAAAACTGGTTTTTTCTGTCAAGTCGTTCCACCATGACCGGTAGGAGGAATTTAGGGTGGACATATAACCAGGCAGCAAAGACCAAGGCCGCGGAAGCACTAGAGAGGTCCCCCCGCTAAGCCGCAGCCACAGCAGAGATGTCTCGGCGCACCGCGGAGCCCTCGAACGAGCTCTCACGGGCACGCGAGGCCTCTCACAAGCGCATTCGCGGCGTCGGCCATCGTGACGAGCCGGCGTTCCTAAAGTCCTTCACCGGCGATGATGACATTCTCGCTGGCGCCTACGCAGCAGGAGCTGGTCGACGGCTTGATGAAGCTGCTCAAGATCAGCGATGCCTCGGTTGACAAGGCGACCGGCCTCGTCGAGCAACTCATGGATGACAATGTGAAGCTCCTCAAGTTGGTCACAGAGAAGGACGAGGAGGCCGCTAGCTGGAAGATGCTGCATGAGCAGAGAAGTGCCTCGGAGATGACGCTAAAAGCGGTCGTCGAGGAACTGATGAGTGGCTTGAGGAAGCTCCGGATCGAGCGCGAGTAGGAGGTGGAGGAATCTGTGGCTGCTTTCAAGCAAAGTCGTGAGGAATTGAAGAAGGGGCTGGAGGATTTCGCCACCCGGCGATCCATCGACAAGTAGAGATAGTAGCGACCCAGATCGTTGTTGCAATTTCCTTCTTCTCTTGCCCCCGTGTCTTCTGGGCTTTGCTGCATGCATTTTAAATTATCCGGAATTTGTAAGACAATTATTATCTGCATCATTGCAAATTTGTCGTCGTATTATCCGTTGCCATTTTATTTGTGGTCGTATTATCCGTTTCCCTATGGGGCAATTTAAATTAAGGCGGAATACGAGTTGAAAACACGAACAAAGCAAATGCTGCCATGGAATCACAAGCAAACACCCTCCGTCTAGGTGCTTTAATTAACCCATTAATGGAGAAGTTGTGAGTGAGGTGGGTGGCGGCTGGCGCATGAAGGTCAAAGAGCTCGCTTCCCGGTGAGCATGGGCGGCCTTGCTGCTCGCACGTGTCCCGTCGAGCCTGCGAGGTGGACAGGATGGACGCGTCCCGTCGAGCCTGCGCGGCGGACTGCTTGCACGCGTCCCATCGAACCTGCACGGTGGACTTCTCGCGCTCGTCCCGTCTAATCAAACAGCTCCACGCACGCCACCGAGTATGGTTAAGTTTCGACACGGTAAATATAATACAACCGTTTGCGATATTAACGTGTCAGCTTTTTGTTTCAAAAAGAACTTCGTTGGCTACTAATGTGTGCGCCTATTCTCAAACTGGACGGTTTTTTTACCACGGCATATATGTGCCATGTCATGAAACCATGCCAAGTTTCATGTTTTTTTGGGTGACTTTTTGATTTAGTGGGATTTAAAAACCGAGATTCTCATTGTTCCAGGACGACAACAAGTTTGTAATTCATTCTCATTCCTTAAACGGGACCTAAACATGCACCCAATGACACAGGTACGATTTCCCACCCATTTTGCTTCACTGGAGCATGTGGTTGTAGTCAAATTTGAATTATGGACTACATTAAATGCATAGAAAACTTAGTAATTAGTAATATATATACAATGGCCAAACGAACCCTGAACAGTTTCAAATTTAAGCCCGACACTCCTATTATTCTATGTTGCCTGTAGAAAACAAAGTTCAAGGCGAGAAGAGGCATCAATTATCATTTCGCCCACAAGAGGGGCATGTTTCCCTACCGGAACCACGAGGGTTGCGACATGCTTCGGTTTGTAAAAGCCTTGTACTATAGCTTCGCCCAAATTGGACAATTATATGTACCATGTAGTGACACCATGCCAAGTTTCATGATTTCCTGGTGAGTTTTGGATTTACAGACATTAAAAAAACCGAGATTCGCAATGTTTGTGGCCAAGCCAGGACGGCGAGATGGTTGAATTCCTTCCCGTTCGTTCCATGGGACCTAAACATGCACCCCAAGGAAACATGTACGTTTTTCTAGCCATTTTGGTGCACTGGAGCATGTATTTGTAGTTCGGATTTGAATGATGGACATTAAATGCCTAGAAAACTCAATTATTTAATAAAAAAGGTCAAACGAACCCTGAATAATTGCAAAGTTCAGCGCGAACCTCCAGTTGTTCTGTGTCGCGTGTAGAAGAAAAAACGAGGCTAGAAGAGGGAGTGATTATCGTTTGGCCCACAAGGGGACATGTTTCCCCTATCGAAACCACGAGGGTTCTTGCGACAAGATCCGGTTTGTAAGAGGTTTGTAATAAAGCTTGGCCCAAATTGGCAATGTTTTTACCACGACATATATGTGCCATGACGTGACACCATGCCACCTTTGATGACTTTCTGGTGAGTTTAGGATTTATGGGGACTTAAAAACCGAGATTCAAAATGTTTGAGGACGAGCCATGACACCGGTACGGTTGTAATTCATTCCCATTCCTAGCATGGGACCTAAACATGCACCCAAAGACACATGTATAATTTTTCTAGCCATTTTGGTGAACTGGAGCATGTATTTGTAGTTCAGATTTGAATTATGGACATTAAATGCCTAGGAAACTCAATTAGTGTATAAAAAGGCCAAACGAACCCAGAATAAGTTTAAATTTCAGCACGGATATCATGTCGTTCCATGTTACCCGTAGAAGAATATACAAGGTGAAAAGAGGCAGTGATTATGTTTTGCCCACAAGGGGGACACGTTTCCCTATCGGAACCATGAGGCTTCTTTGAGAGAAGCTCCGGTTTGTAAGAGGCTTGTAATAAAACTTGCGCCACAATGGACGAAAAAAATTCCTCGACATATAAGTGCGATGTCGTGACACCATGACAGGTTTCACGATTTTCAGCTTAGTTTTGGATTTACGGGGATTTAAAAACCGAGATTCTTCTCACGAAATGTTTTCAAATAGCACACGGTTCACTCACGAAAGCCGATATTCAATGAAAACTTCGTGCAAACCATATTTTAAAATTTCATAAAAATCTGAAAAAATATGGGATGTTAAGAAGGTGATGTTTTATTGCGACACAAAATTTCAAGTTGAAAAACATTACGAGATGTGAGCTATGAAAAAGACAAATTCCGCCCTGAATAGTGACATTACTATTCGGCACTATTCAACACTGATTTTGTCTTTTTCATAGCTTACATCCCGTAATGTGTTTCAACTTGAAATTTTGTGTGGCAATAAAACATCATCCTCTTAACATCCCGCATTTTTTGAAATTATTTTGAAACTTCAAAACATCTTTTTTCTCATGGTTTTCACCGGTTTCCACCGAATGTTGGTTTCCGTATGATATCCCCCCCTCCCGCTGCGCGCGAGATCTGAGTCCTGTGTTCTGGTATGCATGATGTAGATGTTCTCATAGTAATGTAGATGATGTAGATGTTCTCCCAGATATGCATGATGTAGATGTTCATTTAGTTCTTATAGTTCATCTCATCCAAAATCAATTAGTTTTATAAAAAAACTATTTTAAGATTCATGGAACTGTGCATTGTAAAGGTAAGAACAAAAAGTGACAATTCATTTAGAAAAAAAGGTCTGGGCAATTAAGATATGGAAGATTCTAGAGAACAAAGGAGAAGTGCTTGTATTTTGAGGTTTGTGCATTATGCTTAAGTTCAACCATGGAGTCTTCTAGATTGTACATGTGGCAGAATCTGGTGGAATGTGGATGATATCCAACGGCCAGTAGTGCTCGGATTTGGCATCTCTGTACCGTCGGATTGGCTTCATCCACCGAGCAACTTTCATAGTTATTCGCACACTATAACTATATAGACATAGATGTATAGATATATATATATATATATATATATATATATATATATGTGTGTGTGTGTGTGTGTGTGTGTGTCCCATGCTAGACAAAATAAAGTTTGAGCGCATGCGTGGGACGACCCCCCCCCGCTGCCGCCTCGAAGTTGGGAAACTGACATCATAGGTATTGAACCAGGCTTGGAGTCTGGTACGGTCTTCGGTTTGTAATGTAGTTGGCGTGGCCCATCGAAGTTGTGCATTTGGGATTTAAACACATCATACACCATCGTACCCATACATATTTTCGGGCCGCGTGTAGTGTATACGGGGTCTTCTGATCAACCACGTCTCCCTTGTGCGGTTTTTAATGATGACACGGATATCTGTGGGCTCCCCGAGTGTATATATATCATCCCATTGACAGATAATGAGGGGTATGTGTTGGCCATGAATGGATTCCTCCTAGTTTGTGTTAGGGTCGGTCACCATCAAATGTCGGTCAACCAAAGCTCGAGCTCATGCGTTATCATGATTCCCTCCCAGATGCTCGGATTGTTGGGATCGACCTACATCAAACCCTGCATACGTATCTCCTCCTTAACTACCTTGCCTTCATGGTTGTTGTCTATATCGAGAGGTAGGCACCACATCTAAATTGTACATTATTCTGTATTGAAAACACACATCACCCCTTCCCAACGTACATCATTTTGGGATGCATGCAAGAGGTGTTGGTTTTCTGGTCCCTCTCGTGCAATTTTTATGATGGTTCAATCTATTGGCCCAAGCGGTTTATCGACAACAACAACTGTCATTTGACCAAACGAAAGATTCATTGGTCCGTCTTACGGTAGGTCATGGCGACATGCATGTATGACCAAAGTATCGATCATTACGTGTATCCGCCCCGCTGACACAAAGTGGGAGGTGGTGGGCCAAGCATCCTGGCTAGGTACGACATTATGTCATTATATATATATATCCTAGCTAGGTGGTTGTTAGGGTGCTTTCGGGTTTGCGAGGCAGGTGCCACCAAACTTATGCATTGTGTATTTAAAGTTTTAAACATCCCCAATATTCTTACATATATTTGGCCACTTCCAGGTGGTTCTTGACTTCTGGTCCCTCTCATCGATCTTCAATGACGCGCCCAACCGTGGGCCCGCGGGGTCAAAGTTGTGCATTGGAATTTTGAACATCACATACCACCCTTTTCACTCATATATATTTGGGCCACTTGCTGGTGTGGCTGTCTTTTGACCCTCCCTAACGTTATTTTTTGTTGCAAAGACTCTGATGACCCTCAACGGACACGGGGTATAATATCTTAACCGTGTGCGATACAAGTGCGATGTGAATCACCACGACCGCGCAAGCACGAGCAAATTAAGGTGGAGGTACTGGCTCAACCGTGTGCGATGCAAGTGCGCTGAAATCACCACGACCGCGCAAGCGCGAGTAAATTAAGGTGGAGGTACTGGCTCAACCGTGTGTGATGCAAGTGTGCTGAAATCACCACGACCGCGCAAGCGTGAGCAAAGGGTGGAGGTACTGTCTCAACCGTGTGCGATGCAAGTGCGCTGAAATCACCACGACCGCGCAAGCGCGAGCAAAGGGTGGAGGTACTGGCTTAACCGTGTGCGATGCAAGTGCGCTGTAAAACCACCACATGTGCAAGCTAAAGGCGGGTAAGTTTATTTGGAAATTAGGACGAACCGTGTGCGATAGACCAGCTAGCTAGAAATATAAAAAACAAACTACCCGCCTTGAGCCTTGCAAAAATTGGCGGATCCGCGCCACTTTTCCTTATTATCATACATGCATATTGTTATTGGACCATGCGCGATCTTGGGCACTCCCGCCCCGCATCAATTCCTTTACCCAAATTTTAGTAGCCGCCGTACTTCAACCGTCGCCCACACTCCTCCAGCACCGACCTTATAGTAAAATTGCAGTAGCCGAGGCATTTGAACCGTCGCCCTCCCTGTCCACCACCATCTCCACCCACCATTACTAATATTTTCAGTAGCCGCGGCGTATCCTCAAACACCAGCCCCCACCCCTCCACAGTCCCCCACCCGCCCCCTCCCCCCTTCGAATCCTAGCTCGCGGCCGCCGCCGGCTCCGCCGCCAACCCTGCCGGTCTGCCCGTTCCTCCTAGCTTAGATAATAAAGTTCAGGTTATCCAGCGATTCCCGTAGTGTCGCCCCACTCCCCTGAGTTTTTAAATGAGGCCTGCGGTGTCCCTCCCCGCCAGATCCACATCCCCTGCTCTAGAATGTCGCAGCCTAAGCTCGACCACATATCCTGGGGAGCCCGACAAGCGTTCGGCCAAGAAGAGGTTTATCGTGGCCTCTCCGGCGGACGTTGGCGAGGTGGCCGCCATTCGCCCCGACCTGTCGATCCCGGAGCAACACGTCACCATGGAAGCCGGTGAAGACGTTGACTACGTTGCCATGCCGAAGGCTTCATGTCAGCGGGCTAGCGAATTAATGTATCTTGGGAAAGCTGGCTACGACATCAAGCTCGTCCACACCGACGACTTCACGTGGGCCATGTCACAGGTTAAGTGGTCCATCCCCAACCCCTCTGGTTCAACCGCCATCGATCTCTTTGACGGCCCTGTCGCTAATCTCCTCCGCCAAGTGGTCCAGGATTTGCGAGCTTTATACGCCATCGAGCCCATTTTGTCACTTCTGAAGGACACGTTCTACGGCGGCGACTTGGGATCCTCAATTTCCAAGTCAGATTTGATCGACCACGACCACGAGGAGGGCACCCACGAAGTTTCTTCCAAGGTGAAACAACCCATCTGTGACATCAGAGAGCGTACCATGGGTCTGTGCTCTTCCAACTAGAAGGATCCCATCCATGAAATGTGAGGCAACATTCTATCAGCAAATCTTACCTTTTCTAGCTTGCCAACCCGTATCCTTTGTTGTAGTAGCATTTGCCATGCGGTGCTTTAACTGTGTCATGTTTAATTATTTCAGTTATTCAAAAATATATTGTTCAATAGGTCGATGTGATGTTTAAGTATGAATTGTCCACTTTAGTTTCACGAATGGCTATATTTGGTTGTTTATAGTTTGTAGATGCCTTGTTTATCTGTATTTGGTTGTTAGGTTGGTTGGAGTGAGCATTTTTTCAGTTATCGAGAAGATGCCTTGTTTATCTGTATTTGGTTCTTAGTTTGGTTGTAGTGAGTATTTGTCCAGTTATCAAGGAGATGCCTTGTTTATCTGTATTTGGTTGTTAGGTTGCTTTTTTAGCATTTTTCCAGTTATCAAGCAGATTCCTTGTTTATCTGTATTTGGTGGTTAGGTCACTTTTTTAGCATTTGTCCAGTTATCAAGCAGATGCCTTGTTTTATCTTTATCTGCTTGTTAGGTTGGTTGAAGTGAGCATTTATCCTGTTTTCAAGCATATGCCATGTTTATCTGTATTTGCTTGTTGGGTTGGTTGCAGTGAGACTCTGTCCAATTTTCAATGGCTATATTTGGTTGTTGTACTCGTCATTTATGCCTTGTTTATTTCATTCATTCACAATGTGTTGTTCATTATGTGCAAGTCAGAACGGTGCCGCTCGACTACATCAATACCAGTTTGAACGGCTATATTTGGTTCCAGTTATTCCTGGTGTAGTTAACACATGTCCTTTATTTCAGTTTTACACATTTATCTAGTGTGATGTTTAAGCATTACCTACGTTCTATTCATTTTCAACAATACTAGTTTGAATTGCAATATTTGATGGTTGTTAAGCCTGCTGTCGGTAATATTGCCTTCCATTTTATATCTGCTTTAACAGCATGCTGAAACCAACACATTCAAGCTATCATTTGGAGATGATGTTGTTTACCTTTGCTATATTTGTTTGATGTTAATATTGCTGTACTTATCATGCCTTTCCACTACTTATGCAGGACAACAACGAGAGTGTCCACCATTTTCCGGCGAGGTTAGCTTCATCCCTCGGCTTGTACTCCCCCGTTGTTCCATAATGTAGTGCATATAGATCCAGGCCTAGACACTAGTTAGCTTCTAATATTGACTTATTGCTTGTAGGTACAAATGCCCTTGGTAAGGATCCACGCATCGACCCTTTTGCATATGGGGCAATGAGATATTGATGAACAAGCATCAAGTGAGGAAACTGATAAGGATTATTAGCAAAAATATACGAATGGTGGCAAGCAAATTATTTGTTTATGCTCTATCCAACACAACAGTGAGCTGTAGGATGGTAACTACAAACTCTGGAACCTTCTCTTTTTACTGCCCATAATGAGTTGTTAGACAACAATGTCTGAATCTTTTTCGTTCCCAGTGGTTCCCGAAGCAGTTCACTCAAGATTACCTCACAAATTACATGATTGGTGGACACACAATGAAGCTTAAAGTATTTCATCTAGACTACAATGAGCATCGAGAAGTCCTAATGAAGATAGTGAAGAATGGACGAGCAGCCATCACAAGGGGTTGGCCTAGAGTCGTGCGCGCCTTACGCATGGAGGAGGGCACAATATGGGCATTCCGCTTCACCTTCTCCAGCAACCAGAATGTCTTTCGCCTCTCTCTTTACAGTCTTTAGTACAACTGTGGTTCATCATTCTTTACTTGGTGCTTCCGTAGTTCTTCAGTATATGTACCTGTGCATCGAATTATGAATTCATGGTTGAACCTATATTTGTAATAAACATGGTTGGATATGAAATAAGTGATTGCCTACTTTCAAATTCAAAACATGTGATTTTTAAATTAGGGATTAATTGGATTAATTATGGATTGATTAGGGATTAATTAGGGATTACACTGCACACGGTTTGCAAGAGCGAAACATCTGCGATATACGTGGAGATCAGAAACGTTTCTAGGATCCACTACGTGTGCAATCAATCTCCACTACACACACGACTTTCTCTGGAAAATTGTTTGTGTTAGGCCACCTTGCGCAAACGTTTACCACATAAAAAGTGTGTGATGGACAGCCTTTGCCACATAGTTTCTTCTAGGCACCGTGTGTGATGCATTCAATAATGCAAACAATAAAATTATTAATATCGTGTGCAATGGCAACGCTATCACAAACGATTAACGGGAAAAATTGTGTGTGATGTCCCTGTGAACGGAAACGCTTTCCTTGGAGCGACTGTGTGGGATGTACATACGAACAGAAACGTTTAGAGGGGACTGACTGTGGGGGATGTTCTTGCAAACACAAACAATTTCACCGTATAATTGTATTTTTAGCTCTACTTTACGTATTTCCGTATTTGAGTGCTCGCCGGTCGCACACGACCTCATTTTGCCGAGCGTGTGTGCCAGGAGGGCATATCCCCGACGGTTTCTAGGTAGAGTGGGAAGGACCCCCCTATCGCCCACACTCATTTGGCGATGGTTCCAAATGCCGTCGCGGAAAGGGGTTAAAACCATTTGTCTAGGACCGACGCGCACCAGTGGATATCCAGGCAATGATCATTATATAGGCATCACGTCCAAGAATAGTAGACCGACTCCTGCCTACATCTACTACTATTACTCCACACATCGACCGCTATCCAGCATGCATCTAGTATATTAAGTTCATGGAGAAACGGAGTAATGCAATAAGAACGATGACATGATGTAGACAAGATCTATCTATGTAGAGATAGACCCCATCGTTTTATCCTTAGTAGCAACGATACATACGTGTTGTTTCCCTTTCTGTCACTGGGATCAAGCACCATAAGATCGAACCCACTACCGGTCACCTCTTCCCATTGCAAGATAAATAGATCAAGTTGGCCAAACAAAACCCAAATATCGGAGAAGAAATACGAGGCTACAAGAAATCATGCATATAAGAGACCAAAGAAACTCAAATAACTTTCATGGATATAAAAGATAGATCTGATCATAAACTCAAAGTTCATCGATCCCAACGAACACACCGCAAAAGAGTTACATCATATGGATCTCCAAGAGACCATTGTATTGAGAATCCAGCGAGAGAGAGGAAGCCATCTAGCTACTAACTACGGACCCGAAGGTCTACAAAGAACTACTCACGCATCATCGGAGAGGCACCAATGGAGGTGGTGAACCCCATCCGAGATGGTGTCTAGATTGGATCTGGAGGTTCTGGACTCTGCGGCGGCTGGATGAATATTTCGTCGACTCCCCTAGGGTTTCTGGAATATTGGGGTATTTATAGAGCAAAGAGGCGGTTCGGGGGGCACCCGGGGTGGGCACAACCCACCAGAGCGCACCTGGGCCTCCTGGCGCACCCCGGTTGGTTGTGCCTCCCTCGGGGCACCCTCCAGGCGCAGCCAGGGCCCGTTGTGTTCCTTCTGGCCCATAAAAATTCTCCGTAAAGTTTTGGGGCATTTGGACCCCGTCTGATATTTATTTTCTGCGATGTAAAATACATGGAAAAAACAGCAACTGGCACTTGGCACTATGTCAATAGGTTAGTACCAAAAAATGATATAAAATGACTATAAATGATTGTAAAATATCCAAGATTGATAATATAACAACATGGAACAATCAAAAATTATAGATACGTTGGAGACGTATCAGCATCCCCAAGCTTAACTCCTACTCGTCCTCGAGTAGGTAAGTGATAAAAACAGAATTTTTGATGTGGAATGCTGCCTAACATGTCATATCATATTTCTTTCTTTATAGCATGGACATTTGGACTTTTAGTTATTCAAAGCAATAGTCTAGTTTTGACATGATAATTCAGATACTCAAGCATATCAACAAGCAACCATGTCTTTCAAAATATCAACGCTAAAATAAGTTATCCCTAGCGCATCATGCTCAAACATTGATCCATTCATGAAACACACTCGAATATTAGCTACACCCAATACTTAAGTACGATCATATTGCCTCCTAATTGGTGCTTTTATAAGATAAGATGGAGACTCCAAATAAAAATTGCAGAAAGTAAAAGAAAGGCCCTTCGTAGAGGGAAGTAGGGATTTGTAGAGGTGCCAGAGCTCAAAGAGAAAAACTTAGAGATAGAAACATTTTGGGAGGTGTATCCATCCCACCAACGAAAATGACTTAGAGTTCGGAACACTTTCCATGCTAGATATGCCATAGGCGGTTCCCAAACAGAAAATAAAGTTTATTCCTTGTTCCACAATACTTTCACTTTCCATGGCTAACCGTATCCACGGGTGCCCTCCATACGAACACTTTCCAAGGATTTTATTATTTGACAACATAAAGTAAATTCAATTTTTTTGCATTTCAGGACTGGGCATCCCTAATACCTTTGCCTTACTCTCGTGCAATGACAAGTGAATAAACACTCATCTTGAGAATAACACATCCAACATGGAAAATATTAGCCACCCTTCACTGCTTCGCGAGCGAAACAAACACACAAAAGAGAAGTTTATTTTGAAAATTAGAGATGGCACATTGTCGGCCTTCTGGGAACGGGGGTCCCCAGACTTGCCTCCCTGCGGCCCACGGCGTGGCTAAGTTAGCGGGCCGTACGACCCATCTTCATCAGCGAGGCATCCAAGACCCTCGCGAGGGGCCAAGCCTCGCGAGGCGGACGACGTAAGACCTCCTCAGGAGTGGCCTGGCCAGTCAGGCTCACGAGGAGCGGAGATATCAAGGCGGGGCAAACCTCACGAGGCTCTCGTGACATGAGCCATGACGATCGAGACCAGGCGGGCGCCAGCGCGCGCAGCGTCCTTGTTTCCTCTTTGGTGCTAAGGAGGCCAGCGCAGGCGAGGAGTACCGAGGCATCAGGCAAAGGTTGCCTTATTAGTGCAACGAGACCAAGACCAGAAGGACGGCAGGACGGAGGTCATCGTGGAGCCCAAGGCGGCGTCACCACCAGAGCCTTTCGCAGGCGAAGACCACTTTTGTCAGGATAGCTTGTACTAGCTGTCCCCCTTCAAATTTGCCCACTGTTGTTGGCTCCCTTCCCTCTCAATATTTAGGAAGAGGACCAGGGCCTATATAAGTAGAGCTAACCACCACCATAGGGCACAAGTCACTCAGAGGCATCTCACCCACACAAGCTGGTCGAGAACAAGAACACCTCAACCTCAGGAGGCTATCTTCCCCTTGTACTGTTCACCATCAGCCCAAGAGGCAATCCACCACCACCACACTGGAGTAGGGTATTACACCACAATGGTGGCCCGAACCAGTATAAACCTCGTGTGTTTCTGTGTTGCGAGTTCGTCGAGTTCGTCCGTGAGATCTTAGCGAGCTAGGGCGTGGATTGGTAGGAGGGAAAGACTTCGCGCGCACCCCAGAGTTCGAACCTTAAGGGTTTGCCGGAACCCCACATCCGACATTTGGCGCGCCAGGTAGGGTGCGCTGGAGCTTCTTCCTCGACAATCGACTCGCCAACGCTCCACGGTCAAGATGTCTGGCGACCCAAGAGCTGACTCCGACCGCTGGGCAGCCTGGCCGGCCCGGGCGACGACGCCTGCTCATGAAGACCTCGACCTTGCGCTCCAGGTGGCGCGGGCGTCATCCAACGCTGCGGGGCGCGGGCGGCGCAGCCAGGCATCGTCCTCCCTCACTCCACGACAGGTACGAGCCGCTGCAAGGGCAACAAGCCATGCCGCGGCAACGGCGCCGCACTCGCGGCAAGAGCAGGCAAACATGCGGGCAGCACTCATCGTGGCAAGGGAGCTGCTGCGGTGCCGGCTAATGGAGAGCGGCCGGGACGCGCTGCTAGAACGTCTTGCTGAGCTGCTGGACGCGGCAGCCTCGGGAGCGCCGCCGTTCTACTATCGACTCCCTTCTCATGCCGTTACGGGGTCTCCTGGCGGGCCTCGCCGCAACCACGCCCCATCAGGCGCGCATGGGGGCTTCGTCAACACCAGCGCGGCCGGCGGCGCCGGGGGCTCCGCCGCCCCCAAACCGCCCGCGACAAGCACGGGCAGAAGCGTCGCCTCCCATGGTCCTGGCGAGATGCCACGCTACTATCCTCAGGACGCCACACTGGGCCGGGCAACATGGAGTGTGGGGCACTACGGCGAGGTGTTCGGGGTAACAGCCCCGGAAGCCTACGTGCCCCGCATGACGGACCAGGAGTACACACCGGAGGACGACCCCGGCTCGTTCGTTGGAGAAGATTGGGAAGAAGGGGCGCTAGGAGTCGAAGCCTTCCAGGATCCGTTGGGGAACCGCCACGACCGTGTGTGCAACGACCACTACAGGGTACCCCTAATCCCTCAGGAGCAAGCTTACGCTAACCATGAGTCGCGGGAAGAACAGATCACCACAATGGCTGGCGGCCCCAGTTCGGCGGCCTCCCTGCTAGCGGGGGGATCGCGTTGGGGGCTGCAGGAGAGGGGTCGGGAGCCAGGCCCCTCCCCATGGCGCGCAAAGCCAGGGGACACCCGGAGGTAGGCCCTCTGCCGGGGAGGCTTCGACGACCCTTCCCCCGGCAGAGGACGTGTGGTCGCCGAGGGCACCGTTGGCGTCCCCTTTCCCACCTTTGTGTCGTCCAGGTTGCCGGTCGGCTCAAAGGTGGTCGAGGGTGGCGCAAGGCGGGGCCCTTGTCTGGCGATATGAAGCACGACCGGTACCTATGAAGATGGCCCAGTGCCTGTGAAGCTCGCCGCCCGTGACACTCTCACGTAATAATGAGTTGGGGTTGTACACACCCCGGAGTCTCAGGAGTGCCGACCTCAGGCCCTGGGGCTCCCTCCGACGCCTAGTGGCACCACTTAGCTCCGCGCTGGTGAGAAGACTTGAAGACCAGAAGACTAGACTAGATGCCGGACGCAGCCATTTGCTTTAGATCTCTCTTTCTGTAGCTTTGCTTTCTGGATCTGGATTTAAGTTGAAACCGAGTTTTTTGTTGATGTGCGCGGGGGTGCCTCTTCTCGTTCGAACAGTTTCTTGCTTTCTGGATTTCGTTCAGTCTGGGACTCATGTCCGTCGCCTTCCCCTCATGAGCCCCTCGCGAGTGGGACTGCGCGAAGCACACGCGCGCCGAGCACGCACTAACGCTGCAACTTGCGCTTGCCTCTTACGGGGCCCCTTCTGACAGGTCGACAAGCTCCGCAGGATTCTCAGAAACTCGTAGCCTCGTGACCCAGCTCGAGGCTGGTGCTGACTAACGTAAACCACGACAGGGAACTCGCCCCCTGACTCATGAGTCCATGAGGGCACAGATTCAATACCGCATAAGAAAGTAAAGGCCGCAACCTACTTACATGAGGGGCTCCCCCTCTTAAAATGCTCTTACATGTTTTCCAAGGGACACGCCCGAGTTTTTGCCTACAGGGTAAAACGACATGGGATCAACGAGATATGTCACTCGCTACATCGCCCTCGGACGCGTCACTCGCGTCGTCGTCATCTTCGTCGGCACCATCGCCGCCTTCGGCGACGCCTCCGTCGCCGTCATCAACCACGTCGCCTTCATCTGTGGCAACCACCACTGCGTCGTCATCAGTGGCAAAGGCTCCGAACAGCGCATCCATGTTGTCCTCCGCCCACCGCGCCAGTTCACCCCGGACGGCCTGCGGTACGGGGGCAATGGCGGCGTCGAAGTCGAAGTCGGGGAAAGTGTTCCTGAGGTGGCTGAAGACGCGGGAGAATGCGCGCCCGAGCAGGCCCCGACTTCTCTCCTCCACGAGCCGGCGAGCCCTGTCGGACCGAGCTTCCAGGCACGTCACCATGTCAGTGAAGAAGGTCAGCTGGCTGGCATAGTCATTCGAGTGGGGGGCAGGAGCATTCTCGTCGCAGATGTAGCCCAGGGCGGTGTTGGCCCTGTTCCGGAGATCTTGAAGCATAGGAGCATGCTCGCACTCCAGCGTCCGACGTTGGTGCACTTCCTCCTTGTTTTGCTGTGCGACGGCCTCGGCGTCATCAACCCGCTTCCAGAGAGAAAGCAGCTCGGCGCGGGCGGAGGCCAAGTCCGCCTGCACCGTGACCAGGGCGGCAGCCGTGGCCTCCGCATGCCTCTCAGCCTCGTCCAACCTAGGCCTGATGGCAGCAGCCCTGCCCGCACCCTCCGTACCTGCAAGCTTCAGCTTCAAGTCATACCTTCCCTCCAGTTCTGCGCGAACCTCGACCACCCGGCGGTCCACCTCCTCCTGGACCCTGGCCTCGCGAACCCCGACGGCATCTTCTGCTTGGGTGACTTGGCGCTCCCTCGTCTCCAATTGTTCAAGCTCGAGGCTGCGCTCCACGGCCTCCAGCGCCAACACCTCTGTGCGCTTCCGGACCTCTTCCTCCTCGACAGGCGTCCCCCCGGAGCGACGCAATGCGGCTCTGCGCGCCTCCACCTGCTGCTCTAGGGACGCGCTCCAGGCGTGGAGCTCCCACGCGCGCTTCTCCGCGGCCTCGCGACGGCGGTCGGCCTCACAAGCCTCCTCCAAGGCTCGGGAGCAAGCCTCGCGGGAAATCTTAAGAGACGCCTCAGCCTTCGCGTTGTCAAGATCACGCTGGTAGCGGCCAAGGTTGATAGCCACCCTCAGCTTGCGCCGTTTCTCCGCCAATCGGAGACCTTCAGCCTCAAGGCGCGAGTTGACACCCGCGAGCTCTTCACCAAGTCGGCTCATTGCGCTCATTGCCTCCTAGAAGAGCTCATGACGAACTACGCTCCACCCGCGCTCAAGCTCGAACACTCGGTTCACCTTGTCCTCCGCCTCGGGGGCTGCGGGCGGGGCGCCAAGTGGGGCACCACCTCTCGGCAGGGGGCTGGGGGCTGGCGCTGCACCTGACGTCAACCAGTCCTCGCGAGGAGCCCGAGCCAATCGAGGCTCCCTGCTTGAAGAGGAACCAAGGACCGGAGCCAACCAGCTACTATCCATGACTAAAGGAGGGGTCTTGGGCACGCCCGCCAAGCTCCACACCAAACCGTGGGGGAGGGGCAATAAAGCCGCAGGCTCAGCGCGCCTCGAAGGCAGAAACGCTCCCTTAACCGACCCTGCTCCAGGACCGGCAGGCGGACCAGGAATGCTTGAGGACGATGGGGGAGTCGAGGAAGGGGGAGGCCGCTCCTCAGGAGACGTAACAGCTTCAACGGGAGGAGCCCTCGAGGATTGACGTCAGGATAAGAAGATTGCACGCAAGAAGCCATGACAATAAGATACTTACGCATCAATGGCGATGTACTTCCGTTGCTTCAATGGCCCGAAGATATTGCTGCCGCTAGGGGATCCTTTCCTCTTGCGGAGCTCCTCGAAGTCCACACAGAGATGACCGAAGCGCTGGACGTGACGGCCGGTGCGCAGCGTGGCCGAAGAAGAGCTGGGGAGGAAAGCTTCAGGGGGCCCGGTTGCGGCGAACAGCCGGGTGCCGTCTCACCAGAACCTCCCGAGGATCCTGGAGCGTTGGCCTCGGGAGCCGCATGCCGCATCTCCTCAGTGACCGATCCCTCAGGAGAGGAGTCGCAAGCCCTTGAGGACGACGCCCCAGGATCACCACTCAGCATATGCTCCACAGCGCTCGAGCCACCGGCCCCCGTCGGAGCTCGCCCTCCTGCACCTTCACCTGGGGCGAGCTCGGCACCGGCGGTGAGGAAGGGAACCACGTCGACAGGGTTCTCGCGGGACCCCACTAGGCCGAGTGGGCGCAGCCCCCATTCATCGAAGAGAGGCATGCTCTCTACAAAGTCATTCTTGTTCTTGCAGCAGTACAACAGGCAATTCTTCCCAGGCAGTTCCGCCGGCAAAGGGACGCCCGTCAGGACCTTGAGCACTGTTTGCCACGTCCCGGGAGGGAACCCAGACTCCTGAAACCTCATATGGTCCTGACTCTTGAGCATGGTCCACATCGGGCGGGAGTGACGCTGAAGCGGAGCAACCCGGCGTTTGACAAATTCCTTCACCACCATAGGCGCGGTCACGCCTCGCTCCTTCAGCTTCCCCAACCTGAACCAGACGGGAGCGAGTCAGGGGCTCGTGAGCTTCTGATGGCCCCAGCCGGAGTTTGGAACAGTAGGCCCCGCCGGAGCTTGGAGCAGGGGCTGAGCATGCCGGCGTCAACAAACACCCACCGTGTACGGAACTCGTTCGTGGATGAAGGTTTCAAAGTCAATCCCCGCGCCCGTAGTCGTGGCCACGGCCTGGAAGCTCGCGCACCTCGAGCTTTGCTGAGGGTCGATCAGATGCAATGAGAAGAAATGGCGGAAGAGGGCCACAGAAGGGGTGACGCCCACCATGGCTTCGCACACGAAGGCGAAGACGACGAGAAGGGTCACTGATTGAGGGTCAAGGTGCAACATGTGGATCTGATAGTGCTCGAGCACCGCGTTGAAGAAGGCGGAGAAGGGAGCAATCAGGCCAGCCCAGAGGGCATCTATGAAGATTGGGATTTCTGTGGCCGCCCGCGCCACGCGAGTGCGAGACGCAGGCCAAGCCACCGTCTCTCCACACTCGTTGAAGCTGGAAGCAAGCATCGGACGCACCTTGTCCATGGCCTCGATGTTGAGCACTCGGGATCGACCTAGCGCCGGCTCGACGGCCGGAGGAGCGCTTAGAGACAAGGGCTTATTTCCCTTATCTGCTTGTTTCGGCGACATGGCAGCGAAGTCTCGAGGAAGCAGGGAGATTGGGGAAGAGAAGCAAAGTCTCGAGGAAGCAGGGAGATTGAGGAAGCGAGGCGCAGACAACGGACGTAGAACTGTGTAGGTTGCGGGGGCCGCATAGCCAGGCGGATTCAAAGGCTTCTTGGGGAAGTGGAGACGCCCATGTCCAATCAACCCCCACGCGTCAACCGAAGCCGCAGGCTTCTGGGGCCCGCGGTGCTCCGTACTTGACCCTTGGCTTCGCCGTGAAGCCAAGCCCGAGCGCACCTTGGGCCCAGGGGCTACTGTCGGCGTTCTGGGAATGGGGGTCCCCAGACTTGCCTACTTGCGGCCCACGGCATGGCTAAGTCAACGGGCCGTATGGCCCATCTTCATCAACGAGGCATCCAAGACCCTCGCGAGGGGCCAAGCCTCGCGAGGCAGACGACGCAAGACCTCCTCAGGAGTGGCCTGGCCAGGCAGGCTCACGAGGAGCGGAGATATCAAGGCGGGGCAAACCTCACGAGGCTCTCGTGACGTGAGCCATGACGATCGAGACCAGGCGGGCGCTAGCGCGCGCAACCTCCTTGTTTCCTCTTTGGTGCTAAGGAGGCCAGCGCAGGAGAGGAGTACCGAGGCATCAGGCAAAGGTTGCCTTATTGGTGCAACGAGACCAAGACCAGAAGGACGGCAGGACGGAGGTCATCGTGGAGCCCAAGGCGGCGTCACCACCAGAGCCTTTCGCAGGCGAAGACCACTTTTGTCAGGATAGCTTGTACTAGCTGTCCCCCTTCAAATTTTCCCGCCGTTGTTGGCTCCCTTCCTGCTCAATATTTTGGAAGAGGACCAGGGCCTATATAAGTAGAGCTAACCACCACAGTAGGGCACAACTCACTCAGAGGCATCTCACCCACACAAGCTGGTCGAGCACAAGAACACCTCAACCTCAGGAGGCTGTTCTGTCCCTTGTACTGTTCACCATCAGCCCAAGAGGCAATCCACCACCACCACACTGGAGTAGGGTATTACACCACAACGGTGACCCGAACCAGTATAAACCTCGTGTCTTTTTGTGTTGCGAGTTCGTCGAGTTCGTCCGTGAGATCTTAGCGAGCTAGGGCGTGGATTGGTAGGAGGGAAAGACTTCGCGCGCACCCCAGAGTTCGAACCTTAAGGGTTTGCCAGAACCCCACATCCGACACACATATAGATTTGCTTAGAACGGCAAAAGAATACAACATATAGGTAGATATAGTGGACTCATGTGGCAAAACTGGTTTAAGTGTTTTTGGATGCACAAGTAGAGGCCATACTTAGTGCAAAATGAAGGCTAGCAAAAGATTGGGAAGCGACCAACCAAGAAACGAATAATCTCATAAGCAAGCATTAAGCATAAATAACACCGAATAATGCACCACAAGTAGGGTGTAATTTCATTGCTTGACTATTGACTTTCGTACTTGCATAGGGAATCACAAACCTTAACACCAATATTTTACTAAAGCATAATTACTCACCAACATAACTCACATATCAAATCATCATATCTCAAAACTATTACTAAGAATCAAGTTTATTTGTCCAATGATCTTCATGAAAGTTTTTATTATATCCTTCTTGGATATCTATCACTTTGGGACTAATTTTCATGTATTGCTTTTCATAAGCCAAACAAATATAAGTGAAGATCATGAGCATAATTCTTTTTGTTTCTCTCAAAATAATTTAAGTGAAACAAGAGAAAATTTCTTGAAAATTTTACTAACTCTCAAATAAATCTAAGTGAAGCAAGAGAGCATTTATTCAAAAATAATAAAGCACAATGTGCTCAAAAAGATATAAGTGAAGCACTAGAGCAAGTCCATTGCTCATAAAAAATTTAAGTGAAGCATAGAGAGCAATTCTAACAAGTCATGACATAATTTTGGCTCTCTCAAATAGGTGTGTCCAGCAAGGATTGATGACTTAAAACATAGAATAAAACAAGAAAAGACTCATATCATACAAGATGCTCCAAGCAAAACACATATCATGTGATGAATAAAAATATAGTTTCAAGTAAAATACCGATAGTTGTTGGAAAAAAGAGGGGATGCCACTCGGGGGCATCCCCACGCTTAGTTGGTTGCTCATTTTTGGATAATAGCTTGGGATTCCAGGGCATCCCCAAGCTTAGGCTCTTCTATCCTTCCTTCATCCATCGTAAGATAACCCAAAACTTGAAAACTTCAATCACAAAAAACTCAACAAAACCTCCGTGAGATCCATTAGTGAAAGAAAGTAAACCACTACTATAAGTATTGTATCAAACCAATTCATATTTTGTTTTTGTATTATATCTACTGTATTCCAACTTTTATATGGGAAAACTCATCAAAGAAAACCATAGAGCCATCAAAATAAGCACACAACACAAAGAAAACAGAACCTGTCAAAACAGAATAGTCTGTGGCAATCTGACTTGAACGAAAACTTCTGGAACTCCAAAAATTCTGAAACAAATAGTACGACATGGAAAATTGGTATATTAATCTTCTGCAAAAAGAATTAGGCCATAAGCACTTTCTGATAAGAAAATGAGAATTATTTTCGTGAACGCAAAGTTTCCGTCTTTTTCAGCGAGATCAAACAACTATCACCCAAGAAGATCCTATCGGTTCTACTTGGCACAAACACTAACTAAAACACAAAAAACATAATCATAACAGTAGCATAATTGTGTTAACACTCGAGAACATAAAGCAAAAAGAAAAAATAAAATTTATTCATTGGGTTCACTACAAATAAAATACACTTCCGTGATGATACGTGTTTGTCACAGTAGGTCGCGTTTTTTGTCATGCATGTACATCCATGACAATTTTATGACAGAATCAAGAGAGTCATACCTGTGCTGTCGTAGAAGTTTTCCATGACATTACCAAAATTAATATCACGGCAGTGTCCACTTCCATGACGATAAATCGTGCGTCACAGAAGTGCTTTCGTCAAGGGTGACCGACACGTGGCATCCACCGTAACGGAATGCCGTTAAGCTATCGGGTCCGGTTTTGGATCCGATAACCCGCTAACATCCCCGACCAATGGGGATTTTCCACGTGTAAAATCATCATTGGCTGGAGGAAACACGTGTCGGCTCACCGTTGGGACAGATGTCATCCACTCATTGGACCGAAGGCACCTATGATACGTCGACACGTGGCACGGCCGAACAGAGGCCCATTCCTGTGAAAAGGCCGGCCTGTTTGACTTGGTCAAAAGGTGGCGGGCCGGCCCACGAAAAGCCTGTTAACGGCCTATTCTCATATAGCCCATTTACAGCCCGCTAACCCAGGGCCCGTTACGACCTATCCGAATTAGGCCCAGTAGCGTCATCTGGGCCGTCCAATATGATTCCAGCCCATTTTAAGTTCCGGCACATGATGTATTTCGGCCCATATGAGGCCTTTTGTAACTCTTGGCCCATTAACGACCCGTGGTGAAACTGGCCCGTAATGAACAGTGTATCACTTTATACCCATTAATGGCCCGTTAATCCATTGGGCCGTTTGCAGCCCATGTTATCTTTCGGCCTTCTCAGGGCCCATTTATTCTTGGGCTCATTTCCAGCATTCGGTTACTTATGGCCCGTTAATGGCATTTTCTGCTTGTGGGCCAAATTGAGCCCATGGTTACAGTCGGCCCGTTTGTGGCCTGTTAATACGTTGGGCCGTTTTCATAGCGTCATCAAATATAGCCTATTAACGACGGCCCGTTATGGTCGGCCCATGAACGGACGACTCCAACTCTAGCCCGTTTATGGCCATAATGCGGTCTGTTTTTGGCCCATGTTTGGACAATCGATCATACGGCCTGTCTAAGGCCCATTGATGATACGGCCCGTAGAAGGCCCATTGTTTCTACGGATCGTAGAAGGCTCATTGTTTCTACGGCCCATAGGAAGCCCAGTGTCACTATAGTAAATATGTAGCCCATGGTCTGTTAAAGGCGGGAAACTACTATAGGTTTAGACCTGCTAATGGCCCAAGATGATTATAGGCCCACGTTTTGGCCCATATGAGTAACGGGCCGGCCTGAAGACCGACAACACTGAGATCCACTGAACCTTCCAACCTAAATTACAGCATACTGACCAAAGAATAAACCTAGACTATACAACAAAGAAATTACGGCATATTACATCCACTGGGAATCAAAGTTCGCTACCGGTGATAATAAAGCGCAACATGACCGCGGATTACATACACTGGGCATCAAAGGTCGCCACCAGTGCATATAAACGCGCCGACAAAAGAATATACAAAACTGAGAGCACTTCAGAAGGCACTAGACCTGGCAAGCTCGGGCCCCGCAAGCAGCCGAACAAGCTGATGAGACCTCAGTTGTGTCAACGATAGATGCTTCATCCCTAGCTGTATGGCACCATAGTGCGCAAGGCAGTCCCCTGACATCTTCATTACATCTTTGACTTCAAGTCGGAGCTGAGCTGAAGCAAGCCTTTCCGCTTTAAGTTGAGACTGAAGAAGTCGAACTGATTGAGGCAGCGACTGCACAGAGGTTGTCTCACACCTGCTGGTGAGTAGCTTCAACTCACTGTCTTCATCAAGACAGGACCTTGGGGTCATCTCGCTGTCCTCAAGATGGTTTGGCTCACTATCTTTCCTAAAGTTCTGCCTGGCATAAGAGATACGACTCTGAAAGAGAAACAAGGAGACACGTAACAGGTTTCACAATTATATAAGCAAATAAATGGATCTGTTCTG
Source organism: Triticum aestivum (assembly GCF_018294505.1). Taxonomy (NCBI): domain Eukaryota; kingdom Viridiplantae; phylum Streptophyta; class Magnoliopsida; order Poales; family Poaceae; genus Triticum; species Triticum aestivum. The sequence continues at coordinate 331,398,768 of NC_057796.1, read as the reverse complement.
CATAAGGAACATGTTTTTACAACTACAATTTAAAACTGGTAGTTGTTGCAAACATCCAATCAGATGTAAACAGCAGTGGAGGAAATGATGCCTATCCAAATCTATACTAGAACAAAGTTTGAAGGCTTGAGAAGGATGAACTTACATTACATGTTAACACGGGCTGGACAAAGCCCTTCTCCATGTTGATGGAAAGATAATTCAATAAATTCCCCAAAGAAAATTCTTTATAAGCGTTGCCATTATTCTACATTTTGCAAAGAGTAAATATAGATCAAATAATATTGGAAGAAATAGAGGATAATGAAGCTCAGGTGCAGACTGATGATACATAATCAAATAGCAATTAATTAAGTACAGCGTTACAAGGCAAAAGGTACTGACAAGAGGAATGCAGACATCAACGTGTGCAGTGGCATTGGCTTTATTCAACATTTTGGTAAGAGTAAATGTAGATATGATAATTTGGAGAAAGTGGAGGGCAGGGCAGATAAGATGCAGAGTAATGCTAGACAATCAACTATCTCGCGATGCATGTACAGTAATACCACCACCGTCCGTTATTAGTTGTCGCTCAAATGGATGTATCTAGCACTATTAAGTTCTAAATACATCCAATTGATCAACAATTAATTCGATACAGAGGGAGTACATGACAACAGGTACTTACATGAGCAATCCAAAACTTCATAACCATTGTGTTAATTCTACATTTATCTAAGAGTAAATATAGATCTTATAATTTCAAGCAAAGGGAGGATAAAGAAGCGAACATTTACAGTGATGCTACATAATCAAACAGCAATGAGTGTAAGTATGCTGACAAAGGGCAAGAGGTACTGACAAGAGCAATGCAGAGCCCAGTATTGTCGTGAGATCCTATGATCCTTTGAGCAAGGAGATTCATCTGAAATTAGTTTTCATACAAGAGAGAAGGTAAGGCACATGCAGAAATTTAGGAGTTCAAATTTTGAATTGATATCATAGACAGTACCTGACGCTGGGCTGTCAGCAGTTCTAATAGGGGTTTGGCCACTGGAGTAGGGGTAAAGTCTGTTACAGTTGGGCCTGTGTTTTCTGTGGCTGCTGATCTATCTGATTTAACAGGTATCACTACCTTTTCCAAATACCTAGTTTGTACTCCTTGAGGATCTGCAATCACCCTCTTCCTTTTGGACATCTATTACGAAAGAACAACATTTGACTGGAAAAACATAGTATGACGACACATGGAATAGGTACAGAAAATGGATAGGTATGGCATATACTCATATATGATGCTTAAACTAAGCAGATGGTGTAACAAAGTAGAAGTAATGCAAGAGGTCAGATGCAAAATATGTGCGACCAATACAACCTTGCCAAGTTAGAGCATGCACCTTGATGGGTGAATAAGATAGGCCATCCTCCACCATGCCAAGTTTGTTAGCCAGTGGATTGTTCCGCAATATTCCTCTCGTGCGCCCATTCTCATATTCATTTTGATAATGTTCAATACCTGACATGCATGAAAACATAAAAACAAGTGAGATTATCTTTGTAATGCAGAAGTGATTCTAATCCAATACTTCCTCCCTGTAAACCCCTTTGTGCTATCTCTGCAATTCTTCTAAGAGGTGCCATGCATGCTGTAATTTGGTGTGTGCATTAATATAATGTGGCCTACTACTCAAAATATGAGAGCTCCAGAAGTGATGATACTTCGCAGATGACAGCTTCAACATATAGTAAAGAAGAACAAGTCGACCTGACCTGACAGATTCAAAATATACTAAGGGAGAATAACTCGACCTGACCAGTCGACCGCAAGAGAAGAGGATCATCTTAAAGAAGAGCAGAAGAGCAAGCAGATTGAAGATATTACAAGTCTTTCTATACAATGTCGGTTGGCCACCCATGATGAACCAGAGCGCACAGAGAAATACTATTCCTTCCGGTCTCTCCATATGTGGCTCACATGCATTTCGAAACTAAAGTAGGAACATTTAGCTGACCAATTAAACATCTCTCAGTTTTACTAATATCAGCATAATATCATATTTGAATTTGTACAACTAAGCTTGTTTAGCTCGATGGGTGGAGCAGTGCTATTACGACACGAACCACGTAGGCTGATCGTGGTCATCATAAAATGGGGAAACCGTAAGCATGATGAGTATAGTGTTGACCGTGGCAGTGGGATGGCAGATCTGAAGCTGCAAACCGCGCAAAGGGTAGTTAGCAACCGATATTTGCTTTGAAATAACAACTAAGATTTGGTATGGACAAGAAAGTACAGTCAACAAGTGACAAAGAAATGCAATTCTGCTGTCTCTCTATATGTCGCGACATGCATTTGGAAACTCAAGTGGGACCTTTAGCTAACCAATTAAATGTGTCTGTTAACTAATATCAGTATCATATCACAATCATATTTGAACAACTAAGCTTTGGAATTTTGAGTGTTGTGTTGTTTAGCTTGAAGGGTGGAGTAATGCTAGTATGACAGAAAGCACCTATGCAGATCATAGTAGAGTAGATAAAAGGGGAAAACCCTAAGCATGAAGAGTAAAATCAGGAAAGTGGAACTAGCTGGACCTGTGGGTGGCGCACATGCTTTTCGAAACGAATATAGGAAAATTAGGTGACCAATTAAACGTTCTCTGTTTTAGTAATATGAGCATCATATCAAATTCGTATTTCAACACGTAAGCTTTGGAATTATGAGTGGCATGTTGTTTCGCTTGATGGGTTGAGGCCTTGAGGAGCAGTGCTAGCACAACACGAAGCAGTGAAGCACCTACGATGATGGTAGTGAATATAAAGGGGGGGGAACCATAAGCTTTACGAGTATAGTGATCGTGACATGGCAGATCTGAAGGTGCAAACCGGACAAAGCTACTTCGCAACCAATGTTTGCATTCAACTAGCCACTACGATTTGGTACGGACAAGAAAAGTACAGTAAACAATTTAAGATCTATTTTCCGGCTGAGATCAATAACTTAAGCACATATGGAAGAGTACCACCTCTCTTGCGACTCCGTGTAGGCCCCTGGTGATACGTTGAGGGTGCTACAGGTGCGATGGCTGCCGGTGGTGGGGAAGAAGACTTTAGATGGCAGACGGCCGGGTTGGGGGATAAATCCTGTTGCCGTGGACGAGGCGGCCGTAGGAGCGGCAACGGCAAAGTGGACTACGGCGCCGCTGAAGCGAGACGACGCGATGAAAGGATCCTGGTCCAGCGCCGTGGATGAGAGACGTCCATCTCTTGCAGTGGACGACGAGGTAGGAGTATCGGCTCCGGCAAGGTGGAGGATGGGGTGGTGGACGGAGGAGGCTGGCCGCAGCAGGGAGGTTGTCGTGGCGCCGATGGGGTATGAATGGGGAAATGGAGGGCGTGGGGGGATCTCAAACTTTGGGACGCGCTTGTCTGAAATGTGGGAAAGTTACGAACTTATCCCCCATTTAAAATTTCGGACATCACGTCGGTTGGGGATACGACGGTAATCTCGCATCTCCCAAATATTTGCCGATAACGATTTCAGGCGAGGAGAGGGTGTTTTGCCGCCCACGGTTGGCGTCCACGGTGTATGAACGGGGCTGACAGGTAGAGCGGTTGTGTCACGTCTGAGGGAAGTTACACATCTGCCCCTATTTAAAATATTAGCCTACATCGATTTCGGACGAGGAGAGTTTGTTTTGCCGCCCACCATGGATGAATGGGGAAATGGAGGGAGAGAAACATGTCTTTCGCACGAGCTTGAATCAAATGTGTTTTGCCGCCCACGTTTGGCGCCCACCGTGTCTAAATGGGCTCAGAGGCCGTCGTGTCACGTCTGATTAAAGTTACTAGTCTACCCCTATCGACAACAGTGTAAATCCGGTTGATAAAGATGTCAAGTGTCAGCGGTAGACAGTAATTTCCATCTCGCAAACACTTGCTTCGGGCAGCCCACAAATAATAGTGGGTGTTTAGCCGCTTCGTTCAAAACTTGGGAGAATTAGCATTCATGTTTGCCCTGGGCCCTGGCAACTAAATCCAAATCCAATTTTTGTTCGATTACGAATATCCACAGATAATTCTATGTTTTGTTATTTATTTCTTCAAAACCACAACAAAGATTTATTCCACCTTTATATATGATTATGATTTAGAAATGTCGTGATCTTCGAATTCAGTAGGTTGGATACACTTTGAGTCAAACAGTTATTTCATCCAATACAATATGCTCACACGAAAAACAGTTCACCTTATGTCAATCATACAAGTACTGAGGATTACCTCGCCTAAAAAATTCGGATCATTACAACACATGGACAACATAGGGGGTCTTACAACATAATCCATTCAGAGACATGACACAACATGCAAGTACAATAATCTAATGACAATTTCAACTGCTATCTAAAGAAGAACTGGGATTACCCTGGGCTTCAGATAGCAGAAGCAGCAGGACCTCCTCCGTCTTCAAATGCAACATTCTTACTTCCTCCAATTCTTGGGTTGCTTGCATAATGCGTGCAGCTAATTGCATAATTTCCAGCTTCAAGATCGAGATTACCTCATTCATGGCAGCCACACCATCTCTTTCTGCCTCTAGTAGAGCCTCAAGAACTATAATATCTGTGCTCAGACTGCTCTCCGGCGGTGTTGCCTCTGAACTGCTACCATCTGGTAACATGGATGGCGCACTGCTTCCACAAATAGATTCTGGGGTTGTACATTGTGTCCTAGTGTGAACGGCATCCTGAAAGGTTTCCGCTGGACATAAGTAAGAGATAGTTATCGCATGATCCAGGCAGTAAGCTTACATGGTAAACGACATACGAATTATTGCCGAGCATGGCAAGCTATATTTAAATGGTTCGAAGCAGCATCAGCCGAAAAGAAATTAAAATGGTAAGATGAAACTAGGGATGTAAGTGGCAAATAAACGACATCCGCCAGTCCCATCTAGTTAGTTTTTGCTAGCTCCCTGGTTCATTTTCCTCAAAAAACAAAAACTCTTTTGAACTATCATACCACTAGTGGACTTTAATCGGGATTAAACGGGACCCAGTTGACATCCCTAGTTGAAAGGGAGTGTACCACCGCTATATTTAAGTTGCCAAGGCATCTAAGCAGTTGAAATAATCTGAGAAAGCACTTAACAGTGTGGCCTCATATAAACTACGAAGACAGTCTTGTGATGAAGTTCAGAGGAAAAGTTAAGGACTCAAATGAACTAGGCATGCATTTCTTTACGATAGTACAGCAGGCACTGCTGACATATTGGCCAACTCAGGTATAGCGTAACAAGTAACAAACAAGCATTCGAATCAAGCAATACAGCAAAGCAGACAACTGAACTATTTGTTATTCTGTAGGATTACAGGTTGAGGGCACAAGCCAAGAAAGCAGCCCACACGCATTACATTTCACATGTACTAAAACACACTGGCTTACCATATGTTGCTGTGAAGCCTCGCTGCTGTTGCAATGTTCTTTGAAGATATCGTCAGCATCCCGTGGTTGCAAATCTACTTGTTGTAGTTTATTCTGCACCCTCTATTTAGGTAAAATTAATTTTAATCGCATGCACTGGTTCGAATTGATCATCAATGGTTCATCTAAACTAATGAAAGAAGGGTGTGTGCATACACGACAATATATCTGCTTCCCTCTATTTTTATGCTTGTTCGAGGTGCCAGCCCCAAAAGAACAAATATTTTGCTTGATGGGGTTGGCAGCTCCATAATTAATAGAAGCATCAAATTAGTCATGCAACTTGGGAAGATCAAGAACACACAAAAAAGTAATGAACAGAGGCTCGTAGCAGTGATGTAATAGCTAGCATCAGAAAATGTAGGGTAAAACGAACAAAAACCAGCGGAACCACATGCTAGTTTGCTGATGTGTAATTAAGCATAGAGAACATGAAGCACTCTGGGAACCAACAGGTGGCATCAGAACAACACCATTATCATAAATATAGCATGCAAGAAGTAAAATAGTAGGCAGTGATATCTAGGAAGTACAGTAATACTTAGGACAAAACTAAAGCATATTAACTATATGTGCACTGGTATGTAATTTAGCACATGTACTGCCAGAAGTATGGCCCTACAGGTGCAAGAAGAATAACGCGTCTCATGAAAAACGGAATGATGCCCTGAAGAAATTCAAAGGTGCGGTGCTTATGCTAAGAAAGTGAACGTAGGCGCCGGCCGTTGGATAATAGCACCTGATTCTCGGCGGCGTATGGGTATTGTTGGCATACTTGATAGCTAAGGATCGTTGATGGTGCTCGTGTTGCGGTTGAGTTTGGGCCGGCTGTCGCCGTCACTGAAGCGGCTCCGGTGCTATGGTTGCGGCGCCTGTCGACATAGAAGAAAGCTCATCTGTGGTAAGTGAACAGTTGCACGATAAAGAGAAAAACTGAAGGAGTACAGATCGAAATAACCTGATGAGGCTGCGATGTCGGTAAAGCAGGGCCGGTGGAGTTGAATATGGCATCTGTGGAGCGGGTCCGGTGCAGTGGACGAAGGCTTCGGCGGGCGCGTTGTAGAGTGCTTTCGGTGAGGCGGATCTGTTGGGGCGGATGAGGGCTTGTATGAAGGGCCAGCGAAGGGACGGACGAGGGAGTCAGTGAAGGACCTACACTGTGGTGGACGAGGGCGCCGGTTAAGCAGTACCGGTGCAGTGGACCATGATGGCGGTCAAGGAGATCTGTAGCGGTGTACAAGCCAGTCGCTGAAGCGGCTCCGGTGAAGTGGTGAGTTGGCAGTTGGGGGTTCCAAGGTGCGGAAGGTAGATCCGTCGGGGTGTGAGGTCCACCGCTATGGCGGAGGACTAGATTCGGTGGCTTGCCGTGGTTGGGGGGTCGGGGAGGGGAAGGGGAGGGGCTCTGGGGAAGAATGTTGGGGGCAAAGAGGGGAAAACAATGGAGTTACCAAAGTAGCCCTTTTCCGTTCATGTGGCAGGGGTAAAACAGGAATATCGCAGGGCTAAACTTTCGGGCGCGAGATATTTCGATGTGAGCGGGAAGTTTGAAAGCTTTTGGCGCCAGAAATTATATACTGCTCTTGTACAGCCGACTATGATATCATGGCCGAGAATTTGTTTGTTTTGCACGCAAAAAAAGTGCAAGTTTTGAAAATCAATGTCTCCAACTTGAAACTTAGATTGTCCATTCAATTCAAATATGGATCATTGAGCTACTACAAGCAAATACCATCATATGGTCCAATTCAAATGAAATTCCAAATGTGTTTATCCTAAATATGATGACAAAAGCAAAAATGTGTATGTGTATGAATAAAGTGGATGATTATAAAGTTTGAACATGCCCGTATGTGTATATCTCTAGGTTTGATATATGAATTTGAAATCACGAAATCCCGGCTTAAAAATGTACCTCCATTTAAATGAATTACAAAAGCTAATGATGGAGTCGAATTCCAAAATTGCAATCTTAGGTTTGTAATTCTGGTACATCAAAGTATATCACGCATGTTCAAAAGTATCTTTATCTCATAGTCCAAACTGTGAAACAAATTGATCAACCTTGAGTGCACACACTATTGACCATGTATATCTCAATTACGCTAAAGTCCCTAAAATATAGATACCTCACTCTTTATCTGAAGCCACCCCGCCCCCTCGTCGCCCCCCCCACACACACAGAGAAGTCATTCTCTCCCCCAAACACCAACACACGAGCACATTAACACCCCTCTCTCTTCTAAAGTCCGGACCCCAATATAGGTCTCTATCACTTTGTCTCTTGGGCATGCACACATCTCTTCCCCCACTCTCTATCTAGGTATCCCGGCATCTCTCTTTCCCAACCACACGCACTATGTAGAGTGTATCTTTCCCATACACACAAAACGTCGCCCCAAATGTCTATCTCCCTAGTTATGTGGTTCTCGCACACTCACCTCACACACCACCCCCACTGCAAAACAAGCACACTTTGTCTCCTTGTGCACCACTCTCCTCTTTCTATCTCTCCCACATGCGGACCCGCCCCAGCTCTGTATACATATATGTTGTGACTCTTTCCATAGCTCCCTAACGTATCATCGTTCTCGATCTCGCACATTGTTCTCTACACCATCTATTCTAGATCTCTCATGAAGTCCCTATCACACACACGATGACTCGCTTCCCTTGCGTCTCCGTACATAGGCCAATTTCAAACAACATCAACATTTTTTTAGAACATAGATATCAGGGACGTCCGGCTTTAAATTAATAAAGCCCTCAACATAGGCAGCGTGCACAACCAAATAACCAACAAACCACAACCAAACTAGTCTTCCGGGGTCCCAGACACACCACAAAAGGAAACCGGCAAAGGAATAAAGTGCATTACATGGCGTATCCAGTCAACATAAGAGCACGCAGGCTCGGAGGAAACACTTCCAAAAGGGGCTACCCATCCCTATGAGGTAGTGGCAGAGGGCGACGGGGCTCGAGACACCGAGTAGACGGAGCGAAGGCGTGCAAGAGCATGACGATGGAGATCAGAGTCCTGTTGTCTTCCCAGCGGGGCCCATTGCTGCAAGAACAAGATGCATTTGTAGATAACGCCAGCGGGGTGAGAGGGGAACACTCCCTCAATAGTAAACTTGTTGCGAATATGCCATAAAGCCCATAACATGGCCGCCGCACATGTCCACATGACCCGGCGCGAAGAACCCTGGACCAAGGACAAAGATGACACGAGCTCGGAGCGGGAGCGTGGATCCCAATCCATGCCCGCGGCCTCGCGAACCGCGCTCCAGGCAAAACGTGCCAAAGAGCACCGGAAGAACACGTGATCAGCATCTTCTGGGACACCACACAAACCACAGTGCCCGGAGGCCGTACCATTACGCTTGGCTATATTGATAGAGGGAATTGACACTGAACTTGCCAGAGCCCGAAAGTCTCCAGAAGACCGTATCCGCGGTGTTCGACAAGCGCACGTCAGCTATCTTAGCCTGTAGGCATTCCCAATCCTCCAACTCCGGCCCCGAGAGCTCCCTTCTGAAGTAGATAGGAGGCGGGGAGAACTTAGAGCCGAAGCAACCAGTTGGTTGGGCTCGACAGCGATGGAGTAAAGTTGGCCAAACTCCGACCAAAGAGGTTGTTGGCCCATCCAAACGTCGTGCCAGAAACACGTGGAGCGACCAATATTAACCGAGAACCTCGCCCCCCAGGCGAAGAACGGTTTTAGGGATTGGATGGAGTTCCAGAAAGGAGACCCATGGGATACTGTCCCAAAGAAATTCCCATCAGGGAAGTATTTGGCACGTAGGAGGTCCATCCAGAGGCCGGTCTCGCCCTGAGATAGCTTCCAGATCCACTTGCACATGAGTGCAATGTTCATCAACTTAGAGTTGATGATCCCGAGCCCCCCCTGGGCTTTAGGTCTACATACGGCCTGCCACTTAACTGTATGGTATTTACGTTTCGGTCCCGCTCCTTCCCAAAAGAAACGGGCCCGTGGAGTGTCCATTTTGGTGTGGACCCCATCAGCCAGCAAGAACAGCCCCATGGCAAACATAGGCAAGGACGAGAGGCTGGAATTAGTTAAGATAAGTCTAGCCCCTGAAGAGATAAATCGACCTCTCCACGGGCAAACCCAGCCCGCCACCTTAGTGCTGAGAGGTTCCCAATAGGCAATCGAGCATTTCTTCTCCTCGATCGGGAGGCCGAGGTAGGTGAACGGAAATTTCCCAAGTTTGCAATTAAGCAAATTGGCTACCCGCAGACTTTCGGCCGCGTCCATCCCTATGGACACCACTTCACATTTGTGGAAGTTTATTTTTAGCCCAGACATAAGCTCAAAGCACCGAAGAATGGCCTTAACTGTTGCGATATTGTGCAAGTCCGGCTCGAAAAGGAGGAGTGTATCATCCGCGTACTGTAGATGTGACACGGATCCTGGGATCAGATTGCCGACCACTCCCCTGATGTGGCCAGCAATACGAGCTTTGTCTAGCATGGCGCCCAGGGCGTCCGCCACAAAATTAAAGAGCAATGGCGCGGCTGGTTCCCCTTGACACAGCCCACGCTTGTTGCGGAAGAAGTTCCCTACTTCTCCATTCACCGCAATCGCCGTTTGGCCCCACGAGACCAATTGCATCATGCGATGAACCCACACCGACGAAAATCCTTGGTCCAGGAGGACTTGTCGGAGAAACTCCCAGTTCACTCGGTCGTACGCCTTCTCAAAATCCAATTTCAAAAGAATGGCAGGCTGTCGAGTGCGTTTGAGCGAGTGAACGATCTCTTGGAGGGCCAACGGCCCCTCCAAAATGTTGCGACCACGAATAAAAGCCGACTGGTTCCTACTAATAATACGATGAGCTATCGGAGACAAGCGCGTAGAACAAGCCTTAGAACAGATTTTAAACGGGACGTTAATAAGCGATATGGGTCTAAAAAGTCTAATACAGTCCGCACCCTCTACATTGGGGATCAGAGAGAGAACCCCAAAGTTCAGGCGAGAGATATCTACATGACCACGCATGAACCCATTACATACGTAGAAAATTGGCCCTTTAAGCACTTGCCAAAACCGTTTAAACATCGCCACCGGCCACCCATCCGGACCAGGGGCGGTGTCCGATTTCATCCCAAGAGCCGCCACATCAATCTCCTGGGGGAGGAAGGCCAGCCCTAGGCCCTCATTTTCATCGTCCGTGACCCACAACGCAGGATCCCAAACGTTCGCCCGTAGCCGAGCGCGGGACTCCTCCCTGGAGCCCATCAGTTGGATGTAGAAATCGTAAACGTGATGGACGATGTCCTTTTGGCGCAAAAGGAGCCCCTCCTCGGATTGCAGTCTCAGGATGGCGCACTTACGATGCTTGCCGTTAGCGTATGCATGAAAATACTTAGTGTTCGCATCGCCCTTGAGCGTCCACTTGATACCACTGCGTCTACGCCAGTACTCCTCCTCTGCTCTAAGGAGGGACTCAACCTGGGCTTCTAACGCATAGCGCTGAGCCCAGTCTTGCATCGAGAAACCCTGCGCATCCGCAACCGCGACCATACGAGCCAGGTCCGTGGTCAAACGCGTTCGGAGCAGCTTATCCTCGCGTCCCTGGTTGGCCCCCCAACCTTTGAGAGCCGCACGCATTCCCGCCCCTGCGGCACTCCAAAACTCCATTGGCCCGCGCGTGGGCCCGATCCGGGCCGCGCATGTCTCCCATTTGGAGAGAAAGATTTGCTCAAAATCCAGAGACTCGAACCACGCGGTTTCAAAGAAAAAACGAGGGCTACGTTTTAACCTTTCCTCCCCTGAGGAAAGGATTAAGGGAATGTGGTCCGACCCAATCCTCGTTTCAGCGTGTAGAAAGCACATGGGAAATAGCATTTCGGACATAAAACCCCGGTCCAACACAGACCGCACCGGCGTTAGCTGCTTGTTGGTCCAGGTGTAGCGTGCGCCCGCGCGAGCCACTTCCCTAAGGGCCATAGATGCTATCACATTATTAAACAAGGACACCCTTGTCCAGTTAATGATCCCGTTGTTCTTATCTGCTCCCGAACGGATTAAGTTGAAATCGCCACCCACTAGCAGTGGCAAGTTATGCACACCCTAGGTCGCAACCTTCTCCTGTAGTTCACCCAAAAACTCTTGCGAGTGCGAGTGGTCGGCCGGGCCTTAAACCACAATAACCTCCCACTCGTGAAGGGTCGCGCGGTGGCGCACATGTGCCGACAAGAAGAATCTACCGGCATCCCACGACACAACCTCGCAGCAAACTTGGTTAATGCCAAGCAGCAGGCCCCCCGAGTGTCCCACCGCAGGAACCCATTGCCACGCAAAACGTTCGAGCGGGTCGACAGCTAGCAGGTCCCGGTGGGAAAATCAGCCTTGATGGTTTCCTGCAAGCCAACTACATCGATCCCCTCTTCACGAATGAAATCTTTCAACTGGGTCGGCCTCCCAGCGTGGCCGAAGCCTTGAATGTTCCAGAAGATGAAACACATTATATAATGCGGTTGCCGAGGCGGATACCGCGAGCAGTAACCGCTTTGGCCACACGCCGTGTCTTGACAGGACAACGGGTTGAGGGAGATGGCGCAGCCCCTGCTGCTGTGTCCTCCTGATCGGGCCGCGCAACGGTCAATAGAGGAGCCCCTGCTTCCACTGCTGCTGGCGCAGCGCGGGCCGCCGCTGCCTGAGTGAGCGCGGCCTGCGCAATTTCCTTCGAGCGAATGAGAGATAGAAGTTCGCGAGCTTCACCCACATCGGACATATCAACGCCACTGTCCTCTAAAATACCGCTTAAACTCTCATCAAAATAATCGTCGAAAATCGTAAAACGAGGCAGGGGATTACCTTCGATTTCCATGTTCTTCTGGGCCACCAGGAGTTGGGCGCGTTGCAGCGCTGGAAGGTTGCCCTTGGCGCCTTTTGAGCGCGAGCTGGCCCTCTCCTGCGATGCCGGAGTCGCCCCCACCGCCTTGGAGCGCTTGGCCGTTGATATGGGCACCGTCTTGGTCACCTCCGCCCGAAGGGCATCGGAGGGAGGAGGGGGGACGGTCGTCGAAGTTCCGCCGGCCGGACCCCCAGGAGAGGCCAGCGCCATCACCACCGGCCGGTGCGAGGCAGGCGTGCCCGCACGGACCGATGGAGGGCTCGCCGGCGCCACCGGGGGAGTCTTGCGGCCCGCCGTCTTCTTGTGGAGCCGCGTCCCAGCGCCACCGAGGCTGATCGCAGGCATAGGTGAGCGCGCCCCGAACGCGCGCACCCCACCCACCTCCGCAACCACCGGGGAGACGTGCATTGGGCGCCCCTCCGAGTCACAGGAGGCCGAGACGCCCTTGTCGATGTCGAGGACGATCGACATGTTGGAGCCATATTGGTTGAAGCCCGTTTCGTTGCTGCCCACTACCACTTGACACTCCTCCGGGTCCTTCGCAGCCCCCCCCCCAGCCGGAGCCGCGGCCGTAGAATCCTTGTCGTTGATACCCAGCTTGTCCCAAGTCGCTGTATCGATTGAGTCATCACCCATGCTCGTGTCATGATCCTTATCCTCACCATCCGGTCCCTTGTCCAAGCTAGCAGGCGGAGGGGGCGGAGCACCCTGCAGACTGTCCGCCTCGGCCTCCAACCGAATGGTGTAGCCCTCACTGTTGAACAACAGCTGAACATACTCACGCAGCTTAGCCGGGGAGCGACATGTGAAACACATCCGCACCGGACCGAGCCCCACCAGCGACGCCTTGTCCACCTCCATGGGGCGCCCAATCATCACGGTCCCAGCCATGAGGTGATCCACGCGACGGTGCTTGGGCGGCTCACCCCACAACTTGACCCACACATCCGGCATGATCTCGGCCTTGGGCTCCTCCGGGAGAGATTCCTTGATTTCCACCATGATGTCGTTGAGGGAGAGGTACAGCTTGCCGCTGCGAGTCGCCATCCGCAGGATGGCCTTGTTGGGGAAGACAACCGAGAACATGTTGTCGCCGAGCGCCGTCACCTGCCAGTCCCACTCCCCCTCGAAGAAGTGGGGGAGTTCCGCCTCCAAGATGGGGGCCGACAGCGTGCTCGGCACCGCCGAGATGACCGCAGCGTCCGCCACCAGCGGGGCGCGCACCTCCTCACCCTCCGTCTCCACGAAAGGCAAGCATAAGAATCCCTCGCCGGGGATGGCGTTGCCCATGATCTGGAGCATCGGAGGCCGCCCCCGCGTGGGGCAGTACGCAGACGCATGCCCCTCCTCATGGCACACGACACAGAGGGGTTTGAAGTGGCACATGTTCTGATAATGGCCCACCCGGCCACACTTAAAGCACTCCGGCCCGTCGGACTCCTCCACTGGGATTGGGGCATCGGCCGAACCCTTCGAAGTCAACGGCCCGGCCACCAGAGCCAGCTGCGCTGAGCCCCCCCCCTTCTGCTTCTGCTTTTTGGCTAAAGGATCCCCGATCCGTTCGCCACTCGGAGGAAGCTGGGACTCCTTCCTCTTGAGCTCCTTCTTCTGCTCCAAACCCCGACGCCGGTACTCCTCCTTCTTCTTCTTCTTGTGCTTGCGCTCCTCCTGCTTCTTCCTTTCTTGCTCCGCGAGCCACCAAGGAGGCGGCGGCCCCCATCCCCCCTCCTCCGCGGGGGGCGCCGGCATCTTGGAAAGCGCCTTCGCCCGCAGATCTTGCTCCCGCTGGCGCTCCACGCGGCGGGATCCCATCCGCACCGTGGTCGCGAACGAGCAGGAGAGAGGGGGAGGGGGCGGAGCGGAGCAGGCGACGAGCACGATGCCCGAATCGCCGCACTTGCGAGGGGGATGCGGGAAACCCTAGCGTCAGATCTAGGGCACCCTTTGGCAGCCACATCCACTTATAAAGGGGAGGGGGCGGCCGCTCGTCCACCACCGCACTGGGCCCGGGCCTAATCACAGGCGTGCACAAGGCCAACAGGCCAGGCAGGCTAGGCCCAAGCACTGGGGAGCGCCCCTACGCCCCCACTGGCAAAGAAACGGGCGGGTCACCCGCTGGCCCCCCGGCCCACGCACTGCTAAACTGGGCCACACCGCCAGGCCCAGCAAAGGGTCAGGCCCGATCATCGTCGACTGCGGAACCCTAGCCTGGACCCGCGGCTCCCCGGCAGGGGCAGCCTCACCACCGCCGCCGACCCCTGTCGACGTCGGCGAGCTCACCGAGTCCGAAGGCGGCACAGTCGGCGCCAAATCACGGTGCCCCACCTCCTTCAGGGCGCACGAGCGGCCCTCTGGGCCCGCATCCACACCCCTTGGTGGCCGCTAGATCTGCCAGGCGGCGCCCGCCATGCCCACCAGGAGCAAAAGCACGCCGGCGACCAGCCATGAAGGAGCCCCCAAGCTCCTCCGCACGGGCGACATAGTCACCCACCGAGCACGCTGCGCGCGGCCTCGGCGAACCACCACCACTTACCTCGCTACTTACCTGGTTGGCCTCCTCATCGTCGTCGTCGGAGTTGACTCCCGCCAACGCCCAGAACCTCCTGCCGGAGGGAGACGGGTCGGGGGACCGCTGAACGGACGGAGCACACCACCGCGCGCGCCCCTCGGCAGACCGAACCGCCATCCAGCCGTCCTCCGCCGCCAAGGAGATCCCCCCGTCGTCGCCAGCGGGTTCGCCTCCCTAATCGCCTGTCCGAGCGAGAGCCGTAGGGTCGTTCATCCCGTCTTTCCCCAATCCCCCACGACCCCTTCTTGAGACCCTTCCTGTCGCAGCACGGCGCCCTCCCCATGGGTAATGATCTCCCTCGCGTTCCCGAGCAGAACACAACATCAACATTGTCTCCCTATCTATACTCCATTTATGGACACAAACGCCCCCTCTCTTCCTCTCTCTCTCGCTCGCTCTCACACCCCTCTCCCACACACAATCGATGTCTCTTCAAAATAGTCTGCTCCCCCCGCCCGCACCCATGCTATCCCGCTACTACACATGTCACACCATTCCCCCTTCCCTTATACTAGGTTTACATCATTAGAGGTCTCTCTACTCCACATACACACACTCCCTCTCACACACAAACGCGCGCACAAACACACACAGACACGCACAAACACCCATTAATCCGGATCCTCATCTCTCCCCATGTCCGCATGTGTCTCTCGCACACTCACTCTCTAATTATGTATATGTGTCTCCACGTTACACAACACAAAGCCCCATGTACATGTCTCTCTCTATCCTCCACACACATAGACAAAAAGAATCTGTTATCATTGCCTCAGTCTCTAGACATATCACACACACACACTATCTCTCTCTCTCTCGCAAACACGCTCAACAAGGGTTTGCCCATGAATAACTTACCCTCTATTCATCAACAGTCGTGGCAGTACAGCGAACACGAGACGTGAAAAAGAATAACTCTACGCGTGCTTAGACCACCTAGTATGACTACTAGGACTAGAGCAAGCCAAAAAGCGTGCTGTCGTCACCCCATCCTTATCGGCGACGGGAAAACCTTTGTTTTACATAGTCGAGAAGTCATTGTGCTAAGGCCTGACATGCTGAGGCGTTGAATAGAATGTCGATGCTAGTTTACGGAAACAAGTATCGATAATACATTTGTATCTCCATACTTACATTTCTTCTCTTATAAAAAACCGAGTTGGTGATGATGGTACGCGTGCCATCTTGCAATATAGACCGTCCGATCTATATCTGACTGATGGAAATTACACTAAAAGATACCCGCACCCCTCTCCACATTTGCAGACAAGGCCTTCCCTCGTTCATCCTTATCTCCAACAACCTCATTGTTGAGCAATTAAGAAAGGAAGCCTCTGGAAAAAACTGGCCTGGTGGCCGCTGCCGGCGTCGTCACTCCCCATGCCTCCGCTCAGTCCGACCACCAATCACCACCACGCCCCACTCCTCTTCACCTTATCCCTATTTCTCGAGATATCATTAGTTTTTACACATGGGATTACTCCCGCATGGGTCAATCACAACGAGTGTTTTTATAAAAAAAAAATGCATCTTGATGTTCCATGCAATGCACGGATCTTGCTAGTACTCCTACAGAAGACTAAGTTGGTGATGAGGGTGTGTCTCCCATCCGTCATTTGTGACCATTAGATCTACGTCTAACGATTGTGAGGTAAGTTGTTGCCTTTTCTCACAAACATCCCACTTGTCTACCAATTTGCAGAAAAACCCATAATTAGTATCTTAAAACCAACCACATCCCTCCCTGACCTCACCAAAACAGCTCAACACTACTGGAATTAGCTTATTTGCCGTCTGCCAGTTCTTTGCCGTCTGCTGGCTGACGGCAAATAAGGTCTTTGCCGTCCGCTTTAGGAAAACGGACGGCAACGAACTGGCTGATGGCAAAGGAGGTCTTTGCCATCAGCCAATTGTTTGCCGTCCGCTAGCGGACGACAAAGAATCTTTGCCGTCAGCTGGCAGACGGCAAAGAGAGAGGTGGCCCACGCTAATAAGCTGATCATAAAAAACATAACGGGCCCCGTTCTTTGCCGTCTGCCAGCAGACGGCAAAGAGAAAAAAAGCGGACGACAAAGGTGGGGCGGACGGCAAAGAGCTAACCTAACTAACGGCCGAGCCCCACCCCGCCCCTCCATCTCTCTGTTTCTGTCTCCTCCCCGACAACCGCCGCCGCCGCCCCCAGCACCCGCCGCCGCCCCCTTGCCCCGCCACCCGCCCACCCATCGCCCCTCGCTTCTTCGCCCCGACCACCCGCCGCCCCCCTTGCCCCAGCACCCGCCGCCGCCCCCTTGCCCCGCCACCCGCCCACCCATCGCCCCTCGCTCCTTCGCCCCGACCACCCGCCGCCCCCCTTGCCCCACCACCCGCCGCCGCCCCCTTGCCCCGTCGCCCCGCCTCCTGAACGGCCCACAGCCGCGGCGCCCCGCCGCCCCACCGCCCGAACAGCCCACCGCCGTGGCGCCCCGCCGCCCCCACCACCTGCCCAGCGCCCCGGCGCCACCGTCGCCCCCGGCGCCACCGCCCCGAAGCCCTGCGGCCCCCGTCGCCACCGCCACCCTGCCGCTGCGAAGCCCCGGCCAACGCCATCTCCGGTGAGTTTTTTCTATTTTTTCTTTTTTGCTGTTTAATTGTTAGATTAGACTAGATATGTGTTAGTGTTAGATTTAGTGCTAGATTATATTAGATTAGACTAGTGCATGGGTTTTAGTTAATTAGTTATATAATTATAAGAAGTAGAAAAACGATGAAAAAAGAAGAAGAAGAAAAGAATAATATGTAGAAGGGGGAAGAAGAAGAAGAAGAAGAAGAGGAGGAGGAGGAGGAGAAGAAGAAGAAGAAGAAAAGAGGAGAAGATGAGAAGAAGAGGAAAAAGGAAAACAAGGAAGAAATAAAAGAAGAAGAGAAGGAAAAAAGAAAAGAAGAAAGGAAAGAAGAAGAAGAAGAAGAAGAAGAAGAAGAAGAAGAAAAGAAGGAAAGAAGAAGAAGGAGAGCAGGAAAACACCCCGACCCCGTGACCCCCTGACCCCGACACCCCGACCCCTACACCACACCCCGACACCCCAACCCCCTGACCCCGACACCCTGACCCCGACACCACACCCCGACACCCCGACACCCCGACCCCCTGACCCTGACACCCCGACCCCGACACCACACCCCGACACCACGACACGACACCCCGACCCCGAAACAGCACCCCGACCCCGACACGGCACCCCGACACCGACACGACACCCCAACCCCCGACACCCAGACCCCGAAACAGCACCCGACGCCGACACGGCACCCCGACCCCCACACGCCACCCTGACACCCCGGCACGACACCCCGACCCCGACCCCCGACACCCTGACATCATATATTTTTCGATTTTGTTATGAGAAACATCATATATAATTGTGTTGATCGGGTAGATTTAAACATCATATATATTTTTTGATTTTGTTATGAAAAACATCATATATTATTATTCATGTCGGTATTTTTTTTATGTTGTACTAATTTCATTTACTCTTTGTCATGGCATGTGTTGAAAGATGGTGGTCGCTGGTCGGGAGCGCTCCGAGGCCCCTTCTTCGTCGGCGCGTGGTGGGAGGTCTTCCATTCCACATGCACCTCTCCGCCGAGCGTTGCTGGACAGTATGGCGACACCGCCGGGCCCTTCTTCGTCGACAGCAGTGCCCAGCAGGGGACGAGGTAAGAGAGGGAAGAAGAGAGGAGCACGTGGTCGTGGGAGAGGAGGTAGGATGACTGCTAGGGCGCCTTCCTCACCGCCACCCCCAGCTGTTTCACCCGAGCACGTGACTGCTAGGGTGGACTCGTCCGAGGAGGAGGCTACACGGACTCCGATCCACGAGCCTTCGGCCCACGAGCCTTCGGCCCACGAGACCCTGGAGGAGCACACGTCTGGATGGGGTACCTGGCCGGATGAGCCTGAGGGGCCGAGTGGCCATGCTGATGATGGCGGGGAGCTGACTGATATTGAGGAGGAGGGGGGACCGTCTACCAGCGTGGTTGTACACGGCTCCCGTCCGTGCCGGCGACCCGCGAGCAGAGGTGGTTGATTTACCCTGATGGGGAGGGGTAAGTGCATTTAATCTTTTTGTACCTTCTGCATTCACGTTCCTTCAAATATCTAATGCGTTGGCCTTGTCATGCTGTAGGGGTTGGGACCACCATCATAGTGTCCGCCGGCCCAACTCCGTCCTTGGAGTGCTTTGCCGGCAAAACTTCCCGGGGTTTGTCACGTCGCCTGGTGAGGGTCGGCTTCCAGAGCTTGGATTGAGCTGGGAGCACTACTTGGCTGCCCCGGCCCCGCCGGGTTAGATTATCGACGGTGTCTTGTGCGACACGAGAGCAGACATGGTGATTAGAAAGTTCTGGGTAATTTCTCCTTTACACATTTAAAAATCTTCAACTAGCTAGTTATTAATTGTACTAATCAATATTGTCTCATTTGATTGCAGACATTCTACAGGTGTGAGGAGGGATACAAGGAGGAGGCGGCAAATGTTATCGAGAACGTCTGCAAGCGCCTACTACAGAACTTACGGCACGAGGCTCGGGTGCAGGCTGTTCGAGACTACTACGCGTTGCATGGTATCAAGAAGCCCAAGCCGGCGTGCCGCGCTAAGTTCCTAAGTAAGGAGCAGTACATGAAGGTAATTGTTAAGGCCTTGGACTTACTTCCTTCATTTAGTAATTCATAGCCGTAGCGCTCAAGTTTCTATTTGCTAACTTACGCGCCTCCGAGATGGTGTGCGGATCGGATGGATTGTTGGGAGGTGTTGGTCAATGAGTGGTGCTCAAAAGAATGGCTAGCCGTCCACAACGAGGCCAAGGACAAACGTGCCCAAATGGAAGGTGTGCCACACCATCAAGGCAGCTCCAACTTATATCAGTTCGGGCGGAACTGGGTATGTGGTTTGCTTCATGATTCATGCAATTCATTCATCATGCTAGCTTGAGCCCTTTAATTACTAATTTACTTTGTTTCTCTCTTTCAGGCACGCTACAATAAGGCGGATAAGGTGCCAGAAGCGTACGACCTGTATGCCATGGCCCACACTGCCTCTTTCAAGAAAGTCAAGGCATTCTCTCCGTCTGACCTCGATGATGCAAACAACTTCACCAACATCTCCTCCCACGACAAGCTCGTGAAATATAGAGATGAGGGGAAGGCGAGGAAAGGGGAGGACTTTAACCCGAGCTAGGGTCCCATTGATCCAGAGCTGATGATGATATCTGGTGGCGGGAGGTCCCATGGCTCCATAGCCATTGGAGATGGACTTATCCGTTGTCCTAGCACTCTCCCGGACATCAAGGCGCGCCAGTCGAGCTCTGCTCCTGAGATAAGGCCTCGTGAACGGCTGGTCCAACTCGCCATCAAGGTTAGTTATACGTACTCAGCTATCTTTCTCCATTACATTGTGTGTGCTTCCATCAATGATTACAAATGGTAACGAGGAGTGGTGTTGCAGGCTGCTATACAGAGTGAGAGAGATAGAACAGAGAATCTTCTGGCGGAGGCGGCGGAGAGGCAGCGGGAGTTGGAGGAGAGGACGACAAAGATGTTGGAGGAGGAGAGGGCACGGAATGACATGCAGGCAAGGACCATGTACGAGCTCCTTGTGGTAAGTTTCTTCTGCAGATTAGCCAAAACATTCATGTAGTGTTTGTCTCATTACTAACTAGTATGACTGAGTCGTCAAAACCAAATGTGCAGTCTGTGTGCGAGAAGACCGGTCAGACCGCTCTGCCGATGCCAGTGATTGCTCCTGGGACCACGGTGAGTTTAATTTGAATGGACATTACTTGCTAGTCTTAACATTTGAGTGTCATCATGCTAACGAGACATTGGAAATGATCTTTGGTGCAGCATAACTCCAGACAAGCATCGCACGATCCTTCTCCAGCTACCGGCACGAGCCTGCCCGCTCCTACACCTCCATGATCATGGTAAGTTTCTCTAGTGTTTTGCTTAACAAATGCATAAAGACCTAGACTTAGCCTTATTTCCTCCAATATGCTTACCACAATGACCTAGACTTAGCATAATTAGCTTAGTTAGCTCATAAACAATCCATTTTACCCAAGTTAGCTCTAAAATGACCCATTTTGCCTTAGTTAGATCATAAATGATCAATTTTACCCAAGTTAGCTCTAAAATGACCCATTTTACCTAGACTAGCTCCAAAATGATCCATTTTACCTATGTTAGCTCTAAAATGACCCATTTTACCTAGGTTAGCTCCAAAATGACCCATCTTACCTGGGTTAGCTCCAAAATGATGCATTTTACCCAAGTTAGCTCTAAAATGACCCATTTTACCTAGATTAGCTCATAAACGATCCATTTCACCTAGGTTAGCTCACAAACGATCAATTTCACCTAAATTAGCTCATAAATGTCATATATTCTTCTTCTTCTTCATTTTCTTCTTCTTCTTCTCCAAAATGACATAAGTTAGCTATAAGTTAGCTCTAATATGCTTAGTTCACTCAAAGATGGCATAATTAGCTAGGTTGGCTCCATTTTACCTAAGTTTGCTCTAATATGCTAAGTTATCTCTACTATGCTTAGTTTCCTATAGGTTAGCTCCAAAATTACTTAAGTTAGCACAAAATGACCAAGTTTACATAATAAGCTTAATTATAGTCTTCTTCTTCTTCTTCTCCAAAATGACATAAGTTAGCTATAAGTTAGCTCTAATATGCTTAGTTCACTCAAAGATGGCATAATTAGCTAGGTTGGCTCCATTTTACCTAAGTTGGCTCTAATATGCTAAGTCATCTCTAATATGCTTAGTTTCCTATAGGTTAACTCCAAAATTACTTATGTTAGCACAAAATGACCAAGTTTACATAATAAGCTTAATTATAGTCTTCTTCTTCTTCTTCTAGTATTCTTCTAGTCTTCTTCTTCTTCTTCATTTTTTCTAGGTTAGCTCCATTTTACTTAAGTATGCTTACTTCTTATAGTCTTCTTCTTCTTCTTCTTCTTTTTCTTCTTCTTTTTCTAACATCTTGTTTATCATTTTGCAGATTTGATTTAATTCACGGAAGCTTGCATGGATGGAGTGCTTCTTTTCCATTTGTGCTTTTATAGATGGAGTGCTTGTTTGGATGAACTATGTTTCTTTTGTATCGATGAACTATGCATGTATGGTAGGATGACACTATCGTAATATGTATGGTTGGATGCATGGATGTGGAACTTGCTATGTATGGTTGATGGAACTATGCATGTATGATGAAATTATATGTGTTGGATATCTCATATGTTTGCTGTGAACTTGCCATGTGAAAAATATATATGTATCATCTATTTGCTGTGAAAATGGTTGGGTATAAGAAAAAACAGAAAAAAGAGGCAATGCAGGCTCTTTGCCGTCTGCCACCGATGGCAAAAGGGCTCTTTGCCGTCCGCCGACCACCTGTGCTTCCTGGCAGCTGACCCATTTGGTCAGTTTGCCTACAGTGGCAGACGGCAAAGGCTGCCGTTAGACGCCTAACGGACTAACAGCGAATTTATTGCCGTCGGCTTTCTTTGCCGTCCGCCGCTGATGGCAAAGGCCCGCAGACGACAAAAGAAGCTCTTTATCGTAGCCTACTTTGCCGGAGCCTTTTGCCGTCCGCGACAGACGGCAAAGGCCTTTGCCGTCCGCCATCCTTGCCTTTGCCATCTGCCGTGGCAGACGGCAAAGTAGCTGATTCCTGTAGTGCAAGGAATATATTCTAATTGAAACATAATATATCTCTTGTGATATATGTATATCAAAATTAGAGTGATTTGTATCAAGTTTGTGAATAAGTATTATTCTAATTATGATTCGTTGCAACGCACATGAACATTGCTAGTATTTCCAACCATGCAAAAAATTTCCCCTAGTATTCCATAGTTTCGAGTTTTCCATCAAGATATTAGTCACTCATGGTTGATATTCACTTTCAATCATGTACACATATGCACTATGTAACTAGCCCTGCTTATTGGGTTCCAAAGCTTAACTTTCACTCCTACTTACAATATGTAGAGTATTTAACAAAAAACTACCACTTTCAACTAGCCCTAGGAAGAATCTATTATACAAAAAATAGCAAAAACATACCCAAAATTTCTTAATCCATGCCAAAAACTACTACCTACCGATTAGGTTAGTTTAAACCCATTCATGACAGGGTTGGCCAACACGTCCGTGCTAACGAGGCAGCTTAAACCAACACATTTTGTTTGACCGTTGACACGAGGGACCCACATCTGACCTTCTATCCCGTTATTCCCCCTCAAATCATTATTTTTCCTGAACATTACTTGAAATAGTACTGATGCGTGTTCGTCGGTGGCGCCGGTGATGAGCGAGTTGGCCGCCGCTCCGCCGGATGGGCCGGACGCCGCGCTGGCCTCCGCACGGGTTGGCTGGCTGGCCCGAGCGTGACTCACGAGCGAGCAAGCCACCGCGCTGGCCTTCGCTTGAGCCAGATGGCTAGCCTTAGCGCGGTGCGCGCGAGCAAGCCGCCGAGCTGCCGTGCCAATCTAGCTAGCAAACCTTGTAGACAAGCAGCTGGACGGAGCTATCTTGGCTAGCTAGCGGCCGCGAGCGCCGGACGGAGTTGGCATCCGGGCTACCGCAAGATGGGCTCTGCACCGCCAGCTGTTTTGACCTCGCCTTCTACCGGCAGTGCTAGCTGCGTCCCATGGCCGAGGATGACTAGGTGGACGGGCCGGAGGTAGGAGGTCACTCGGGGATTTTTGTGCAGACTGACATGTAGTCCCACAAGTCATAACGCCCGGTCGAATAGAAGGCGTTGACTTAATGGGCGACATGGGCCCTATTTGGATACTCTAAGTCAGAGGTTAGATTCTAACCCTGAACTAACTCTAACCAAAGTGGTGTTTGGATGGCAGGGTTAGATTGACAACAAATTTATCCAAACAGGGCCATGGGCTGAAACGTGCCTATAACGGCACTTGTTAGAGTTGTCTTTTCTTGGTAGGGCTGGTTGGTAAGAGCATGTACAATGGTTGATAAGGTAGTCTAATCTTATGTCTGCCACGTATGCAAGTGGTAGTTGTTTCTTGGCATTATTGGTGGTTTCTTGCATTATTAGGGGTTTCTTGTAAGGAACAATGTACTAGTAGCGACAAAAGGCGATTCTAGGTTGCGTTGTACTCCAACGAGTACTACTAGTGGTCGTGGGAGTGTATACCTTGTTTTGTGGGTTCGATCCCGGCCGAACGCACGGCGGCCTTTTTTTAAATAGTAACTTCGCTGCGACCAATATTTTACACGTGTAGTTAGAGTTTTGAAGTCAAACGGACGTGTGGCACCACAATCTGGCTGCACTGGATAGCGTAGCCAAGTGAACGGGTTTTCCTTCCCAGCATCTCGTGGCTCGCATGCTCGCCCTAGCCGCACCTCGCTTGCAGCTTCCTCATCAGCTAGTAGCATATTTAAACTAGCGTCTCCCAATTAAGCCCGAGGACTCGGAAAAGCCTGGCGGGGCATTGGGAACTATGCAATATGGCTCTGTATGTAAAGTGATCTACTACTACTCTGTAGCTTGTGGCGTTGAACGCATGGACTTCACTCCATATCGGCTCTACTATAAAATAAATTCCTCTTGACGTGTTTTTTTAAACGAAGGCAAAAGCTTTGCTTCATCTCATTCATAAAGAAGGAACTACTAACAAAGTTCGACGAGATCCATTACACCTCCACAAATGGAAGCAAAAAGCCTAGTCTCGCTGTATCAAATAACTCAAATGTTCTGCCCCTGCAGTAACCGTCGCTGAAAAACAGGCTGCTAGTGTGTGCGTGAGAGGAGCGGCTGAGTAGGCCAGCTACGTGAGAGGAGCGGTTGAATAGAGCACCGAGAGTACCCACTAGGCCACTACGCAGGTGTACTTTCCTTGCATTGATAGTACAGCGATGGTTCTAGAGAACAGTAGTACACTCCACTTCCAACTGTAGCTCCTTGGCCCTGAGATTCAAGAGTTCAAAACTGGTGCACTATACTAGAAGTACAGTACATAGCACTAGTAGTACCCTCGCACTATTAGTTGAGAAAGTAGTACTAGTACTGCTACAGTACGAGTACGTACTCCTCCGTCACATAATGTAAGACGTTTTTTGACACTAGTTGGCGTGTGCAAAAAATAGCAAAAACATACCCAAAATTTCTTAATCCATGCCAAAAACTACTAGCTAGTGCCAAAAATTTCTTACTAGTGCTATTATTTACAGTATAATGCAATCCCATAACGTCCCATAATGCTAGTACTAGTAGTAAATAATAGCCTCACCCCTTCGCTACAATTGGAAGGAACGATCTACAGTTGGAAGGGACGAAGCCCTGCGGTTACTACGCTCTTATCTCCTCCTCACCCGTTCCCCTCCCCCCCGAAGAGAAGGCAGTTCGTCGCGGCTCCCATGGATTCGCTAGGAGGTTCTCCTCCTCGTCGGGGCTGGGAGACCTTGGACGACGATCCTCTGGGAGAAATCGCACGCCGCTCCGACGTCCTCACCGCCGCAAGACTCGGTGCTTCCTGCACCAACTTTTTCAAGACGGTGCTTAAAATGGCTTCGGAAAAAGCCATGCTTGTCGGTCTTCCATGCGTCCTCGAGGAGAAGGTTCTTCTATGGGACAATCCTTTGAACAGTCCACCGCTCCCTGGCCATGGTTGCACGTTGACTCCGCTAGAGTTGCCGACGTTGAGAGGTAGTCGGATTTTGCCCGATGAGCAGGTCAGTAATGGAGTTTGATCATGTAGTACTTAGTTATTCCATTTCCATCCCATAATTTCTCCGCTGCCCACCGTCTTATATATAGGTCTGGGTCGGTGCCAATGAAGTTTGGCTTGCATACCTCCGGCCGGATACCACCATCATTTTGCACAACATCCACAGCAGTGCGGCCGTTCCGGTAGACCCCTTCTCCACCATTGGGATCGGCCTTCCGAACTGGCTGGGCTTGAATACATATGATGATGCCTACACGAGATTGAAGAAGATAGCAATTGCGGACCCGCTGACAAAGTGACGCGGCTACGACGATTACTATCTCATCGCGGTGTTCGACATAAGGTTTGCCATCAATGCAAGAGGCAGTAACGGCAGAGGCTGGCGCAAGTTGGCGGTGGCAGATTTGTACCCCTACATGTTCGAAGACGCCGTGCGCCATCAAGGCCGCATCTTCGTGGTGACAAGCTAGGGGACTTGTTTCATCTGGTTGCCATCCTACGGTACGGGAGATTACAAACGGAATGCACAAACCATCATTTGCATCCCTAACGGTACTCCATTATTTTGCAGGGACCAGTCATCATGTGATCAAAATAAGATCGCCGATCCTGGATGTGCATTTGCATCCCCGATTCAGTCTAACCTGGAACCTTGTAGCTAACTTTGGCATATTGGGATCAACTATCTTAGCAGTCGTTACCCATGGTGCCACTGATGTGCAACATGGTCACACAATCTACCAGGATCGGACCGTCACCATCTACCCAAGTATTCCATTTTTAACCCTCTCGCCTTCTCTTTCATTGTTGTACTAGTACTCTACTTACGTACTAGTAGCTGCCACCATTTTTGTTTTCCATGTCTTACTATCTTATCCATGTAGCCAAGAGTGGCTATATATAATAAGCCGGTTATTTTACTTCCTCTATACCGGAGTAGTACTATTTGCTGCACAGTATTACTGACCGCCATATTTGAGCACAACATTATTATGCATGGACCTTGACTATGTATGTCACCATGTGTCCAGATCTGAGATGCTGCGTGTACCAGATGAACGGCGCCGAGTTCGACCCCCGTGATGCTACGTGGGTGCCGGGGAACACTCTTGGAGAGTACTCGCTTTTCATTGGGGACAGCTACCCCATTGTGAAGCGGATGCCACCTTCTGTGCACGACACGGAAGGCCTGCCATTCATGAAGCATGGTTGTGTCTTCAGTGCGCACCGCCGGATGAATGACATGCTGGGACACGCTATCCTTGATTTATGCTGCTTCAGCTTGGGTGAGTCTCCATCGTGTGGAACCGGACTAGAAAGCTGCGACAATGATTCCCGTTGCCCACCGCTATGGATCGTGCCATCCATGAAGAACACCTGGGACTGGAACCTGGAGGAGGACATGTAGCCCATCTATAACGTGTAAGTGGAGTACGGTAAATTGTGAACGGTAGCGCTGTGAATATATGTAGACTAGTCATGCACAAATTTATCACATGAATTGGAGATGAACTTGTGTGGCATACTGGCATTTGTCCTTTAGAATTTATTACTAGTAGATGTGTTATGTGTACGTGCAACTTGTGTGGTTGTTGCACGGGCTCCAACACGCTCTTTGAGAAAAAAAGGTGGCACCGCTTTGGATATACGTGACGTGGCGGCATCATACAGTAGCATCGTTCGCTATAGTTGTAGTACGCTCCTACTAGGACGACAACTCCTATAAAACCTTGCGCTTGGCTCTTTGCCTCTTCGGGAGGTTCAACAGTTCGTACTCGTGTGAACCTTGCACTTGGCTCTTCGCCTCTTCGGAAGGTCCAGCAATGATGATACTACAATACACATTATGCTTCTGGCAATCTGACACCGATTGAACTGCTGCACGTCCACCGCGAGGGCGAGGGCGAGGGAGAGGGAGAGGGAGAGGGCGCTGTAGTCAAAACCCTCTCCTCATCCTACGAACCACCGCGTGTGTGGGTGAGGGAGAGGCGTAGTAAGCAAGCTTCTCGTCGTTCGGCGAGTTGACGGGACACATCAAAGCAGTACTAGTACTAGTCCATACTGTGTCCTTTCCGGTTAATATGGCTTAACTCGAAACGAGAAAAATACACTGGCGGTCAACGTATGTAACAATACGCTCTTTACGGTCACTATATATAGTTTTGCGGTGATTATACGATCACTAGCTCATCGTAGAGCACCATATTGCACCCTACTGACCGGCCACATAGTCGACGTGGCACTTTGTTGACTGGTTGAATTTTCACCTGGTTTCTAGGTCCCACCTGTCAGTTGGCAGATCAAAGAAATCAGCTAAAAACAAAGAGTGTAGTACATCTACACTTCCAATGCATTTAGCCTTTAATCTAAATCGATATTGATTGACTAATGCACCAACTTGTGCTCTAGGTATAGGCTACATGTTTATCCTTAATTACAGCATGCAACGACCTTCATTTAATCTTCTTCTCTCTATGGTCGCATGCACACATAAGGCTGGTCATAGTGGGAGTAACTTAGCAAGTAACATAACACACCCCAAGAAAAGTTTGCTTATGTGGCATGTACTTAATGAGGAGAGAGGTGTTTGGAGTAACATAATATGTTACAGTAACATAACGCATCTCAAGGCAAAATGAGTCTACATCTTAATAAATGATGCCTTGCATGATACCACACATATGTTACTCCTCACTATGAAGGTAGTAGCATAGACTAGTAACATGTGCATGTTAGTAGTCTAAGTTATTCCCCACTATGACCAGCCTAAGTCTGGTTCTTTTGGGTATTAATTATGCCCTAGTCAATGTGTAAATCTCTAAATGTACAGTCTTTCACGGACGTAGGGAGTAGGTTGAGCACTTGAGCGTGAGCGTGTGTGTTGCGTCGTGTGCTGTGTGCCGCATGGGTGCGTGAGTGTTGCGTGCGTCCATGTGTACGTGTGAGTGTTGCATGTTGCATGCATGCATGCATGGGGCTTACTCCCTCCCATTGACATGTTCATATTTGAAGCTTCCTCTGTTCCCTCCATATGGTGATACTCCCTCTATTCCCAAATACGGAGTAAAATCCTCCCTCTGTTCCCAAATACGGAGTAAAATCCTCCCTTTGTTCCCAAATACGGAGTATTTGTCTTTCTAGAGGTTTCAACAAGTGACTACGTACGGAGCAAAATGAGTGAAGTGAGCGTAGAGGCATAGGGATAATGTAGAAAGGAAGTCTTCGCGATCCATTATTCCCCATCTCGGTCAGAGAGAACTATTCAACTAGTCTTCGCAGTGAAGTGACAATACATGCTGCAGCAGATGGGACACTTAATTAATAAGCTGAACCAGCGTGTTGGTGTTACTAAATGAGCCTTACCCAGTACTGCCATCATGTTTGCCAGTAGAGCACGCTTCTGTCCTCCATTAACTGACATATGGGCCCTCTTGTGGTAGACACATATGTCATCGGTGTAACTATTTACACGCCGAAGGATGGTATATCCTGGTAGTAGTAGTAGAATTGAGATTTAACGCATTTTCTTCCCCGTCTTCCACTCTTCTTCCTCCTCTCTTCTTCTTCCTCCTCTCTTCCCCATCGTCGATCGCACACCATTTCCCCCTGCTCTTTGCTCACCCGCCCGTGCTATCTTCCTTGGTAGCTCGCGCGTACCATATCCCCCCGCTCACTGCTCGGCCACAAGAGGAGAAGCTTCTTCGCTCGCCCGCCCGAATCCACTTCCCCGCCGGCTCGCAGGCACCAAAAACCCCAATGGCAGAATCGACTGACACGCGGAGCCGCGATTGGAATTCCCTCCCCGATGTTCTCTTGGAGCAGATCTGTAATCGTATGGACCTACACAGCACCGTCTGTCTGGCCGCATGCTCGGTGTCTTTGTACCGTCTACTCGTCTGCAATCGGCCGGCTCTTTTCAAGACACCCTGCTTGCTGATGCCCGATCCTCGCAGGTGGCCCAGACACCGACTTGACGATCCTACGGAGGTTGTCGTGGTGCCCCTCGACATGCTACCACCACCTGTCCACCTGTCCTGCATGTGCGGCCACAACTGGGCGGGCATGAAGGCCAACTGGATCGTCCTCATCCACCAATCCGGTAGTCCGTGGCGTCTCGTGGATATCTACACCCAGCGAGAGATCACCCTTCCATCTTTGGATACCGCCGCCATCGAGCCTCGTGGCCCACCGTGCACTCCTGCCCACTACGCACGAGACGCGTCGAGCTTTTGGCTCGACCTCTGTTTGCTGAAGGTTGTAATGTGCGAAGTGCCCACACCATCAGAAGACTACATGGATTACAAGCTCATTGCCGTGTTCAACATGGGATTAGTCTATCTGGAATCCGGTCACCATACAACGTTATGGCTCATCGTCGATCCTCTTTACCCAACACTTCTGTCTGATGCTATAGTGCACAATGGCATCGTTTATGCGGTCGACGCACAGATTGGCTGCCTATACTGGTGGAATCTATGGTCGTGTAATTGTTCTATCTCATCTCATCTTTACCTTAAGAATACGACTGCCTGTTCATTGTTACAAATTTAGAATATATAGTCTGTCTATAACCACATCATTGCTATATGTTCCTCTCATTTCCTAGATTTTTAAGACCACACATGTTATTGTTAGAGTTGATATGAGAACAATTGGTATCTAATGATTGTTAGAATAGATATTATGGGTATAACCTCATGATTGCTATATGTTACTCTCATTTCCAGGATTTTTATAACAACGCATGTTATTGCTTAGAGTTGATATGATAACTGTAGTAAGTGCTATGGTAGAATATGAGTAGGCCCTGTCATATCTGTTTTCCTCTCATTGTTACACGATGTTTGAACCATGATATATTGCTAGAATATGAAAGCCACTAGCTAAGTTTTTTAACTTGGGGTATGATTATGACCACGGCATTGCAATTCTCTGTCTATGATATGTGTCACTGTTATAATAATCTTAATTCCACACATACTCTGAACATGATTGTTCATTTTTGTCCTTTTGGTCTCCAATTTGAATTGTTGCAACAGACGAAAATGCGCTGGCCTTCATGATTCCAGGACCTGGAAACATACCAGCCGATGGGTGGTGGTTTATCACTCGTTCAGCTGACGGTGGTCATTTGATGCTCTTTTGCACGTACAAAATTGACCAAACCATTTCATCAAACCACATGCACTACAATGCCTGGGGCGTTCGTGACATTGATGGCTATGGATGCATCGTGTTCGAGAAAGATCCCAGCTCTGTTGGGCCAGGCGTATTCAACTGGAGGCGGGTTTACAGCCTTGGCAACCACTCCATGTTCCTCGGGCTCAATTATCCGATCATCCAACCAATCATCGATCATATCACCGGCGATGATTACCGTGCTATGCAACTTCCATTCGCCAGGGGGGACTGTGTTTACACATCATACCATGGGTTTCATGAATCACCATATCCAGAGATTCGTCAACACAGCTTGTTGCCAGATAATCTTCAGTGTGTGAAAGGCATCAAGCTTCCATGCGATGGATGGCTTTTGCAAACCCGACATGCAGCGATGTGGTTCATGCCAACAGCAAATATGCACAACTTGATTCGTACTGATATGTAGACTGAGCCATGTATTCTACTGCTGTAGCACGACCCTCTTTTGTTGGATATTATGTACTGTTGTTAGTTTGAAGCACTCCTCTGGTTTGAAGGATAGATACCTTCCTGGGATCAAGTGCATCCTAACTCACCTACGCAGGATGTACTGATAATGATGATGGAGATGTTGTGTAGTATATATATATATATATCACTTAGGCTTCAAGTGCGTACTTGTTAGTTAAACCTATGGTTAAAATGTGACACTAAATACGACTAGTAAGTAGTACAGTAGCAGTACTAGTATACGTCGGTCAAATTACTCATCATGTCCACACATTGAATTGACGTGACAACACGCTGCGCGTGAGGTGACACAAAAATCCCGGCGGCGTGTTCGGGTATTCTAGACTTCAGATTTGGAGTACCACTTATCTGTCGAAATCTTTCATCATTCACTTAAAACAGTCGATTGATCATACATTGAGTACCATATAACTGGAATTAACCCATGCAAGTCGAAGAAGGATTGGCCGGTGCTGCCGGCTGGCGTCAAGTTCAATCCCACGGACCAGGAGCTGATCGAGCACCTTGAGGCCAAAGTGAGTGCTGACAGCGCGAGATCTCACCCTCTCATTAATTTGTTCATACCAACCATCGACAGCGAGCATGGCATATGCTACACCCATCATGAGAAACTTCCAGGTAAGACACCGATCGGCCGTCTACTTGCACAAACATATTCCTTTGTTTATAGCTCTATTTTTCTTTTTAGACGCATACCTGGTGAAGCAATTACAATTTGAAAGTTAATAAAAAGTGAAACAAGTGACTGCAACATGCCAAAGATGTTATGAAAATGCCAACTACGTACACTAAAACCTGTATTCGACAATACTATAGGTATCACACTGAGTGGCATAAGCAAGCATTTCTTCCGGCCCAATTCCACGGCGTTCAAAAGGGGCACGTGGACGCGTCGCAAGATACAGTCGGAGTGCGGCATGCACGCGATGTGGCACAACACCGGCAATACCTTGTCGGTGATGGTCAACGGCCGGTAGACGGGCAGCAAAAAGGTTCTGGTGCTGCACACCAACAAGAACTTCGACCAGTAGAGGACCAACTGGGTGATGCACTAGTACCACCTCGGGGACCTGGAGCAAGAGAAGGAGCGGGAGCTGGTCCTCTGCAAGATTTTCTACCAGACGAACACTAGGACCAGGAGTAAAAAGATTATAAGTTAGTTTGGTATTGGTACTTCTACTACCTTGTTGTCCGCAAGTTGGTATTTTTGTTAACGATCTTTTGGTATGAACTTGGTATTTGCTTCCAACCATCATGCCGAGGGTCGACGTGGATATAAAGCTGAATCATTTGTTTCGAAACGAATTTTCACGCACCTGATTTTTATTTGATGGGTAGCATAAGCACCTGCCGTTCGAATTCCCAGTTCTCCAAATTTCTCAAAACAAGTGCATGCTCTTATTATCACGATGAAAAAACAATATCCCTGCTGCATCCCAGTTATCAGTCTGTACTTGCAGAATTCTCTCGTTTATTGAGCACGTATATTTTTTATTCAGGTCAAGCAAGTTTCAACTGGGCTGTAGACTGCCCAGGCTTGGTTTTGTTTTTAACTGGCCCAGCCCATGACGACAACGGGGCACAAAGATCCAACAGGTATCTACTGGCCTCTGGCCCGCCAGCGTTAGTTATATTTTGTCTTACAACATCCGCAGCCACTTTTTTTATGAATCAAACACACAGCCCAGTTCTATTTTCCTCTTGAAACGCATGTCCTACATCCGTTTTCTAATCTCTACCTATAGTTTTACTAGTTCTATACACGTATCATTATATTGAAAATACATAAAATTCACTTTTCGTATTTACATCCTTATTTTTGTTGTTGTTTTCCCTCCCAGCGCTGATTCTTTTACCACTCGTTTTCCCTTAAACCAACTCAATTGTCCCACGTCTTATTTGCTTACAAAAACGAAGCGATTTTTTTGGCAAATCAATAAGTTCTTAAAAAATGTTTATCATTTCGGGATTACAAAAGTTCGGACTCCACCGAAATATGCAAAATAAGGTTGAACTTTTTGACCGTGGTCCTGGGCAGAAAATGGGCTGTAATAAATTACTTAAGAATTAGCAAATGGGTTGCAAATTATTAAAAAATAGCAAATGGGCTCTATGTTGTCTGCCACAGATTTGGAGGCTGACTTGTGAGCCTACTAAGTTAGGAGGAACCTATGGGAACGGCAGTCCTGCATCGAGATTATTAGTTGCTTACCGCTGCACATTTTATCAAGATCCATGCGTACACAAGGTTTGTCAAAAAAGAAACTTAGTCAACAATCGACTCTACCGGCGTCAGACCGTTAGATGTCAATCTAACGGCAATCGTGCTTCTCCAGTCTCTGATCTTCCTGCCCCAGCCGCCGAAACCAGCACCGTCGGAACCGCCTGCTCCCACCTCCCGTGGCCGGCTGTGCTGCCGGGTAGACCTCATGGCCCCATCATATACTCGCATACCTGGCCCGTCTATCCCTCTACTCACCCACACCTCCTGTTATTTTCTGGCGACGGCAGCCGAACCAGTCAACCCTCGTACTCTCCACCGCGTGGGCAGCCACTGCCGTGTCTTCCCCGGCTCCGTGTCGTTCCCTTCGTAGGTCTCGCCGTCGTCCACCGCCCTGGTGCTCTCGGGGCGGTGTGGTCAACGTGGTCAACGAACGACATCCATCGGAAGTGGACTGTACGTGGAGAGGCTGACAGCTGGGTCCACGGCCGCACACAAGGAAATGCCTCCTTATTACCCGCAAAATAATGATTCCTCCACCTGACATCTGGGACCCGCCGGAAGGGCCTCTGTATTTCATGAAAAAAAACGTTCCCTCCGCTGACAGGTCGGACCCACCAACTATATCTTCACACGCAAGGAAGTGCCTCCTTATTGCGCACAAAAAAATGAATACCCCCTACCAGCTGGGACCCACCACAGTAGGAGGCTGACTTGTGGGCCTACTAAGCTGACGGGGACGGAGGGCTTTGTCAACTTAGTCAATATGAATGATTCTAGCTCCAGTGACCGTACGATGTCCATCTAACGGCCTTAGTGCTTCTTCAACCTCTGGTCTTCTTGCTCCAGCCGCCCAAAGCAGCGCCGGTCGTGCCGCCTGCTCCTGCCTCCCATGACCGGCTGTGCTGCCGCGGAGGCCTCACCGCCCCCATACTACTCCCACCGCTGGCCAGGCCATCCCTCCAGTCACCCACACCCCCTATTATTCTGCGGCGACGGCAGCCTCACACCGCAGCCGAACCAGTGAACCCTCGTACTCCACTCCATGTGGGCATCCACTGTCGCGTCTTCTCCGGCTCCGCGTCGTCCCCTTCCTAGGCCTCGCCATCGTCCACCGCCTTGGTACTCTCGGCGCAGCGTGGTCAATGTGGTCAACGACCGACTTCCATCGGAAGAGTACTGTACGTGGAGAGGCTGACAGCTAGGTCCCAGTTTTTTTGTGATTTGCCAAGTAAATCGATTTGTCAGGCCTATTGGGCTGCAACTCTGTCAAGACGAGGAGAGCTTCATTCGGCTGGCCGAGAAAATGCCCTATCAGTAATGAGAAATGGGATGTACATTTTTAAAACACATCAAACCAGCAATCAGTTTTAAATTGCATTGATTTTTATGCGTGGACAATTTGTTGGATTTTATATTGATATACATTTATTTTTAATATCAGTTTGAATGTGACTCGAAATTTCGGGATTAAAAACAGTTCGGACCGCACCGAAATATGCAAAATTTCATATAATTTTTTAACCGTGGCCACAATATGGGTTGTAATGCTAACAAAAAGAATATGAGCTCCAAAAAAACCTTAAGAATTAGCAAATGGGCTGTAAATTATTAGAAATAATGGCAGATGGGCTGTATGATGTTTTCCACAGATTTGAGGCTTTCCTAAAAAAAGGTTTGCGCACAAGTAGTGACTGTTGGATGTCCATCCAACGGCCGTCGTGCTTCTTCAATCTCTGCTCTTCCTGCTCCAGCCGCTCAAACAAGCGTCGGCGGGACTGCCTGCTCCCTCCTCCCCGTCACCGGCTGTGCTGCCGCGCAGGCCTCACTGCCCCAACGTACTCCCATCGCTGGCCTAGCCATCCCTCTACTCACCCACACCTGCTGTTATTCTCCGGCGACGGCAGACGAACCAGTAAACCCTCGTACGGTCGTACTCCGCTCCGCGTGGGAAACAACTGCCGAGTCTTCCCTGCCTCTGTGTCGTTCCCTTCCTATGCCTCGCCGTCGTCCACCGCCCTGGTGCTCTCGGCGCGGTCTGGTCAACGTGGTCAACGACCGACATGCATCTGAAGTGGACTGTACGTGGAGAGGCTAACAGCTGGGTCCACGGCCGCACGCAAGGAAATGCCTCCTTATTACGCGCAAAATAATGATTCCTCCACCTGACATCTGGGACCCACCGAAAGGGCCTCTGTATTTTGCAAAAAATATGTTACCGCCGTTGACAGCTTGGACCCACCAGCTATATCTTCGCACGCAAGGAAGTGCCTCCTTGTTACGCACAAAAAAATGAATACTCCCCTGCTAGCTGGGACCCAGTATAGTGGCAGGCTGACTTGTGGTCCTACTAAGTTGACGGGGACGGAGGGTTTTGTCAACTTAGTCAATATGCAGGATTCTAGCTCCACTGACCGTACGATGTCCATCCAACGGCCGTAGTGCTTCTTCAACCTCTGGTCTTCTTGCTCCAGCCGCCCAAACCAGCGCCGGTCATGCCTCGTGCTCCTGCCTCCCATGGACGGCTGCGATGCGGAGGAGGCCTCACCGCCCCCTACTACCCCCACCGCTGGCCAGGCCATCCCTCTACTCACCCACACCCCTATTATTCTGCGGCGACGGCAGCCTCACACTGCAGCGAACCAGTGAACCCTCATACTCGTCTACGCGTGGGCATCCACTGCCACGTCTTCCCCGGCTCCGAGTCATCCCCTTCCTAGGCCTCGCCATCTTCCACCGCCCTGGTGCTCTCGGCGCGGCGTGGTCAAGGTGGTCAAGGAATGGCTTCCATCGGACGTGGACTGTACGTGGAGAGGCTGACTGTTGGGTCCACGGCCGCAGCAAGGAAGTGCCTCCTTATTACGTGCAAAATAATTATTCCTCCACCTGATAGCGGGGACCCACCGGACGGGCCACCGTATTTCACAAAAAAAACTTTTCCCCCAGACTGCTGGGACCCACCAGCTACATCTTCGCACGCAAGGATGTGCGTCCGGGCAAAAAAAGATTCGCCCCCTGACTGCTGGGACCCACCAACTACATCTTCGCAGGCAAGGAAGTGCCTGACAGTCGGGACCCACCTGGTCGAAGCGTACGTAGCGTTGTCATTCTGGTCGCGAACGTGTACTTACATACTGGTCGATGTAGAGGCGCGCACGTGTCATAGTAGAGGCGCGCACGTAGCACGACACGTACGTACAGCGGCCAGTGTGCAAGAAAGAAAATACGGCCACGTACGTACATACGGGCAGGGTCTCGAATGCCTACTCGCGCATACGTATGGCCAGGGCTCGTGTACATGGCTGGGTCGGAACGGAGAAACTGCGTCGTCATCGTGTTCATGGGGAGCCAACCGGCTGGGTCGGAACGGAATGCGTCGTCATGTTCATCGGGAGGGCTTGGATAGAACAGCCGATGGAGACGAGGCCTGGCGTACCGCAGAACGGAGGAAACGGTCTTGTGTTCGACCGGCCACGTTCGAAACGGGATCATGTTCATCGAGAGGGGTCTGGCGTACCGCAAAACGGAGGAAACGGACCTCCTACGTTCGAAACGGGGGCACTGTTGATCGGGAGGGGTGTGGCGTACCGCAAAACGGAGGAAACGGACTTGTGTTGGAGCGCTACGGTCGAAACGGGGGTCCTGTTCATCGGGAGCGGTGTGGCGTACCACAAAACGGGAGTCCACGGGATACTGTTCATCTCCACCGTCGACCCCCTCCAGCCTCGACGGGCTACTGTTCATCCACCGTCGACCTCCTCCAGCCTCCACCTGCGACTGTTCATCCATGGGCTCCTGTTCATCCAGCCTCCACCGCGCGCTACTCCACCGGCTACTGTTCAACCGGCCCTCTCCACGGGCTACTGTTCATCCAGCCCTCCACCATCTACTATTCATCCTGCCCTCCACGGGGTGGTCCTGTTCATCCAGCCCTCCACGGGGTCCTGTTCATCCAGCCCAAACCGGCTCGATCGATCGGGGTCCTGTTCATCCAGAGGCAACACCATGGGGTCCTGTTCATCCACCCCCACCGGGAACTGTTCATCCAAACCCCCCAGCAACGCTCACTATTCATCCAGAGGCAGCATCGATCGGCTTCAGTTAGCAGCAGTAGCGAAGGAATCGCTCGATCGGGTTCAGTTACAGCCATCGATCGATCGCTCGGGTTCAGTAACGCGTAGCCTGCTGTGCAATCGCTCGGGTTCAGTTAGAGCCCAACGCCTCGCTCGGGTTTAGTTAGAGCCCAACGCCTCGCAGCCATGCGTGTGCGTGTACGAGAGAGAAACGCGCATCGCTCGGCCCCGACCATCCACCGTAACAGGGAACACCCTGATATTTTCCTCGCCCTCGCTTCTACCACGGTTTTTTCCGTCATGGATGGCCCAAAGAATGTCATGCAGCTACGTCTCCGGCCCGCCCAGGACGAAAAGCCCATTTTCTGTCATGATTTTTTGTCATAGAAGTAGGACCCCACCACATCTATGATGATACCGGGTTTTGTCACAATTATTGTCATAGAAGTGTCATAAGTATGACAGAAAAAAAATTCGTTCGGCCCAAAATGTCACAGATGTGTCTTTTTTTTTTGTAGTGCCGGCTGCGTTGTCGCCATGAGCCGATTGACCATGCTACCTAAAGTTGACTCTTCTCCGGTCCCTTTTTCATCAATCTTAACTTTACTAAACAAGTAATCAATAGAAGAAACACCGATCATTTTAAGATCCTCATCACTTTTGCGAAAGAAATCACTAGAAAACGCTTTTTCTAAAAAAATTCTCTTTTAGCTCTAAGCATAGCGGTTCTTTCTTACTTTCATCCATAGAAACATAAAGAGTTCTAATTGATTCATCTACTTTAGGCACAAAAAATTTCATCTTGAGATTTTCCGCATCATGGGCAATTATATCAACACTTCTAGACAAATCATCAATCTTACTCAACTTTTCTTCTATGGAAGTGTTGAAAACTTTTTGTGTATTGATAAATTCTTTTCTATTATTCTCAAGATCAGAGGTGTTCCTATTATTATTATAAGATTGATTCCATAGGAATTACCATAATTATTAGAGGAATTACTAGGAAAAGGCCTTGGACTAAAATTACCTCTATAAGCATTGTTATTGAAATTATTTCGAGAGATAAAATTCACATCTATGGCATCACTATTTTTCTCAATCAAAGTAGACAAAGGCATATAATTAAAATCAATAGGAGCACTTTTTCTAGCAACCAATTTCATAAGAGCATCATCCTATTCATTCAAAGAAGAAATTTCTTCAACCGAATTAACCTTTTTACTAGTAGGGGCCCTTTCGGTATGCCATTGTGAATAATTTGCCATAATATTATCAAGCAATTTGGTGGCTTCACCCAAAGTAATTTCCATAAAAGTACCACCCGCGGCGGAATCTAAAAGATTATGAGAAACAAAATTCAACCCCGCATAAAAATTTTGTATAATCATCCAAAGATTTAACCCATGAGTTGAGAAATTCCTTAGCATCATTTTCATCCTTTCCCAAGATTGAGCAACATGCTCATGTTCAAATTGCTTGAAATTCATGATCTGGGTTCTAAGGGAAGTAATTTTTGCGGGAGGAAAATACTTAGTGATAAAAGCATCTTTGCACTTATTCCAAGAATCGATACTATTGCGAGGCAAAGAAGAGAACCAAATTTTTGTAGAATCACGCAGAGAAAACGGAAATAATTTCATCTTCACATCATTGTCCACATCTTTTTTCTTTTGCATATCATATAATTCCAGGAAGGTATTAAGATGTGACGCGACATCCTCATTAGGAGTACCGGAAAATTGATCTTTCATAACAAGATTCAACAAAGCAGTATTAATATCACAAGACTCCGCACTAGTGGCGGGAGGAGCAATCGGAGTGCCAAGAAAATCATTGTTGTTGGTATTTGAGAAATCACATAACTTGGTGTTCTCTTGAGTCATGGTGACCACACAAAAAGATTGCACTCAAAAACAGATCTGGCAAGAAAATGGCGAACGGAAAAGAGAGGCGAATAAAACGGCAAATTTTGTGAAGTGCGGGAGAGGAAAACGAGAGGCAAATGGCAAATAATGTAAATTGCGAGGAGATGAGATTTGTGATTAGGAACCTGGTATATGTTGAAGATCCTCCCCGGCAACGGCGCCAGAAATTCCTTTTGATATCGCTTGAAGCTACGTCGGCATTTCCCCAAAGAGGAAGGGATGATGCAGCACAGCGGCGGTAGGTATTTCCCTCAGATATGAAACCAAGGTTATCGAACCAGTAGGAGAACCAAGCAACACAACGTAAACAGCCCCTGCACACAAATAACAACCACTCGCAACCCGAAGTGTTAAAGGGGTTGTCAATCCCTTTCGAGTAACAGCGCCAGAAACGGTGCGTGGACGGGAGAAAGTTGTAATAGATTAAATAAAATAACAACCACTCGCAACCCGAAGTGTTAAAGGGGTTGTCAATCCCTTTCGGGTAACGGCGCCAGAAACGGTGCGTGGACGGGAGAAAGTTGTAATAGATTAAATAAATAGATCACAAATAAAATAAAGTGCAGCAAAGTATTTTTGTATTTTTGGTTTAATAGATCTGAAAATAAATGCAAGGAAAAATTAGATCCCAAAGGCAAATATATGAGAAAGAAGACCCGGGGGCCGTAGGTTTCACTAGTGGCTTCTCTCGAGAAAAATAGCAAACGGTGGGTGAACAAATTACTGTTGGGCAATTGATAGAACTTCAAATAATTATGACGATATCCAGGCAATGATCATTATATAGGCATCACGTCCAAGATTAGTAGACCGACTCCTGCCTGCATCTATTACTATTACTCCACACATCGACCGCTATCCAGCATGCATCTAGTGTATTAAGTTCATGGAGAAACAGAGTAATGCAATAAGAACGATGACATGATGTAGACAAGATCTATCTATGTAGAGGGAGACCCCATCGTTTTATCCTTAGTAGGAACGATACCTACGTGTTGTTTCCCTTTCTGTCACTGGGATCAAGCACCGTAAGATCGAACCCACTACCGGGCACCTCTTCCCATTGCAAGATAAATATATCAAGTTGGACAAACAAAACTCAAATATCGGAGAAGAAATACGAGGCTATAAGCAATCATGCATACTAGGGATCAAAGAAACTCAAATAACTTTCATGGATATAAAAAATAGATCTGATCATAAACTCAAAGTTCATCCGATCCCAACAAACACGCTGCAAAAGAGTTACATCATATGGATCTCCAAGAGACTATTGTATTGAGAATCAAATGAGAGAGAGGAAGCCATCTAGCTACTAACTACGGACCCGAAGGTCTACAGAGAACTACTCACGCATCATCGGAGGGGCACCAATGGAGGTGGTGAACCCCATTCGAGAAGGTGTCTAGATTGGATCTGTTGGTTCTGGACTCTGTAGCGGCTGGATGAATATTTCGTCGACTCCCCTAGGGTTTCTGGAATATTGGGGTATTTATAGAGCAAAGAGGCGGTCCGGGGGCACCCGAGGTGGGCACAACCCACCAGGGAGCGCCTGGGCCTCCTGGCGCGCCCTGGTGGGTTGTGCCTTCCTCGGGGCACCACCAGGCGCAGCCAGGGCCCATTGTATTCCTTCTGGCCCATAAAAATTCTCCGTAAAGTTTTGGGGCATTTGGACTCCGTCTGATATTGATTTTCCGCGATGTAAAAAACATGGAAAAAATAGCAACTGGCACTGGGCACTATGTCAATTGGTTAGTACCAAAAAATGATATAAAATGACTATAACTGATTGTAAAACATCCAAGATTGATAATATAACAGCATGGAACAATAAAAAATTATAGATACGTTGGAGACGTATCACGGAACTTCTTTTGATGATTGCTTAAGCAACCTTGATCGAGTTTTGCAGAGATGTGAACAAACTAATATTGTCTTGAATTTGGAGAAGTGCCTATTTATGATTCATGAAGGTATTGTCTTGAGGCATAAAATTTCTGAATGAGGTATTGAGGTGGATATAGCAAAAGTTGATGCAACTGAGAAAATGCCATGTCCTAAAGACATTAAAGGTATTTGTAGTTTCCTTGGTCATGCTGGTTTCTATAGGAGGTTTATTAAAGACTTCTCTAAAATTTCTAGGCCTCTTACTAATCTTTTGCAAAAGGATGTTGCTTTTGTTTTTGATGATGACTGCATGGAAGCTTTTGAAACACTTAAGAAACCCTTAACAACTGCACCTATTGTTCAACCACCTAATTGGAGCTTACCATTTGAAATTATGTTTGATGCTATTGGTTATGTTGTTGGTGCTGTTCTAGGACAAAGATTTGATAAGAAATTAAATGTTATCCATTATGTGAGCAAAACTCTAGACACAATGCTCAAAGAAATTACGCTACTACTGAAAAATATTTTTTAGCAGTTGTGTTTCCTTGTGATAAATTTAGATCTTATATTGTTGATTCCAAAGTAATTGTTCACACTGATCATGCTGCTATAAAATATCTTATGGAAAAGAAATATGCTAAACCTAGACTCATTAGGTGGGTTCTCTTGCTACAAGAATTTGATTTACATATCACTGACAGGAAAGGAGCTGAGAACCCCGTAGATGATAACTTGTCTATGTTAGAAAAAAATTTCGATGACCCATTACCTATTGTTGATAGTTTTCCCGATGAACAACTAGCTACAATAAATGTTTCTCATAACACTGCTTGGTATGCTCATTATGCTAATTACTCATGGGATATTGTTGCTAAATTTGTACCACCTAGTTTCACATACCAGTCAAAGAAAAAGTTTTTCGATGATTTAAGACATTACTTCTGGGATGACCCACATCTCTACTCCTAATGGAGCAGTTGGTAGGATTGTGTCCATGGTTTTTTTTCGTCTGGCTTTTTTTCGTCAGGTTTTTTTTCGTCTCACCTCCCACCACCACCCCTTCATAATGGTTTTTTCATCATCTAATAAAAACTTTCCTAACACGTGCTTGCCTTCCTTCCTCAATAGCATTCTCACATATATTTGGAGATTTTGACATATTTCTTGTGAAGCATGCTTGCCTTCCTTCTTTGCACCATATACCTCGTGCCATGAATATTGCCATTGTTGCATCATACTGTTCATGCACTTGTGCTTCTAATGGTTATGTGCAAGAGAAGAGAACCATCATGATGGATGATGTGTTTATCTACCATGCACATATGTTCTTTGTTTTGTTGAATGCATGTGTAGGGTATTTGGACGATGTGTCGACTTCCACTTCACGTGAGTTGACCATTCGAGCTCTTGAGAGCGAGCCTCATACATTCGACCACGACTCCTTTCTATGCCACCTTTCCTACCACTTCGGCATTGTGAAGAATGCACAAGGACACGCCTTCAAGGTGACATCTTTCGTGAGCATGGATATTATGGATCATACTACTTGTGTTGCTTGCACCTTGAGACATTGTTCATCTTGGACCATTTGATTGCACACATGTTAGAGATATTGCTTTGACTTGTCATTTTCACCGTTCCATGCATCATGATATATATGCCTTGTGTGTTGCATCCAATTCTTGGATTACTTGTTCCTCTCATATGTTTGGTTCCAACAATGTCATCACTTCACATATGCCATGTCCCATTGATTGCTACATGCTTGCCTTGATTGCCTCACACGTGATGAACAATTACTCTTTCCATTGTGTTGAGTGCCACACTATCTTCACTACACCCTATGCACATTATGTGGATTGTCTTGCACTTGACCCATTTGTTTAGACATATTTGCATCTCTACCTCCATTTACATGCTTGTCCCCGTGATATCTTTGTTTGTGCTTGATTGATATGCTTACATGCCATGTCACAATCCTTTGTCACACCATATGCTTTGCATGATGACGACACTTGTTTGGTGACTCACCTCTTGAATGCTTGGCTTTGCACTAACGCTAACCACATTTGTTTTCCCAAGTGTTTGTTGTCCTTACTCCTTTAGAAGGAATCACAAGACGGTGCGATATTGGAGAGTGCCCATTTCGAGCTTCAAGATGACAAGTACTTGGTGAACGTCCACTTCTACACGGCAAAGCCATCCCTTTCCCACGGTGATTTGGTTTTCGATCCGAGGTCGGATCTTTCCCAAGGGAGGGGAGATGATGTGGAGCATCCTATGGACATCACCATGTCAAGAGTCCGTTCGGCGAGTGACACGTGCGACATCTACTTCACATACACAAAGGTGAATCATCTCCTTTACACGTGCTTACTTGACACCTTCGAGGATGGTATACTACATGACACTCCACTCGTGTGCATGCATAGGTATTGTCGGAACACTACGGACGACGACGAGGAGTGCAAGCGCCAAGGAACAACTACACCATCCGCGAGGGAGGCCTGGAAGCAACGACGAAAGAAGATGGAGTTGTTGAAGCTACAGCGGCCGGACATCCGGGCCAGAGGCCGGACATCCGGCGCTTGTGCAGCCGCCAAGGAGCTGCACCAACAGACGGCCAACAGCATCAGCGGCCGGACATCCGGCGCCTGCCCCGAACATCTGGCGCCTCGCCAAAGCCCGGACATCCGGCACCTCCCCGGAAATCCGGCATCGACAACAGAATGCACCAGAAGTTTGGCCACTTCAGCCCGGACATCCGGCCCGAGACCTGGACATCCGGCGCCTCCTGAAGCCCCGGACATCCGGCACCTGCGCATGCACAGCCGGGCCAGAGGCCATGTATCCCCTCCTCAATTACCCCTTCGTGGACTAGCCTATATATACTCCATCCCATTCCTCTAGTTAGGGTTAGCAAAGTCATAGCTCATTTGTGTGTGAGCTTTGCTCCTACCTTACTCTACTCTTGAGAGAGAGAGAGAGAGACTACTACTCCTTTTGGAGGCCAAGACCTCCATCTAGGAGAAGATCCTGCGGGATATATCATCAAGGCCCCCTCTTGGGTGGCCCCCTTCAAGACCTCCTCATGGAGATGAACCTTACCTTGTATCTTTCCCTTTGTTGTTCATGTACCTTGTGGATCTTTTGTGTTTGATTTTCTAGTGGATGTGTGATTGGACTTGTTCTTGAGTGTTTCCCCTTGTGATTTCTCTCTGTTCTTCCCCGTGTTCTTCGTGTTCTTAGTTGGGATCCGCTCCTTTCGTGAAAGATCGGCCGTATAGGGTTCCGCCCTACATCATCTTGGTATCATGAGCCACATTGATCACGATTTCGGATCCTCCCCGTTGTGTTTTCTAGCCTAGTTTTGTTGATTTTGT
The DNA here is from genome assembly GCF_018294505.1 of Triticum aestivum. Classification (NCBI taxonomy): domain Eukaryota; kingdom Viridiplantae; phylum Streptophyta; class Magnoliopsida; order Poales; family Poaceae; genus Triticum; species Triticum aestivum. The sequence goes on along the minus strand of NC_057796.1, from coordinate 331,353,940 downwards.
CCTAAATTCGAAAATTCCCCACCAAAAATAGCCCAATTTTTTTTGTGATTTGTTGGTTTGATGATGTTTTGTTGATTTTGATCCATGGATTTGCTTGGTTTCGAGTGGATCTAGCATCTCCCCAAGTTTCCCCACTTTCCATCCATGAAATCTCTCCAATTTTGCCCCCGAAATCATCCATTTCCGCCCCAAATCGAGTTTCGAAGTCCAAATCCCGATCTGGAATCGTCGGGCCGGACATCCGGGCCCCAAGCCGGACATCCGGCTCCTGGAGCACAAAATCTGCACGGTTCTGGACATACACCCCGGATATCCGGCCCCGACCCCGGATGTCCGACCCCTGGAGCATTAGCCCCCCGGATGTCCACCATAAATTTCTGCCATGCCAACTTAACCCAAATTCGTTTGTGTTGTGAGTTGTGTCTCCTAAGGTGTTTCGGCTACTTAGGGACCGTGCTTCCAACTCCGACACCGTGTATAGTTCACCATCTTACCCTCGACTTCCGCATTGCGTCTCAAAACCCCATCATTGCATTTCCACAATACCATTGAGCTTCCGCAAAACCACCACCGCATTCCCGCTACCACCATTTAACATTTGACATTTGAGATTTCGAGTTCGCAGTTTTTTTTCCGTTTCCTAAGGTGTTTCGGCTACTTAGGGACGAGTCTCCATCATCTTGGTATCTACATCAAGAACACCGCAACTCATCAACGCCTCGAGGTCGTCATCGACATTGACCACTTCATCATCATCCGTCCTTGGCGTACAAACGAGAAACCCTCGACGGTAACCTCCATATCACCTTGGTATCGTGGTAGCCCTCCATTGTATATTCCCTTGCAATTGCATTGTTAACACCTAGCCCATTTTGCGTCACTTGCCTATCGAGACTAGCCATTTGAGTATTGTCGGCAACGTTACTTGTGCACATTAGTGATCTACACATTCCATTGCATACATACCATATCATATTGGTATCATCAATCATATCTTGTGCCACAAGATTGTTCCCGCATATACACAATTGCTATCTTGGTTTGTGCATCGTGCCATATTAAAAAAAATAGAATAAGATTTTAAGCACAGAAAAAGAGTGAACAAAGAGCTTGTAAGCAAGTGCCATAGCATCATACTGAAGGAAATATGCCCTAGAGGCAATAATAAAGTATTATTTATTTCCTTTTATCATGATAAATGTTTATTATTCATGCTAGAATTGTATTAACCGGAAACATAATACATGTGTGAATACATAGACAAACAGAGTGTCACTAGTATGCCTCTACTTGACTAGCTCGTTAATCAAAGATGGTTATGTTTCCTAGCCATAGACATGAGTTGTAATTTGATTAACGGGATCACCTCATTAGGAGAATGACGTGATTGACTTGACCCATTCCGTTAGCTTAGCATCGATCGTTTAGTATGTTGCTATTGCTTTCTTCATGACTTATACATGTTCCTATGACTATGAGATTATGCAACTCCCGTTTACCGGAGGAACACTTTGTGTGCTACCAAACGTCACAACGTAACTGGGTGATTATAAAGGTGCTCTACAGGTGTCTCCAAAGGTACTTGTTGGGTTGGCGTATTTCGAGATTAGGATTTGTCACTCCGATTGTCGGAGAGGTATCTCTGGGCCCACTCGGTAATGCACATCACTATAAGCCTTGCAAGCATTGTGACTAATGAGTTAGTTGCGGGATGATGTATTACGGAACGAGTAAAGAGACTTTCCGGTAACGAGATTGAACTAGGTATCGAGATACCGACGATCGAATCTCGGGCAAGTAACATACCGATGACAAAGGGAACAACGTATGTTGTTATGCGGTCTGACCGATAAAGATCTTCGTAGAATATGTGGGAACCAATATGAGCATCCAGGTTCTGCTATTGGTTACTGACCGAAGAGGTGTCTCGGTCATGTCTACATAGTTCTCGAACCCGTAGGGTCCGCACGCTTAAAGTTACGATGACAGTTATATTATGAGTTTATATGTTTTGATGTACCGAAGGTTGTTCGGAGTCCCGGATGTGATCACGGACATGACGAGGAGTCTCGAAATGGTCAAGACATAAAGATTGATATATTGGACGACTATATTCGGACACCGGAAGTGTTCCGGAGAAGTTTCGAATAAAACCGGAGTGCCGGAGGGGTTACCGGAACCCCCCGGGGAAGTATTGGGCCTTAGTCGGCCTGAGGGGAGAGAGAGGGCAGCAGCCCAGGAGGTGGCGCGCCCCCTACCATGGGGAGTCCGAATTGGACTAGGGGAGTGGGCGCGGCCCCTCTTTCCCTCTCCCTCTCCCTCTCTTTCCTTCCCCCTTCTCTCTTCCTAGTTGGACTAGGAAAGGGGGGTCCTACTCCTACTAGGAGGAGGACTCCCCCCTCCTTGGCGTGCCCCAAGGGCCGGCCGGCCTCCCCCCTTGCTCCTTTATATACAGGGGCAGGGGGCACCTCTGAACACACAATTGATATACGATATTTTAGCCGTGTGCGGTGCCCCCTCCACCATATTACACCTCGATAATATCGTAGCGGAGCTTAGGCGAAGCCCTGCGTCGGTAAAACATCATCATCGTCACCACGCCGTCGTGCTGACGAAACTCTCCCTCAACACTCGGCTGGATCGGAGTTCGAGGGACGTCATCGAGCTGAACGTGTGCTGAACTCGGAGGTGTCGTGCGTTCGGTACTTGATCGGTCGGATCGTGAAGACGTACGACTACATCAACCGCGTTGTGTTAACGCTTTCGCTTTCGGTCTACGAGGGTACGTGGACAACACTCTCCCCTCTCGTTGCTATGCATCACCATGATCTTGCGTGTGCGTAGGAAATTTTTTGAAATTACTACGTTCCCCAACAGTGGCATTCGAGCCTGGTTTTATGCGTTGATGCTATGCAGGAGTAGAACACAAGTGAGTTGTGGGCGATATAAGTCATACTGCTTACCAACATGTCATACTTTGGTTCGGCGGTATTGTGAGATGAAGCGGCCCGGACCGACATTACGCATACGCTTACGCGAGACTGGTTTCACCGTTGCGAGCACTACTTGCTTAAAGGTGACCGGCAGGTGTCTGCCAGGCCTCCTGCAAGAGCAACACCAGAAGTTATGAACGTCTGGCAGAGCAAAGCTGATGACTACTCGATAGTTCAGTGTGCCATGCTTTATGGCTTAGAACCGGGTCTTCAACGACGTTTCGAACGTCATGGAGCATATGAGATGTTCCAGGAGTTGAAGTTAATATTTCAAGCAAATGCCCGGATTGAGAGATATGAAGTCTCTAATATGTTCTACAGCTGCAAGATGGAAGAGAATAGTTCTGTCAGTGAGCATATACTCAAAATGTCTGGCTATAATAATCACTTGATTCAACTGGGAGTTAATCTTCCGGATGATAGCGTCATTGACAGAATTCTTCAATCACTGCCACCAAGCTACAAGAGCTTCGTGATGAACTATAATATGTAAGGGATGAATAAGACAATTCCCGAGCTCTTCGCAATGCTAAAAGCAGTGGAGGTAGAAATCAAAAAGGAGCATCAAGTGTTGATGGTCAGTAAGACCACTAGTTTCAAGAAAAAAGGGCAAAGGGAAGAAGAAGGGGAACTTCAAGAAGAACAGCAAGCAAGTTGCTGTTCAGGAGAAGAAACCCAAGTCTGGACCTAAGCCTGAAACTGAGTGCTTCTACTGCAAGCAGACTGGTCACTGGAAGCGGAACTGCCCCAAGTATTTGGCGGATAAGAAGGATGGCAAGGTTAACAAAGGTATATGTGATATACATGTTATTGATGTGTACCTTACTAATGCTCGCAGTAACACCTGGGTATTTGATACTGGTTCTGTTGCTAATATTTGCAACTTGAAACAGGGGCTACGGATTAAGCGAAGATTGGCTAAGGACGAGGTGACGATGCGCGTGGGAAATGGTTCCAAAGTCGATGTGATCGCGGTCGGCACGCTACCTCTACATCTACCTTCGGGATTAGTTTTAGACCTAAATAATTGTTATTTGGTGCCAGCGTTGAGCATGAACATTATATCTGGATCTTGTTTAATGCGAGACAGTTATTCATTTAAATCAGAGAATAATGGTTGTTCTATTTATATGAATAATATCTTCTATGGTCATGCACCCTTGAAGAGTGGTCTATTTTTAATGGAGATACACATATTCATAATGTCGAAGCCAAAAGATGCAGAGTTGATAATGACAGTGCAACTTATTTGTGGCACTGCCGTTTGGGTCATATCGGTGTAAAGCGCATGAAGAAACTCCATACTGATGGACTTTTGGAATCACTTGATTATGAATCACTTGGTACTTGCGAACCGTGCCTCATGGGCAAGATGACCAAAACACCGTTCTCCGGAACTATGGAGAGAGCAACAGATTTGTTGGAAATCATACATACAGATGTATGTGGTCCGATGAATATTGAGGCTCGTGGCGGATATCGTTATTTTCTCACCTTCACAGATGATTTGAGCAGATATGGGTATATCTACTTAATGAAACATAAGTCTGAAACATTTGAAAAGTTCATAGAATTTCAGAGTGAAGTTCAAAATCATCGTAACAAGAAAATAAAATTTCTATGATCTGATCGTGGAGGAGAATATTTGAGTTATGAGTTTGGTCTTCATTTGAAACAATGCGGAATAGTTTCGCAACTCACGCCACCCGGAACACCACAGCGTAATGGTGTGTCCGAATGTTGTAATCATAGTTTACCAGATATGGTGCAATCTATGATGTCTCTTACTGACCTACCGCTATCATTTTGGGGTTATGCTTTAGAGACGGTTGCATTCACTCTAAATAGGACACCATCGAAATCCGTTGAGACGACGCCTTATGAACTATGGTTTGGCAAGAAACCAAAGTTGTCGTATCTTAAAGTTTGGGGTTGCGATGCTTATGTGAAGAAACTTCAACCTAATAAGCTCGAACCTAAATCGGAGAAATGTGTCTTCATAGGATACCCAAAGGAGACTGTTGGGTACACCTTCTATCACAGATCCGAAGGCAAGATATTCGTTGCTAAGAATTGATCCTTTCTAGAGAAGGAGTTTCTCTCAAAAGAAGTGAGTGGGAGGAAAGTAGAACTTGATGAGGTAACTGTACCTGCTCCCTTATTGGAAAATAGATCATCACAGAAATCAGTTTCTGCGACACCTACACCAATTAGTGAGGAAGTTAATGATAATGATCATGAAACTTCAGATCAAGTTATTACTGAACCTCGTAGGTCAACTAGATCAAGATCCGCACCAGAGTGGTATGGTAATCCTGTTCTGGAGGTTATGTTACTAGACCATGACGAACCTACGTACTATGAAGAAGCGATGGTGAGCCCAGATTCCACAAAATGGCTTGAAGCAATGAAAACCGAGATGGGATCCATGTATGAGAACAAAGTATGGACTTTGGTTGACTTGCCCGATGGTCGGCAAGCCATTGAAAATAAATGGATCTTCAAGAAGAAGACTGACGCTGATGGTAATGTTACTGTCTATAATGCTCGACTTGTTGCGAAAGGTTTTCAACAAGTTCAAGGGATTCACTACGATGAGACCTTCTCACCCGTAGCGATGCTTAAGTCTGTCCAAATCATGTTAGTAATTGCCGCATTTTAGGATTATGAAATTTGGCAAATGGATGTCAAAACTGCATTCCTGAATGGATTTCTGGAAGAAGAGTTGTATATGATGCAACCGGAAGGTTTTGTCGATCCAAAGGGAGCTAACAAAGCGTGCAAGCTCCAGCGATCCATTTATGGACTAGTGCAAGCCTCTCGGAGTTGGAATAAACGCTTTGATAGTGTGATCAAAGCATTTGGTTTTATACAGACTTTTGGAGAAGCCTGTATTTACAAGAAAGTGAGTGGGAGCTCAGTAGCATTTCTGATATTATATGTGGATGACATATTGCTGATTGGAAATGATATAGAATTTCTGGATAGCATAAAGGGATACTTGAATAAGAGTTTTTCAATGAAATACCTCGGTGAAGCTGCATATATATTAGGCATTAAGATCTATAGAGATAGATCAAGACGCTTAATTTGACTTTCACAAAGCACATACCTTGACAAAGTTTTGAAGAAGTTCAAAATGGATCAAGCAAAGAAAGGGTTCTTGCCTGTACTACAAGGTGTGAGATTGAGTAAGACTCAATGCCCGACCACTACAGAAGATAGAGAGAAGATGAAAGATGTTCCCTATGCTTCAGCCATAGGCTCTATCATGTATGCAATGCTGTGTACCAGACCTGATGTGTGCCTTGCTATAAGTTTAGCAGGGAGGTACCAAAGTAATCCAGGAGTGGATCACTGGACAGCGGTCAAGAACATCCTGAAATACCTGAAAAGGACTAAGGATATGTTTCTCGTTTATGGAGGTGACAAAGAGCTCATCGTAAATGGTTACGTTGATGCAAGCTTTGACACTGATCCGGACGATTCTAAATCGCAAACCGGATACGTATTTACATTGAACGGTGGAGCTGTCAGTTGGTGCAGTTCTAAGCAAAGTGTCGTGGCGGGATCTACGTGTGAAGCAGAGAACATAGCTGCTTCGGAAGCAGCAAATGAAGGAGTCTGGATGAAGGAGTTTATATCCGATCTAGGTGTCATACCTAGTGCATCGGGACCAATGAAAATCTTTTGTGACAATACTGGTGCAATTGCCTTAGCAAAGGAATCCAGATTTCACAAGAGAACCAAGCACATCAAAAGACGCTTCAATTCCATCCGGGATTTAGTCCAGGTGGGAGACATAGAAATTTGCAAGATACATACGGATCTGAATGTTGCAGACCCGTTGACTAAGCCTCTTCCACGAGCAAAACATGATCAGCACCAAGACTCCATGGGTGTAAGGATCATTACTGTGTAATCTAGATTATTGACTCTAGTGCAAGTGGGAGACTGAAGGAAATATGCCCTAGAGGCAATAACAAAGTATTATTTATTTCCTTATATCATGATAAATGTTTATTATTCATGCTAGAATTGTATTAACCGGAAACATAATACATGTGTGAATACATAGACAAACAGAGTGTCACTAGTATGCCTCTACTTGACTAGCTCGTTAATCAAAGATGGTTATGTTTCCTAGCCATAGACATGAGTTGTCATTTGATTAACGGGATCACCTCATTAGGAGAATGACGTGATTGACTTGACCCATTCCGTTAGCTTAGCACTCGGTCGTTTAGTATGTTGCTATTGCTTTCTTCATGACTTATACATGTTCCTATGACTATGAGATTATGCAACTCCCGTTTACCGGAGGAACACTTTGTGTGCTACCAAACGTCACACCGTAACTGGGTGATTATAAAGGTGCTCTACAGGTGTCTCCAAAGGTACTTGTTGGGTTGGCGTATTTCGAGATTAGGATTTGTCACTCCGATTGTCGGAGAGGTATCTCTGGGCCCACTCGGTAATGCACATCACTATAAGCCTTGCAAGCATTGTGACTAATGAGTTAGTTGCGGGATGATGTATTACGGAACGAGTAAAGAGACTTGCCGGTAACGAGATTGAACTAGGTATCGAGATACCGACGATCGAATCTCGGGCAAGTAACATACCGATGACAAAGGGAACAACGTATGTTGTTATGCGGTCTGACCAATAAAGATCTTCGTAGAATATGTGGGAACCAATATGAGCATCCAGGTTCCGCTAATGGTTATTGACCGGAGAGGTGTCTCGGTCATGTCTACATAGTTCTCGAACCCGTAGGGTCCGCACGCTTAAAGTTACGATGACAGTTATATTATGAGTTTATATGTTTTGATGTACCGAAGGTTGTTCGGAGTCCCGGATGTGATCACGGACATGACGAGGAGTCTCGAATGGTCGAGACATAAAGATTGATATATTGGACGACTATATTCGGACACCGGAAGTGTTCCGGAGAAGTTTCGGATAAAACCGGAGTGCCGGAGGGGTTACCGGAATCCCCGGGGAAGTATTGGGCCTTAGTGGGCCTGAGGGGAGAGAGAGGGCAGCAGCCCAGGAGGTGGCGCGCCCCTCCCATGGGGAGTCCGAATTGGACTAGGGGAGGGGGGCGCGGCCCCTCTTTCCCTCTCCCTCTCCCTCTCTTTCCTTCCCCCTTCTCTCTTCCTAGTTGGACTAGGAAAGGGGAGTCCTACTCCTACTAGGAGGAGGACTCCCCCCCTCCTTGGCGCGCCCCAAGGGCCGGCCGGCCTCCCCCCTTGCTCCTTTATATACGAGGGCAGGGGGGCACCTTTGAACACACAATTGATATACGATATTTTAGCCGTGTGCGGTGCCCCCCTCCACCATATTACACCTCGATAATATCGTAGCGGAGCTTAGGCGAAGCCCTGCGTCGGTAAAACATCATCATTGTCACCACGCCGTCGTGCTGACGAAACTCTCCCTCAACACTTGGCTGGATCGGAGTTCGAGGGACGTCATCGAGCTGAACGTGTGCTGAACTCGGAGGTGCCGTGCGTTCGGTACTTGATCGGTCGGATCGTGAAGACGTACGACTACATCAACCACGTTGTGTTAACGCTTCCGCTTTCGGTCTACGAGGGTACGTGGACAACACTCTCCCCTCTCATTGCTATGCATCACCATGATCTTGTGTGTGCATAGGAAATTTTTTTGAAATTACTACGTTCCCCAACACATACTACATTGCACATAAGATTGTCATATCCGATCATCTTGAGAGAAACACCGGGAACCATACATACATAGCATACTTGGGATAGAAGTTGATACATTTTGCATACCATAGGTTGTGCACAAGTGTCATATCCGCCTATAGAGCAATCGTTCTAGCGTGTCTCTTGAGTTGTGCAACACGAGCGTTTTCCGTGGATTCCACATTTTGAGCTCATTCCTTGGTTGCACGACCCCATTTATCTATCCGTGTGTGTGTTTCCGCGTGCCACCCATTGCTATTGGTCTACTTGTTTCACTTGCGAATTTGTGAATCTCTTTCAGCATTATTGACTCTTGCTAACATTTTGCATTAAATTTTTGTGCCACTATCCTCACCGAGCTACTCCATAAGCTTTAGTTTGTAGGTGTGAGTGAACAAGTCCGGTACCAATTCCACTATTCTTTCATCTCACATTGAGTGAAACGGGATACATCCTCAACTTTTGGAAAAGGTAACTTGGTATTGTTTATCTCATTTCCTACTCACCTCTACTCGAGTCTTGTGATGGATAGGCAAGGCATTTCACTTTCGGTCTACAACAACAACGACGAGTTCGATGCCACGAATAACTCTACCGACGCCAAGATGCAAGCTCAAATGGAGGAGATCAAAGCCCTCATCAAGTCCTACAAGCGATCTTCCTCATATTCGAGAAGATGCTCAAGTACACATGCTTCCGAGCTACCATCTCCGGCAAGGTCACATCGGCATCGACACCATCATCAACAAGAACGTGAAGGTCAAGAGCTCAACACCAACAACCGCTCAACGACTTCACCATCTCCCTTGGCATCTTCGCCAAGCGACTTCAAGGCATCTTCGCCTTCGGATATACGGCATCTTCGCCGACAAGCACCTCAAGACTACGCTCAAGAGAAGCTCCCCAAGCTCAAGTCCGCGACTTCCACGAGCTACTACGACCTCGACACCGACCATGAGATTCCTTTTTATGGGACTCTAGAACCTGAGGAGTATCTCGAGTGGGAGCACTTGATGGACGACTACCTCAAGCTACATCAAGTTCCTCCTGAAGATCAAGTGAAGTGCGCCACAAGGAACTTCCATGACCACGCGTCCACATGGTGGCTTCAAACACCTTCGGCGAGCTACGACATGAGTTGGCCCAAGACGAAGAGAGCTTTGCGGCGAAAGTTTGTGCCTCCAACCTACACGGAACAACTTCTACGCCAATTGGAGAACACCACCCAAGGATCCAAGTCCATCGATGAGTACTTCAAGGATATGAAGCATGCCTTGCGACGTGCCGGCATGGACGACCCCATGTCAATGAAGTTCCACTTCATGATGGGATTGAACAACGACATCTCCAAGACTATCTTCCTCGAGAACTACAAGTCCCTCGACGACGACTACATTGGTGCTCTCAAGGCGGAACAAGAACTCATGAAGGCCAAGGCTTCTCCACCCCAAGCACACTTCTCGAAGACCAAGCTCAAAGACGACGAGCATGAGGCTAGTACCACCAAGATGTCCAAGCCCAATGAGCTCCAAGACGATGCTCCCAAGTTCGACGTCACCGCCATCCCTCTTTGTGGCATTGATGATGCCGAGTCTACTCTGACTCTTTTTCAAGATGATGCGGCGACGACTACGACTACGGAGACCATAAAGGACCAAGCTTTGGAGGCGAGCGACATGGTGACGAGCAAGGATGATGCTTCCATCTTAGGAGGCGAGAGTGTTGATGTGCCATCTTCGGCCTTCATCCATGGCGACGATGACGAGATGATCGAGCATGGGATTTTCCCTTCGGTCATAGAGGAGAGCGATGATGTGCCATCTTCGGCCTTCATCCACAGTGACAGCGATGAGATGGTTGAGTATTTCACTTCGACCACGACGACATATGATGACTTGAGTGACTTGTGCCACCATATTGAGAGTGAGAGTGACTTCACCACTAGCCCCATATACGATGTGTTGACCCAATTCTCATGTGAGGAGAACCACAACCCCCACCATTTGAGTGAGATGAGTGACTCCACCATATGTGAGTTTGAGTGCACCTACTGAGGGAGTCCAGGATTAGGGGGTCCTCGGACAGCCGGACTATATACTTTGGCCGGACTGTTGGACTGTGAAGATACAAGATTGAAGACTTCGTCCCATGTCCGGATGGGACTCTCCTTTGCGTGGAAGGCAAGCTTGGAAATTCGGATATGTAGATCTCCTCCCTTGTAACCGACTCTGTGTAACCCTAGCCCCCTCTGGTGTCTATATAAACTGGAGGGTTTAGTCCGTAGAACAACAACAATCATAATCATAGGCTAGCTTCTAGGGTTTAGCCTCTACGATCTCGTGTTAGATCAACTCTTGTAATACTCATATCATCAAGATCAATCAAGCAGGAAGTAGGGTATTACCTCCATCGAGAGGGCCCGAACCTGGGTAAACATTGTGTCCCCCGCCTCCTGTTACCATCCGCCTTAGACGCACAGTTCGGGACCCCCTACCCGAGATCCGCCGGTTTTGACACCGACATTGGTGCTTTCATTGAGAGTTCCACTGTGCCGTCACGATAAGGCTTGATGGCTCGCCTTGTCGTCAAGGACAGCATTACCTCTGGGGGAGCCCTTGCTGCAGGCCAAACTCAACGACTAGGCGGCTTCGTCATGACCACCCGTTCGGCCGTCGCGCCGACGATGACTTCTCAGGTCATCAAAAATAGCCTCCACGTCGGCTCGGAATTCGTCGAGCAGATGGATCCAATGGAGCTCTCTTCTTTGAACGAGCTCTTGGATCGCATCGCTGCCCTGGGAGTCTCTACGGACTATGATCGGATCGGGCTCAAACCCGACCAAAGGGAGATTAACTCTCCGCCGGTCACCCATCAGATAGCGATGGTGGAGGAGCAATGTAGCGATTCTTCCTCTATTTTGAGGACGAACTATGTCCGGATTCCCGAGCTCTCCGAGCCGGATACCCGTCTACGGGAAGACATCGCCCAAGCTTCGAACTTAGAATCAGGCATGGGGCCAGAACTATTGGGCAACATCCCGGAGCCCGAACTTCCAAGCTCGGAAGCTCCTCCACCCCTGGGTTCCAGATCGGGTCAGGGTTTGGACCTAAATCTACCCACCCACCCAGACATAAGTGATCTTTCCCACATTAGACAAGAGCCCCAAGAGACAGTACATCACTATTGGGCCAGATTCCTCCTTGTAATGAACAAGGTCAAGGACTGTCGCGAGGAAGACGCAATTTCATTATTTTGCAAAAATTGCACGGACACGGGAATCCTGAACGCCATAAGTCGCCGTGACATAGCACACTTCGCTGACTTGGCGGCCATAGTACGGAAGTACTGTGCGATGGAAAGCGCCTGAAAAACCCAAGCAAAATTCTGGGATCCCCCGGCTCTCACTAGATCCCCCGCCAAACTAAAAGGGTATACTCTCGTAAGTCACCCGATCCAATCACAAAGAAACCAAAGCCCACTACAGGGCATGGAACTATATTGGAGGGATGGCTCAATGGGCCATGCAAAATTCACGGCACACCGGATACCATGCCAACACACAGCCTTAAAGCATGTTGGATACTCTGGCAGGTGGCCAAGAGCGGTGAGGATCTCCTCATCAACAATACCGCAGAGCACCATCCCGTGGAAAATAACAATACAGTATTGAAAGTCTTCGAGACCTTCGCCTCAAACAATAGGCGCAAGCGAGCACTCCGCAGCCTTGCCGAAGTCTGCCACGTCGCAACAATAAATCCATGGAACGACACGGCTATAACCTTCAATGCCAGTGACGAGCCTCAATTCCGAACAACCCGAGCACCAGCCGCCTTGGTCCTTAGTCCAATTGTGGACGGCTTCCGGCTTACTAAAGTGCTCATGGATGGTGGCAGCGGATTAAACCTCATCTACGAGGAGACTCTTAACAAAATGGAAATAGACAAGAGCCGCATTGAGCAAAGCAGCACGACCTTCAGAGGAATCATCCCTAGTCGGGAGGCACGATGTGCGGGAAAAATCACACTAGATGTGGTATTCGGCACGCCGGAGAATTATAGGTCCGAAGAAATCACATTCCAAGTGGCCCCGTTCAGTAGCGGATACCACACCCTTTTAGGGCGGGAGGCATTCACGATCTTCCAAGCTATACCCCATTACGGGTACATGACGCTCAAAATGCTCGGGCCCAAGGGAATCATCACTCTAGCTAGCGATTCGGACATAGCACTCCGCGCCAAAAATAAAACTGCCGCACTAGCCGTCGAGGCGTTATCCGAAGCCCTTGCGGCCAAAGAACTAACTGCGCTGCGCTCCACAGTGGACAGGGACGGCGTGATACTCGACAAAAGACCCAAGTCCACCTCTTTTAAACCAGTGGACGAAACAGTCAAATTCCAGGTCCACCCAACGGACCCTACAAAAACAGCATCCATCAGGGCACAGCTGGACCCCACAACAGACGCTGCATTGCGGGAGTTCTTGCACGAAAATTGGGACATATTAGCCTGGCATCCTTCATACATGTCAGGAATCCCACGCAGGCTGGCCGGGCACAGCCTTAACATTCTAAAGGGGTTGAAGCCGGTCAAGGAGAATCTCCGGTGTTTCTCCGAGCCTAAGCGACAAGCCATGGGAGAGGAGCTAGCCAAGTTACTTGAGGCCGGATTCATCAGAGAAATAAAACATCCGGACTGGCTAGCAAACCTAGTGATGGTACCAAAGAAGGACAAATCCTGGCGCCTATGTGTCGATTTCAAGGACCTTAACAAGGCTTGCCCCAAGGATCCCTTCCCCCTCCCCCGCATCGACCAAATTATCGATGCTACTGCAGGACACGATTCATTGTGTTTCCTCGATGCATACTGCGGATACCATCAAATTAAGATGGCGGAGTCCGATCAAGCCGCAACGGCATTTATCACCCCATACGGCCCTTTCTGTTTTAACACCATGCCTTTCGGGCTCAAAAACGCCGGTGCAATGTATCAACGCATGATTCAGACATGCTTGGAAACACAGATCGGCAAAACAGTGGAGGCATACGTAGACGATGTGGTCATTAAAACCAGACACGTCGAATCCTTAATAGACGACTTGAGGCTCACGTTCGACAATCTCCGAACATACGACATCAAGCTCGATCCAGAAAAATGCGTCTTCCGCGTGCCCGCCGGAAAGCTCTTAGGCTTCATCGTCTCCAATAGAGGAATTTAAGCAAATCCGGCTAAAATCCGAGCTCTGTCACAGTTGGCTATCCCAACAGACCTCAAGAAAATCCAGAAACTAACTGGATGTGTGGCTGCCTTAAGCCGCTTTATCTCCCGATTAGGAGAAAAGGCACTACCTCTTTATCGCCTTCTTCGACACACCGAACACTTCAAGTGGACGGATGTGGCCGCGGCCAGATTGGAAGAAAGAAAAGTTGTTTTGGCCACCAACCCAATCTTGGCCGTGCCAAATGTCGGCGAACCAATGTTGTTATATATAGCGGCAACACACCAAGTTGTAAGCGCAGTGCTCGTCGTCGAACGAGAGACGGACGGACATAAGTTCCCACTACAGGAATCAGCTATTTTGCCGTCTGCCACGGCGGATGGCAAAGGCATGAACGGCGGACGGCAAAGGCCTTTGCCGTCAGCCGCGGACGGCAAAAGGCTCCGGCAAAGTAGGCTACGGTAAACAGGTCCTTTGCCGTCTGCTTTTTATGGCGGACGGCAAAGAGTCCTTTGCCTACAGCGGCGGACGGCAAAGAGGAGGGACGGCAAAAATATTGGACGTCCGCCAGCGTTAGTCCGTTAGGCGGCTAACGGCGGCCTTTGCCGTCCGCCAGCGGACGGCAAATTTGAGGGCCTCTTTGCCGTCCGCCGGTTGACATCAGCAATGCGTCAGCGCCCGCTGTTTTTTGCCGTCTGCCACGGCGGACGGCAAAGGCAAAGTCTTTGCCATCAGCTTAGCTTTGCCGTCCGCCACGGTGGGCAAATTTGCCAAATGGCCCATCTCTCAGGAAGCACAGGTGGGCGCCACGTGCCCCCTTTGCCGTCTGCCACCGATGGCAAAGGTGTCTTTGCCGTCCGCGGCGGACGGCAAAGAGCCTGCACTGCCTCTTTTTTATTCTGTTTTTCTTATATCCAACAATTATCACAGCAAATATATCACAGGACTCTTTCACAATAAATATCCAGCACATATATATCCAACATAATAAATATCCAGCACATATATATCCATCCATCCATACATAGTAGGTTGCACATAGTTCCATCGATCCATACATAATACAATATGCAAAGTTTCATCATAGCAAGCGAGCAAAATATAAGAAGTGCATCAAAGGAAAAAACAAGCAATCCATCATAGGAAGCTGGCTTCCGTGAAGTGAATGAAACCTGCAAAATGACAAATAAGAAAGTTAGAAAAAGAAGACTAGAAGAAGAATTAGACTAGAAGAAAAAGAATAGAAGAAGAAGATGATGACTAGAAGAAGAAGTATATGCCATTTATTAGTTAACTTAGGTGAACTGGATCATTTATGAGCTAAATTAGTTGAAATGGATCGTTTATGAGCTAACGTAGGTGAAATGGATCGTTTATTAGCTAACCTAGGTGAAATGGATCGTTTATGAGCTATCTTAGGTGAAATGGATCGTTTATGAGCTAAGTTAGGTGAAATGGATCATTTATGAGCTAACCTAGGTGAAATGGATAGTTTATGAGCTAACCTAGGTGAAATGGGTCATTTATGAGCTAACCTAGGTGAAATAGGTCGTTTATGAGCTAACCTAGGTGAAATGGGTCGTTTATGAGCTAACCTAGGTGAAATGGATCGTTTATGAGCTAACCTAGGTGAAATGGGTCGTTTATGAGCTAACCTAGGTGAAATAGGTCGTTTATGAGCTAACCTAGGTGAAATGGGTCGTTTATGAGCTAACCTAGGTGAAATGGGTCGTTTATGAGTTAACCTAGGTGAAATGGGTCGTTTATGAGTTAACCTAGGTGAAATGGGTCGTTTATGAGCTAATTATGCAATTTTTGACATAAGTTAGCTAAGTACATATCGTTTTAGAGCTAACTTAGGTAAAATGGATGGTTTATGAGGTCAGTAAGCTTATTAAGTCATTTTGGAGGAAAAGAAGCTAACTCTAGGTCATTATGGTAAGCATATTGGAGGAAATAAAGCTAAGTCTAGGTCTTTATGCATTTTTTAAGCAAAACACTAGAGAAACTTACCGTGATCAGGGAGGTGTAGGAGCGGGATGGCTAGTGCCGGTAGCTGGAGAAGGATCGTGCGATGCGTTTCTGGAGTTAAGCTGCACCAAAGATCATTTCCAATGTCTCGTTAGCATTATGACACTCAAATGTTAAGACTAGCAAGTAATGTCCATTCAAATTAAACTCACCGTGGTCCCAGGAGCAATCACTGGCATCGGCGGAGCGGTCTGACCGGTCTTCTCGCACACAGACTGCACATTTGGTTTTGACGACTCAGTCATACTAGTTAGTAATGAGACAAACACTACATGAATGTTTTGGCTAATCTGCAGAAGAAACTTACCACAAGGATCTCGTACATGGCCCTTGCCTGCATGTCATTCCGTGCCCTCTCCTCCTCCATCATCTTTGTCGTCCTCTCCTCCAACTCCCGCTGCCTCTCCGCCGCCTCCGCCAGAAGTTTCTCCGTTCTATCTCTCTCACTCTGTATAGCAGCCTGCAACACCACTCACATGACCATTTGTAATCATTGATGGAAGCGCAGACAATGTAATGGAGAAAGATAGCTGAGTACGTATCACTAACCTTGATGGCGAGTTGCACTGGCCGTTCACGAGGCCTTATCTCAGGAGCGGAGCTCGACTGGCGCGCCTTAATCTCCGGGAGAGTTCTAGGACAACGGATAAGTCCATCTCCAATGGCTATGGAGCCATGGGACCTCCCGCCACTAGATATCATCACCAGCTCTGGATCAATGGGACCCTGGCTCGGGTTAAAGTCCTCCCCTTTCCCCGCCTTCCCCTCATCTCTATATCTCACGAGCTTGTTGTGGGAGGAGATGTTGGTGAAGTTGTTTGCATCATCGAGGTCAGACTGAGAGAAAGCCTTGACTTTCTTGAAAGAGGCAGTGTGGGCCATGGCATACAGGTCGTACACCTCTGGCACCTTATCCACCTTATTGTGGCATGCCTGAAAGAGAGAAACAATGTAAATTAGTAATTAAAGGGCTCAAGCTAGCATGATGAATGAATTGCATGAATCATGAAGCAAACCACATACCCAGTTCCGCCCGAACTGATATAAGTTGGAGCTGCCTTGATGGTGTGGCACACCTTCCATTTGGGCACGTTTGTCCTTGGCCTCGTTGTGGAGGGCTAGCCATTCCTTTGAGCACCACTCATTGACCAACACTTCCCAACAATCCATCTGATCCGCACACCATCTCGGAGGCGCCTAAGTTAGCAAATAGAAACTTGAGCGCTACGGCTAAGAATTACTAAATGAAGGAACTTAAGTAGAAGGCCTTAAGAATTACCTTCATGTACTACTCCTTACTCAGGAACTTATCGCGGCACACCGGCTTGGTCTTCTTGATACCACGCAAGGCGTAGTAGTCTCGAACAGCCTGCACCCAAGCCTCGTGCCGTAAGTTCTGTAGTAGGCGCTTGCGGACGTTCTCGGTAACATGTGCCGCGTCCTCCTCGTATCCCTCCTCACACCTGTAGAATGTCTGCAATCAAATGAGACAATATTGATTAGTACAATTAATAACTAGCTAGTTGAAGATTTTTAAATGTGTAAAGGAGAAATTACCCAGAACTTTCTGATCACCATGTCTGCCCTCGTGTCGCACAAGACACCGTCGATGATCTCATCCGGCGGGGCCGGGGCAGCCACGTAGTGCTCCCAGCTCAATCCAAGCTCTGGAAGCCGACCCTCACTAGGCACCGTGACAAACCCCGGGAAGTTTTGCCGGCAAAGAACTCCAAGGACGGAGTTGGGCCGGCGGACACTATGATGGTGGTCCCAACCCCTGCAGCATGACAAGGCCAACGCATTAGTTATTTGAAGAAACGTGAATGCAGAAGGTACAAAAATATTGCACTTATGTATCTCTCCCCATCAGGGAAAATCAACCACCTCTGCTCGCGGGTCGCCGGCACGGACGGGAGCCGTGTAGCACCACGCTGGTAGACAGTGCCCCCTCCTCCTCAATATCAGTCGGCTCCCCGCCATCATCAGCATGGCCACTCGGCTCCTCGGGCTGATCCGGCCGGGTACCCCATCCGGACGTGTGCTCCTCCGGGGTCTCGTGGGCCGAAGGCCAGTCGACCTGAGGCTCGTGGGCCCAAGACCCGTGGACCGGAGGCTCGTGGACCGGAGTCCGTGTAGCCTCCTCCTCGGACGAGTCCACCCTAGCAGTCACGTGCTCGGGTGAAACAGTTGGGGGTGGCGGCGAGGAAGGCGCCGTAGCAGTCACCCTACCTCCTCTCCTGCGACCACGTGCCCCACCTCCTCTCTTCCTACCTCATCCCCTGCTGGGCACCGCGGTCGACGAAGAAGGGCCCGGCGGTGTCGCCATACTGTCCAGCAACGCTTGGCGGAGAGGTGCGTCTGGAATGGAAGACCTCAGACCACGCGCCGACGAAGAAGGGGCCTTGGCGCGCTCCCGACCAGCGCCCACCATCTTTCAACACCTTCCATGACAAACAGTAAACGAAATTAGTACAACATAAAAAAAAGACCGACATGAATAATAATATGTGTATCACTTAAGTGTATCATCATCAAGTACAACATAAAAAAGTTTAATACCTGACACTACTAATAATCTCGATCAGTATCATCAATAAATGCATAATCATCATCATCATCACTATAATCAATGACGGGCTCATAGGGTTCAGTGGCATCAACATGTGGAAGGCCACCTTGACGTAATCGGTCAAGCAATGACAGGTCATCCGCAGCAGTAACCTCTTCTTGTTCCGGCTCTTCTTGTTCCTCCTCTGGGGTGATGTCGGATTCACTGTCGCTGTCTACTTCAATGTTTTGGGGTGAAGTATAGCGGTTCTTGAAATGCTTTTTGGAAAGACGTGTCTCTTGGAAGAATTCTCCTTCATATGTGTCTGGGTTAATGTGAGGTTCATAATCCTCTTCCTTTGGGGGAGATAGTCTAGCACGTGGCGGCACTTCATAAACGACATCCCAACCTTTCAGATTTGGATTAGTTTGGCAGGCCCACGGTAGATAGAATACTTGGGTCGCCTGTTGAGCCGTAATATAGATATCAGGAACATCTAAATGGGTGCTTTGGTTCATTTCAACTAGCCCTATATGTTCATGAGTCCTTCTAGTCTCCTTCGGCTGAAACCAATAACATTTGAAGACTACGACATTCGGTGGGTTTTCACCATAGAATAGAAGTTCATAAATTGCTTCAACTCTCCCATAATACTCGGTACCTCCTTCACCGATTGCAGATACACAACAATTTGTAGACTTTCGGTCGGCCATAGATAGCTCTTTGCCATAGGTACGAAAGCGATACCCGTTGATGTCGTATTTGTCAAATGAACGGACCTTATAGTCAAAACCATTAGCGACTTGTCTCAATTCGGCGTCCATAGACTCTGAATTAACCTAAGAGTTTAATATGAAAGGATTGTTGCATTACACACAAATTAGTGAATGAAATGAAATTGTCTAATAGAAATTACTGTTTGTTTGAACCAAGAGATGAAACCGGGATAGCCACCTCCTTGCTTTGCGAGAAGCTCATACTCTTCAACAGAATCCTTTTGGATCACCGCTCCATACGAGAATAAGGCGACGTATCGACTGTATGAAATATCTAGGAATAAGAGCAGTTCAAAGGAAATAGAAGTTGCGAACCTATGTACCGAGAACTTACTCGATGTACGGCCGCACTTCTATCAGGTTGTTGAAGATATACAACGAAATGGTCCGCCATTGTTCGTTATCCAAAGATACTGGATTTGAAACACTGGCTGGTGCGAGATTCCCTTTGAATATGCTGAGGTTGGATCCACCCTTTTTAGGGTCGTCAGCATTGTACCGAGGCTTCGGATTATGCAAATGACGATTTTTGGCTTCGTGGTGTGCTGTCCCGAAGTTTGCCGCCTCCTCAGTGATGAATGCCTCAGCCATCGATGCTTCAATTCTACGTTTATTTTTACATTTTTGTCAAAGCATCTTCTGCATCCTCTCAGTTGGGTAGCACCAACGATTTTGCACGGGCCCCCCCAATATTGCCTCGGTCGGGAGATGCAAAATCAAATGTTGCATTGGATTAAAGAAGCCCGGTGGAAAGATCTTCTCTAACTTGCAGATCAACTCCGGCGCCAACTCTTCCATTTCTTCTAGCACGCCAGGCGATAGTTCTTTCGCACAAAGAACACAGAAGAAATAGCTGAGTTCTGCCAGTACTAGCCATTCATCCTCAGGGATGAAGCCACGCAACATCACCGGCATTACCCGCTCAATCCATATGTGCCAATCATGACTCTTGAGACCAAATATCTTCAATTTATCAAGACTGGCTCCCCTCTGTAGATTCGCTGCATACCCATCGGGGAACATCAACTGCATTTTCACCCACAAGATAATTTCCCTCATAGCTGGCCTTCCAAGATTGAACCATGCCTTTGGCTTCGTCCAGTTCTGCTTTCCTTTCGGTTCTTTCATGTTTTGTAACGGCCTATCACATAGCGCCTCCAGATCGACTCTAGCCTTAGTATTATCCTTTGACTTCCCATCTATGCCGAACAATGTACCAAAAAGTGCCTCGGTGATATTCTTCTCAGTGTGCATCACGTCGATGTTGTGTGGGCAAAGGAGGTCTTTGAAGTAAGGCAGATCCCATAAGCATGTTTTGTGAGTCCAGGCGTGCTTAGAATTATACCCCTTGAAGTACCCTAGACGCTCTAGATCTGGCTCGAGAGCGTTTAACTGATCCAGGGTCTATTGGCCTATCAATGCAGGTGGTGCAGAGTTTTTGACAACTCTACCTCTGACAAAGTTCTTCTTGTCTTTCCTGAACTTATGGCGAGGATTCAGGAACTGTCTATGCATGTCGAAGCAAGAAAACTTGCGACCGGCCTGAAGCCAACGAAACTCAAGAGCTCCCTTGCATGTGGGGCACGGGAACCTTCCATGCACACACCAGCCAACGAATAGTGCATACGCCGACAAGTCATGCGTCGAGTACATGTACCAGACACGCATTATGAAGTTCTGTTTGCTATAGGCGTCGTATGTCTTGAACCCATTATCCCAGGCTTCTTGCAATTCGTCCTTAAGCGGCTGCATGTACACATTCATATTTTTCCCCGGATAGTTGGGCCCTGGAATTATCAACGTCAGGAAAATGTTCTTTCTTTGCATAATCTGTCCGGGGGGTAGATTGAGTGGAAAGACAAATACGGGCCAACAACTGTATTGGGCTGCCGTCATACCAAACACACTGAACCTATCCATGCTGATGCCGACTCGAGGATGCCTCGGATCTGCCGCTTTGTCACCATGTAATTCATCAAACTTTTTCCACGCAACACCATCCGATGTGTGTACAATCATCACATTCCCATCTGCATCTAGTTCAGTTCTTTTGCCCGTTTTGTGCCATGTCATCTATCTGGCCGTCTCTTCGACCATGAAAAGACGTTGAAGTCTTGGTACGATTGGCATATACCGAAGAACACTAACGGGGATTTTGGTCTGTGTCTTCTCACCCATACCGTTGTCTACCACAACATACCTGGAAGACTTGCAAATGGGACAATAGTTCAAGTCCGCATAGTCAAGCCTAAACAAGACACATCCTTTCTCACAGGCATGTATCTTATCATAGGGCATCTTCAGTGCACGGAGGATTTTGTCCGACTGGTACAGGTTTGCAGGCATTACATGGCCTTTGGGTAGAAAGCGTCCAAATACTGTCATCATTGCATCATAGCATTCTCTGCACAAGTTGAACTGAGCCTTCAGAGCCATTACTTGTGAGATGGCATCCAACTGACAAAGCTCAGTGTGCTCATGGAGCGGACGTTTTGAAGACTCCAACATTTCATTGAAGGCCTTTGCAGATTCCTCCATCTCCTCGTCCGAATCCCGAGCATCATCGAAGTCTTGCACCATGTTTTCCATCCCGGTACCATGCTCGTCGGTGCGACGACGATCCACCTCACCTCGGTCACGTTGGGCAGACTCACCATGAAATGTCCACACCGTATAATCGGGCGTAAAACCACTCTTCTGCAGGTGTTTGCCCATTTCAGCCTCTGTCCTATTTTCCCAATTGCCGCACCGTAAACAGGGGCACCAGGTTTTCCTCTGGCCATTTGCAAATGCAGCTCGCACAAACCCCTTGGTTTTTGTGAACCATTCAGTGCTCCATTTGTTCTGACCAGTGTGACCGGTGTACATCCACGCACGATCACTCATCTTGACTTTCAGAGCTACTAGACACACAACAAATATATATATATATATATATAATTCACCATGTAT